>NC_137814.1:25702191-25787191 GCF_963921795.1 Nannobrachium achirus | reverse complement strand
TAGTACATGTATATATAGGCCTATATATTCATTCAACACAATGTAATACAATATGCTCTGTCGGTAGGGGTGGGTCTCACTGCCTGCTTCATTTCTCTCAGCTAAGGGGTCCTTGGTTTGAAAAACTTTGAAGACCCCTGTCCTGTCCTGTCCTGTCCTGTCCTGTCCTGTCCTGTCCTGTCCTGTCCTGTCCTGTCCTGTCCTGTCCTATACTATAAGATGAACAAAATTCTGTCAGTCCGTCCCAGTGGCTTGAACAATCGATCTGAAATGGCATTGACCTTTGGCATATCACCCATCTAAGCTGTTTATTAGCATTTTCTCCATGCGCTATACAATGTTAATATGCTATGGGATTTCCATAGCCCGGACGGACAGTGGATTGAAATGCGGGCGTGGCCAAGTACTGTATGCGTCTATGTGAACATTTTCAAACCATTAAAAAGAAATGCGGGTTTACCACTGGCCTAGTGGTTCAGGCCGCATACCACATAGGCTCTGATGCTTGACAGCGTGTCGCGGGTTTGAGTCCTGATCCCGGTGACCTTTGCTTTGTCACTCCCCGTCTCTCTCCCTGTTTGCTGTCTACCTACTCTACTATCAATAAAGGCAGAAAAGCCCCCAAAAATATCAAAAAATAAAAATCTACAAGCTCACAGCGCGTTCATCAAGGCATATGGTAAGCCTTTATATATGCAATTTATTGACTAGGCACAATATCTGATTATCTACTGCGAAGTGTCAGTAGACTCGGGGCATGTGTGTGGGTGTGCATGCCTGTAGGAACAAATGACCATGCATGCGTGCATGCATGTAAGAACTACTACTGTACATATACATTTCTATATTGTTTCTGCAGCTTCACAGTGACCTACTTGTGTAGACGCTGACTGCAGTGGCCTAGTTCACATTTAAAAACACAAGTTTTAAAGCTGAGCCTTGCATTATTTTGTCCAGAGTTATCTCAGGTTTTTATATATATATATATTTTTCTTTTCTTTTCTTTTTTTTCTTTTTTTTTTTTTTTTCCTTTCTTTTTTTCCTTTGCTAGAACATTTTCATGAATTATTCAGGATTCTAATATAAATTCTTGCACTTTTTTCCGTCTTCTATCAATTATCTTTACTGGTTACTGGTACAATGGGCATTCTGAATAAAACAAAATGTTTTGTGGAATCCGAAATGCCTACACGACGATGCTAAATTAATTATTTAAGGTACACGGTTACAGTGGGCTGAACGCCTTGTAGTTGTCGCATTATTTGAAGCCAGTATTCATTATATTCATACTGTACATTTGGACTTTAAAGACGTATACTCATTCCATGAACATTATTGAAAGACCTGTTGGCCACCAGTTTCTTTCTTCAAGCGTCGCACTTTTCTCACATGACATAAGTTGGCAGCTGCTGTTGTTCAGAAACATCTCTCTCATGTTGTATTTTAAAGACCCACACACTGTTTTATGTGTGGTTTAATGGCTGTTTGAAGAAAATCCTGGTTGTTTTCTTGTGTTCTGCCTGCGGATCCCTCAAAGCAAAGGCCATTCGGAGCCTCCCTAAATGCATCATTAGTGGATGTGAACGTATGGGGAGTGATGGAAAACAAACGCTCCCCTCCAGTACAGTACAGTAGGTCCCATCAACAACAAGGACACGTGACTGGCTTGTTTTTGTCGCGGTGCGTTTGCCAGATGTTCTGTGGACAACCAAATTGTGGTGGATCAAACGTATGCATAATTCATGGGATATGGAATACTGAATGAGGGTAAAGACAGCTAAGAAGAGGCTGCTTTAGAGATTTTTTTAGGGTGAAAAATACATTTATTGAGCATTCTTTGAGCATTCTATTTTTCTGAGGAGATAAATTCCCAACCTACAGTATGGGCTTTGGGGATATACAGTAAGTGCAAGTAATTGGCAAAACACTTGAGATTTTAACGATAACCAGAGGTTCGAGCCCTCACACCTACAGTACGTTTCACCGCCAATCTGACCAATATGCCCATAGCCAGGGTTGCCAACCCTCCCTGAATCCGACAGGAGTCTCCTGAATTTAGACCCATTCTCCTGCGGTGCTCCTTGATTGGGGGATTTCCGTGGCTTTGCGTGGCAGTTAAACTGTTCTTGTGCGACGTGATGACTCTTGATGGTTGTCATTTCTCAAAAAAAGAACACAGAATTCTGACTGTGTCAGGTGAAAAGAAGCAACTTGGACTCATGCATAGAAGGAAGCATGAGGTCAGTCAGTTTTCTCCCCAGGTTGGCAGAGGGAGTGTAGCACCCAGGATTACATTAGAAAATTGAGTGAAAAATGGGTGACAAAATCGTGGGATAAAAAATAAAACAAAAGAAGAAAGGAAAAAAAGTATAAAATAATGGTTAAAGTGGTTAAAATATAAAGTGACACAGATGCTTTCCAGGTCTAAATGGGTTAAAACCACACCAATGGACACTGGGACATTAAATAAAACGGCGCAAGACAAGTCTAGCAGGTGGAAGAGCAGTGTGTCTGTCCACTCTCTGTCACGGTCTTGGTCTTTATCGAGCTCAGCCATTGAAATGAATGTAAATTTCTTTATTATCATTTCTTTCTTCTCCTCCTTTAGGAGCACATCCTGCCCAAGCTGCGGGCGTACTACCTATCTTTATCCTTTCTTTCTTCTCCTCCTTTAGGAGCACATCCTGCCCAAGCCCCGGGCGTACTACCTATCTTTATCATTTCTTTCTTCTCCTCCTTTAGGAGCACATCCTGCCCAAGCCCAGGGCGTACTACCTATCTTTATCATTCCTTTCTTCTCCTCCTTTAGGAGCACATCCTGCCCAAGCCGCGGGCGTACTACCTATCTTTATCATTCCTTTCTTCTCCTCCTTTAGGAGCACATCCTGCCCAAGCCCAGGGCGTACTACCTATCTTTATCCTTTCTTTCTTCTCCTCCTTTAGGAGCACATCCTGCCCAAGCCCAGGGCGTACTACCTATCTTTATCATTTCTTTCTTCTCCTCATTTAGGAGCACATCCTGCCCAAGCCCAGGGCGTACTACCTATCTTTATCATTTCTTTCTTCTCCTCCTTTAGGAGCACATCCTGCCCAAGCCGCGGGCGTACTACCTATCTTTATCATTTCTTTCTTCTCCTCCTTTAGGAGCACATCCTGCCCAAGCCACGGGCGTACTACCTATCTTTATCATTTCTTTCTTCTCCTCCTTTAGGAGCACATCCTGCCCAAGCCCAGGGGGTACTACCTATCTTTATCCTTTCTTTCTTCTCCTCCTTTAGGAGCACATCCTGCCCAAGCCCAGGGCGTACTACCTATCTTTATCATTCCTTTCTTCTCCTCCTTTAGGAGCACATCCTGCCCAAGCCCAGGGCGTACTACCTATCTTTATCATTCCTTTCTTCTCCTCCTTTAGGAGCACATCCTGCCCAAGCCCAGGGCGTACTACCTATCTTTATCATTCCTTTCTTCTCCTCCTTTAGGAGCACATCCTGCCCAAGCCCAGGGCGTACTACCTATCTTTATCATTCCTTTCTTCTCCTCCTTTAGGAGCACATCCTGCCCAAGCCCAGGGCGTACTACCGCGTGGACCAGTCAACGGAGCCCGACGTGTGGCTGGACGCCATGCAGGTCTGGGAGGTCAAGTGTGCTGACCTGTCGCTGTCGCCCGTCTACAAGGCTGGCATGGGATTGGTCAGTATCTTTTTATTTATTTATTTGTTGTGTTCTAGGGCAT
Organism: Nannobrachium achirus; assembly: GCF_963921795.1. Lineage (NCBI taxonomy): Eukaryota > Metazoa > Chordata > Actinopteri > Myctophiformes > Myctophidae > Nannobrachium > Nannobrachium achirus. The sequence continues at coordinate 25,783,458 of NC_137814.1, read as the reverse complement.
TCACCAAATTTTCGCTTATTTTTTATTTATTTTTATTGTTTTGTCTTTAAAAATACTGTATATATATATCTCTTCATGGTTTATAAAGCTTGGCTAGATTGGAAGTCATAAGAACCCTGACAAGCACTTGGAATTGTAGGTATTACATTTAATGTGACTTGGTCTGTAGATAAATATTGTGAAAACAGCTGATCTACATGCTCACAACGCCTCGCAACGCGAGGCGTTGTGAGCATGTAGATCGGCTATTTTCACAATGTTCGCCTCTTGCTTACTTAATATTTGACAGTTTGGCCAGTCCTGTCGAATATTCGACTATTCTAATACTTTGAGGTCGAATAATTAGAATACTAAACATCGCTATTCGTGAATGTCCTATTGTGTTCTTTATTTACTCAGGGTAGTAGCTGAGCACAGATTTCTTTATTATATCGTCCTGTATCGCATCATGATGCCCAGCCCGCACAGGCTTACAAGAAACACAAAATGAACATGCACCTAGAAGTCCACAAACAGAAGACATAATTGATCGATTGATTGTCCAGGCTGGGAGTTAGGGATACATCGTTCTCCAGCGCAGCTGACATGCCGTTCTCTATGGATTTAACTAAAACAAAAACGTCCTAAGTGAACAGCCAACTTAACGTACAACAGTCAGACATCCAAAACAAATCTGGATTATTATCCTGGATTTTTTTTCTTTTCTAATAAAAACGTTACTTTCGTCGTCGTACGGTGGACAGTGGAAAAACAAAATGAAACCCATCATGACTTGACGAAGATTTAATCTGACATCGAAACGTAGTTTTTGCCTTGCACCCAGTTCCATATTAAAGAAAAAAGCTCCAATCATCCTAGTTGCTCCAGTGCCTTCTTTATTCAAAAGAAGTACACTGGATGCATTGGAACAAATTATTTGTATCCATTTTCTGAAAAGTAACAGTTTTGGACCATTTCCAGCCGACCTTGACAACGAGTCAGTTCCATTACAGTGCAGGTGTGTGTGTGCATGCGTGTGTGCGTGCCTGCCTGTTAAGTGCGCGTGTGCGTGCTTGCACGTGTGTTTGTGGCTCCAGGACACCCCATGGAGACTCAGCTGCGCTTACTAAATCTTCCATGTGTTTCTGACGATAAATTCTCTGCCGTTTTTACGGCGTGTTACAACAATAAAAAAGAAAAGTTGTAATTAATGGCTCATAATGGAGTTATTAAGTGTGCTGTTAAAGTGTAGGATTTACAGGAATTATAACCTGTTTATTGCCTGTGGCTCAGCAGCAAATTGGAGGTATGGCGCCACAGCGAACAAGTCCCACAGCACGTATAGAGTATCTGCCTAAAGCAGCACGTTCACTATACCTCTCAATTCATCATAATGACTCACTTTATTGTAACCATAACGCTGATGTGTTGCCCCTCTCAGGCTGCTCAACAGCCATGTAGATTTCTATCGATTTTAAACATGTCCTGTGTTTTTGTAATTTGTGCACTGCATGCGGTAGAACATAACTCATGATATCACAGTGATTTAACATTTATTAATGTTTCAATTCAACATCGCCGAGATTTTGAGGAGAAGTGAGGGGAAAAAAACCCACATGGGATGACTGTAAAATCAATGAGTTAGTAGAGCATGTGTGTGAAAAGGAATGGGTCAGCAGCACCTCTGTTAAAAGAGAGTTTCGTTTTTAGTTTAGTGTATTTGCACATGATTTAAAACCATAATGTAAAAAAATTAAGTTACAAAATATAGCTGCAAGCAGCGATAAAGTGGCCAAGGCAGAAAAAGCAGGAAAGCAAAAAGGCATCAAGGGAAAGCAAAGAAGACATCAAAGAAAAACTAGAAGCAGTGTTCTTCCGAACAGGACTCCGGCAGGTCAGGTAGGTTTTTTTTGGCCTAGTGGTGACTCTATAATAGGCCAAAGTGAATGTTAACATCAACTCAACCCGATGTGGGGTTTGAACCGACAACCATCCGTATACCAGGCACAGGCACTGACCACTACACTACGGCAGTCACACATAATGGACCTGTCATTTAAAAAAGAAAAAGAAAAGAAAAAAGAAAATTTTTCAAGTAATGTACTTGACGCCTTCTTTCAAAATGATATAGCGCCCCCCTTTGGCCAATTGGGGTAAGATTGGTTTCAGTGATATTTGGACTTACCCTCTACAGTAGTTCATCATGAAAATGTTACTTTGCATGTATGTTTTAGAGGCAGAAGAATAATTTGCATAAAACTTGCAATATTCATTGAATTATTAAAAAAGCATGTTTAAATTTAAAAAAAATCCGATCTGACAGATCTTTAGATATTGGTCCAAAGTTCATGTAAAAAAAGTTCCGTGCACGTGACGCAAAAGTTCCGGAATAAAAGCGAGTTTAAGTGTTTTACAAACTGCTCAAAATGGCAGAAAATCTAAGGACGGAGCGTACTTAACAAAGACACGGATGGCTTCCGCTTGAGTCAAGGCACGCGTGTAACCAAGTTGCATGTCTTTAAACAAAATGAGGCATGACTTATGCCCCTTTAAAGTTTGAGTTTTCAAACGCTTCGTATAGCGCCCCCCTTTGGCCAATTCGAGTAAGATTGCTTTCAGTGATATTTGGACTAACCCTCGACATATTTGCCAAATGCCATGAACGTGTCACTTTGCATGTATGATTTAGAGGCAGAAGAATAATTTGCATAAAACTGCAACATTGAGTGAATTATTAAAAAATAATGTTTCGCTTTAAAAGAAATCCGGCCGCTGTGCGATGACCGCATTGGTCCAAAGTTCATGTAAAAAAAGGTTTTGCGCACGTTACGCAAAAATCCCAGGAGGAGATAGATTTTGACTGTTTTTCATATAATTCAAAATTGTGGGAGAAGTAAAGGTCAGAGGTCAAAAGTCAGAGCGTAAAAGTTGTTTGGCATGAGGAGACGCATAAGTGTATACAGGTTTCATTGCTGTACCTGAAACAGGGCATGAGCTACACCAGTTCAAAGTTGGCATTGTTCAAAGGCTTCCTACAGCGCCACCCTTTGGCCGATTGTTGCGAGCTTCGCGTTTTAGCCATTTGGCATAGTCCTCTGCCATACTGCCGAGTTTCGTAAAAAGCGACTGCACGATCTAGCCGCTAGAGAAAAAGTGGCGGAAGAAGGAGATGAAGTCCAATAACAATGAGTGGCCAAGGCATTGCCACTTCGTGGCCTTGGCCACTAAAAATAGAGCAGTACGTTAGAATGGAAAGAAACAGAAAATCTAAACATGATGTGCCGGAAAGGCCCCAAAAACATTACAAATATTGTCGTGTGGCCTTCCTAACGAAAATCCTTAAAGCCCAAGAACTACTGTGACAATGACAGCTAATGCTGTACCTTGCTTTTTTGTATATCTATATATTGTACTTTTACTCCACTACATTTATTTGCCAACTTTAGTTACTTATTACTACTTATTATTACAAAACACACAAACACTTCAGCCCTATATATATATTTCGGCCATTTGAAAATAGCCAATCTACAAGCTTGTAGATTTGCTATTTCCAAAAGATTTTTATACATTTGAAAACTTTAAATTGGACTTTCTGCTTAATGAGTACTTTTACTTTTGGTACTACATTTTGATATCAATACTTTGGTACTTTTACTCAAGTACAGAACAGTTTTAATTCCAGACGGTCCTTGTAGCCTTGTATTTCTACATTTCAGTATTGAGACTTTTACTTATATTTTTCCAGTATTGAGTAATTTGTCCACCACTGCCTCCAGCACAAGTCGGGACTCGGGACTGGAGCACACTTACTACTGAGCAGCTTCCCTTCAACCATAAAATGACCTAGAATTGGATGTTCAGCCAGACTGTTGTGATTGAAACGTCTGCGTTCCCCATGTTCTCACCTCAAAACGCCGGATTGTTTTTTCAAATCAAGCAGATAACAGAGATAACAGCAGTGCAAGGTAATACAGGCTTGGCCTCTGGCTACCTCGGTACCTCCAGTGTTATGGCCTTGGCCATTCACAGTAGCTGAAAATAGCAGCTCTACAAGCTCCACAACGCCTCATGTTTTGCCCGAGGGTGGATACAGGAGTAGACAAAGTACTGAGCCAAACGGTCAAGTTGACTAAATATTGAGGGTTTAAAATACAACTACAACATATTAAAGGGCCAGTTCACCTCTGGGGCAACCAGATCTTATTTTATTGTTGTTTGGGGATCAACACAATACTGAGTTATTTTTTGTGTGAACTGGCCCTTTAATATAATAATAAACAGTATGTCAAACACGTCTATGAAGCAGTGATGATCGTCGACTAAAACTATGACGAAAAATGTTTGTCGACTGCATTTTTTTCACTGACGAAAACTAAATGAAAACGAAATAAAAATTAAGCTGTGATGACTTACTTACATACTAAGACTAAATATATTGTCAATTTCGTCAACAAAATAAAAACTAGACTAAAACGTTAGGGAGGGACTAGTGAAGAAGAGAGACGTTTTATGTTTGGTTGCTCTCAGGTATTGCGTGCTGAAAATAGCAGATCTACAAGCTCACAACGCGTCGCAGCGCAACGCGTTGTGAGCTTATAGATCGGCTATTTTCAGCACGCAACCAAGTGTAAAATCAGTCATTACGATGCCATCAAGGCCTGCCAAAATACTTTTCAGTTGACTAAATCAACTAGATTCAGTCGCCTAAAATCTTATGATATTTAGTCGACTAAAATTAGACTAAAACTAATACTTTTCAGGTGACTAAATTATGACTAAAACTAAATGACATTTTATTCAAAAGACTGACTAAAACTAAATCAAAATTTGCTGTCAAAAACAACACTGCTATGAAGCTATCTATGAAATCTATGAAAAACACAATTGCAACACGATTGTAATAGTTTGTGGACAATATGTAGTGGGGCTGCGTCATCTAGGGCTGTCACGATATGACATTTTACATGACGATTAATTGTCACTCAAATCATTGGCGATTAACGATTTAATTGTGTTTTTGTCGTTGACAATTACATTTCTGTTTGGCTTTTAGGCTTTGAAGTTGTACATGGTAGATATGACACATAACCTAAATATACAAAGAAATCACTGACATATTTGACAACTTACTACTTAAAAAATAACTTTGATAGTGGAAATAGCCGATCTACAAGCTCACAACGCGTCGCGATGCGTTGTGAGCTTGTAGATCTGCTATTTCCACTATTTCGGAAATTTTTCAACATTCACGATTATGACGATTATGACAAAATAATTGCGATAATGTCAAATAATCACGATTAGACGATTATGTAATAATTGTGACAGCCCTAGCGTCATCTCTGTCTGTGCTAATTGGTACTTGGCCTGAAACATGTGCACAGTGTTTATATTGGATGGGATTTCTCATCGCGATGCCTTCCCATCAAAACCAGCAAACTGTAGCTAGAATAGATTCAGACCATGCCAGGCTGCAGTGGGACCGGCCCTGCTAATCACCCTTGTTAATACTTAATTGGCATGTTCTGTATTTGATTATTTTGCTTGTTTAAAAAAAAAGACATGACATTAATATGGGTGCAGAATAGAAATGTGTAAAACAAAACGTAAATGTCTCAATTAGATGATATAAATATTAGGATAAAGTAAACAAATATTATTTAGTAGGGTTAAGCGCTGTTTTGACTATGACATCTTGATTGACAATTGCATTATATATGACATCTTGATTGACAATTGCATTATATACTGTATGTACAATACACCATCATCAAAAGGATAAAAACGCAACAAAGCTGACAGATTAATTCCATTACGGTCCTTTAGGGTCTATGTGTGTGTAAACATTAACAATGCACTGATGAATGAGTGATAAAGTGCAAGACAGGGGTGCACATTGAACGTCTCTGTGGGGCTGTGGGTGTGCCTGGCTAGCCACCTTTTTAATTGTTAAATCAAATATTCGCACACATCCCTAGTAAGCAGCACTTAAATAAACAAGTTGGTAGCACCCGTGTTCAATAGAATGAATAAATTAGCACAGAAGTACCTGAGAGTTAAAACGAATGAATAAGTTAGTATGACGACCCAGGTGTAAAAATGAATGAATAAGTTAGTATGACGACCCAGGTGTAAAAATGAATGAATAAGTTAGTAGGGGTCTGTTAAACTGCATGATTCCTTGGTGTAATTGGATTGTGTCATTTTGTCTTGCTCTGGCCTGTATAAATGCTTCATTTTCAGATGATGCCGTGTTTCCCCCAGGCAACAGTTCTGTATTATATAATAACTGTGACACTGTGTGACAGTCAACTGTCTCATTTGTCTCTCTTTCACACAAATCTGTGCACCATCCATGTCTTGCTTTTTCTTCATTCTCTTTTTGGCGTGGGATTTTTTTTAGATGCAAAGCTCCTCATGAACTTGTAACTCACTCACTCATGTTGAACAGTGTCATGTGCATAGATTCGTGGGAGGGATTACCGGTGGCTCATCCAAAAAAAAAAAAGAAAGAAGAAAACTTGCCTCCAGTGCGTCTAAAATATGTGCTGTTATGAGATGTTAATCCTCATCGCTAAGGAAATTGTCTCGCTAGATATTTATTTTTACCACAATTCTTCACCGAGGGAGCTGCAGTATGTAGGCCTGGGTGGTGATTTAATCGGCCATCCCATCCATGTTGGTATACATCCTGATAGGGGTGGGCGATATGGTGATAATTATCGTTAAGACGATACAATGTCTCCACGATATGCCTTTTCAGAGGTATCGTATATATCGTGATAAAATTGAGGGAGCCTTGTAAAAAATCCTGTTTTATCGTTAATACAGAGATTCATTGCCGAATTCAATTAAACCTGCGTTTTGGTCAAAATCAGTAGTTCTCAAACTTTAAAATGTCAAGGTCTCCACTTAACTCTGACAGTATACAAATGAAACCAAATGGACCCGTAAGGGTCCATTTGGTTTCATTTGTATACTGTCAGAGTTACATACTTGTAAAGTTCAATTCCAAAAGGAACCCAGAGAGTCTAGTTTTTGTCAAGTAACTTGAAAAACAACCATAAAAACCAACGTGAAAAAGAATCGTGATAAAATCGTGTATCGTGATACAGCTTGGAAAAATATCGTGAAATTGTATTTTTCCATATCGCCCACCCCTACATCCTGATTGGAGCCATGACTGGTCTCTACAACTTATACTCTAGGGATGGGACAATAAGCCATATTATCGTATATCGTGATATAAAAAAAACACTCACGATAATCGTATCGTGGAGATTTAATTTATCGTGAAATCGTCCTCCGTCATGCACTGGGATCAATTCACCTTTTATTTGCCGAGCTGCATATTCCGGTAACACTTAAACCCTCTGTAATTGGTAAAAGGTACTTGATATACGTACTTGATACAGTCTTTTTCTTTTCACTCTATCAAATATCTTAGCCAATAAATAGCCTTGTAGATCTGCTAGTCTTGGCAAATGTTCTGCCCAAGGATAATGGATTTTGATTATCGCGATATCGTAAATCGCGATTTATTTTGTCACGATAATCGTGATATGACATTTTCATATCGTCCCAAACCCTATTATACTCTGACTGACTGACTGACTTTCAGTCATTAATTCAATCATTGATCCCTGTGGGGAAATACAGGTGTCCTATTGATTGATTGGTTAGTTGAATACTTTATTAATTACCGATGCTAAAAGGATAACAGAAAAACTCCTGAGGGCTTGTTTCCATTGTGGTCCTATGTTATTCATAATGTGGACATAACACAACAAAAATCATCATCACTACCAAGAGCAATAAAAGGTATATAAATGATATTTACCAACTGTAGTAGCAGCAGCAGTTAACATGCAACACAGGATAGATAGGTAGAGGTAAGAGTAGAGATGATGAGAGATACAATGACAACTAGAAGCAGTGCTCTTCCGAGCACAGGTCTCCACCAGGCCACACAAATCGGCCTGTTATAGCGCCACCATGAGGCTGATTTAAAAAATGTGGGGCAGAGGTTCTGAATTAGCATCCAGGGAGTGTGTGTGCTCAGTTTGGCAGCGATCGGGCCAACGGCGCCGGAGATTAGCTGGTAACAACCAGGCCACACAAATCGGCCTGTTATAGCGCCACCATGAGGCTGATTTGAAAAATGTGGGGCAGAGGTTCTAGATTGGCATCCAGGGAGTGTGTGTGCTCAGTTTGGCAGCGATCGGGCCAACGGTGACTGAGATTAGCTGTTCACAAACTGCGAGGACGCACGCACGGACGGACGGACGCACGGACGGACGGACGGACGGACGGACGGAGGGGAAAACATACTCTCCCTCAGCCTTCGGCTGGTGGAGACAATAATAGACTTGAGTGTCTGACACTCGACACCTGCACTTGAGTTGACTAAGTTAACAATGTATATTCTGTCTAGAAATACATGTGAATGGGGTGTGTGTACAGGCTGTCGACAGTAGCGGTGTCAACAATAATCGTGACGATATAATATTATGTAATATCATTCTAAATAAAATATGTTCAGTTTATTGTACTGCTTGTTGTATTTACTGTAATTTGCCATGTTGTGCAGTAATACCAGGAATTCCGCTCCCTGAGCTCGCCCTCTCTCAGTAATATATACTGTATAAAAACGTGATGCATCGTAGAATCGAATCTTTACCTGGTGAATCGTAATGGAATTGAATCGTGAGGGTAGTGCCAACGCACACCCCTAGTCGACAGTTGTGCGTACAACTTTAACAGGCATCTGTTATGGTTCAGTACAGTAGTGTAACATTTTCAGTAGGCCCTGTGTCATCACCCTGGTACAGTATCGTACAGTATGTGGGGGATATAAGTGATGCATTAATCTATGCGTCATCCTGTCTCAAATTTGTTCAATGTCAATCTTCCCTCTGCTGCGCGGCCAAGCAGACCTCTTGGGGGTTTGCGGTAGGGTTGGGGTTTTTGTGGGGGGGGGTGTCGGAGCCCCTATTTGAACTGCCAAAATGGTGATATTATTCAGCAATAACAGATGGCTCCGCTGCTTTAAATGTTGAGCTTCATTCTCTATGACATGGTGTGTGTCCTTGTTAAAGGATCACGTTTGGGAGTTTGAACTGTTTTGCTACTACAACACAGCAGCATGATGGCAACACACTATCGTTTAAAGCTGCAATCCATATCCTGTGTTTCTGTTGAAACTGGTCAACGTCTCGTCTGTGCTCCTCCAGGTGGACCCGGAGAAGGGCATCTCTCTCAGGTTCCCGCGGTTCCTCCGGATCAGAGACGACAAGAAGCCCGAAGACGCCACAAGCGGGTCTCAGGTACGTCGATCCCCTCTCCCCTCCCCTCCCCACCCCACACAACCCTGCCCACCCGAGGGTTGGTTCTGGGTAGAGGCGGGCCGGGCCTGTTATTCAGTCACCCCGCTCCCCCACAGCGAGCTCATATGAACATGTCGACCCCCATCCGTCACTCACTCGGCCCGGCTGCTAGTCAGCGAACTTCAAAGGCTGACTGGGGACATGAATAATCAGCGCCTTATTTTTAGCTCGTCCTCTATTTTTTTTATTTTTTTAGGCGGCAATCTGACTTTATCATCCACTTTCTCTTTCACGCCTCTCCTCTCCCCTCTCTCTCTCTCTCTCTCTCTCTCTCTCTCTCTCTCTCTCTCTCTCTCTCTCTCGGTATCTGTCACAGCCTCGCCCGCCCCCTCGCTGTCCGTTTCCCCTATATCTTTCGGCGTCGTATCTTTTATTGTCAATTTCCCGCGGTGTCACCTGGTGGCTTGATCGGGCTGGCCGGCCGGCTGCGTCTCCGTCGTTCGTTGTCTGTCTCTCTGTCTCTGGTTCTCACACCTCTGCCCCCCCCCTCCCCTCCACTCCACTCTCTATCTCTAACCCTCCCTCCCCTTCTCTCTCTCTCTCTCTCTCTGTCTCCCGTTCTCTCCAGATTGCTGATTTGTACAAGAAGCAGCAGATCATCCAGAATCAGGGCGACAGAGCCGAGCTGGAGGATTACTACTGATCAGCACAATTAAGCCTGGTTTATACTTGGTTGTGCATTGCGTGGGCGCGCGCCATGAAGAAAACATGATTTTTCTTTTAACCGACATGCATTTTTTTTCCCTCAAAAAGAAAAAAATATATACATAATCATCGTCGTCGGGTGGAAACCTTGTATGTCCAAAACCATTTGTTTTGTATTTATCATTGTAAAAATGATTTAAACTAGTGAAAACAGCTGATCTACAAGCACACTGCTGTTTTCACTACTTTTGTGCGACGGCCTGGGATGATGAAGCAGGGCTTTACTTTGCAAAAGAACGTACAAAGTTGAAACTTGGGAGATACAAGGTTTCCACCTGACAACAATGATATAAATATATATTTATTTTGTATTTTTCGTCTGGTCATTACATAAACTAACGCAACATGTAAAACAACAACCTAATTCAAGTAACGTAATTATAGTTATATTGGGTTTCTTTCAATAGCAGTCATGTTTGTTTGCGTTTGGTGGTGAAGCGTTTGGTGTCCGTTCACAGTGAAAACAGACGGACCTTCGGTCACTCACTTGACCTTGAGAGTCTGGTTCAAAAGAAGACATCCGCCATGCAAATAAACACTTCCGAAGGGGAAAGGCATTTAGGTGCAGACAGCCGCCGTGCTACTAAGTGTAAATCAGGCTTTATCTGCCCCCACACAATTTGTACATAGGTTATTTTCTTATTATTGTTAATGTCGAATTTGAATGAACATCGGCACTTCGTTTTCTCTTCTTGTTAATGTCGAATAAGAATAAAGATTGGCAGTTTTATAATATCAACTGGCTTCTGCGTTTTGATTTCCAACCGTGTGACTTTTTTTTCCACGGTTGATGTAATCCTGATGTAATTCTTTTGCAGATATACCCCAGAATGTAGAAGCCTCTCTTTTTTTTTTATCACTTGGTACAGTACTGCCTACAGTGGTGCGCTTTGGTTGCAAAAGGAGAAGAAAAATCCATTTAGGATTTAAGGCATGCCTCTTTTGGTAAGAGATTGTTATCAAAACTCCACTGTGTGGAACCGCCTGTGGGTTGGTTGGGGGGCAACAAATGCACTGTACCGTATGGACGGCATACAAATGCATCCAACTCGGGCCTGATTTCCACTGGAGGCCCACTCACCAGAGTACAACGGTGTATGTGTGTAGCATTAAAAGTACAGTGTGTGCAACACTGTATGTGTTGTGTGGGTGTGTGTGTGTGTGCGCGCACTTCAACCCCCTAAAATGGCTTTTCTTTTGAATCAAATTCTTGCCCCGTGGAGCCTTTGGAATTCATGGAGAATTATTTGTGTTCATTCGTCCACAGTGTGTGAAGAATCCCAAATCCAAGAGAATACTTGAAACGAATAACTTCACGTGTTGAAAGTCGGGCTCCAGAATTCATCAGAAATCCTGACTTGGGCTTTCTGAAACCTCAACCTTTTCAGGGCGCGGCCCCCAAAATATTCATATTTTAACTGGGGACCCCCCCCCCCACCCCACCCTGACGAGCATTAAGAGTTGAAGCATTACATTTTGTGTAACATGGTTCTATTGTGAAAATAGCAGATCTACATGCTCACAACGCCTCACGTTGTGAGGCGTTGTGAGCATGTAGGTCGGCTATTTTCACAATTTCTCCCTCTAATGTTTGACAATTTTAGAATATTTGTCACTTTAGAAATGTGCAGATACCCTCTATACCAGGGGTATTCAACTAGATTAGGCAGGGGGCCAATGACTTGAAGTCAGGGGCCACAAAACTGTTACTACAAAAATGAACAAATGTTCAACAGTTTGACCATTTGTTGTGTGCTATAGGTCTGATAGGACACAATAATGGACATATGTCCATTATATAACTTATTAGGGCCTGATTTATACTGCATTCATGCATTTTGATGCACATAGGATAATGTCTGTGGCAGTCCTTTATAGTGCACAGGCTTTGATTCTGATATTAAGATGGTAGATATTAAGATACGAAGTAGATATTTCAGTATGTTCTATGCACAGATCCCTGGCATGGACGGACGCGTCTTTGTGAGAAAATATATTGGAGACAGACTTGCAAGTTGAAGTGCTTACATGTTCGTATAAATGAAAGGTTTTTGCATTTATGTCTGAGCACTCAGCTGATGAAAGCCCAGGGTCTCATGTGTTTCATGAACCATTGTTGAGAGCTCTGCCATCTTTCAGACAAGACCGCTATTTAGGATGAACAACATATCGGTTAAAACCTTCAAGTGGATGAAGATGGATGGACAGTGCACTGCAGATGGAGAATTATTTCTTTCATGTAATGGACAACAATATCTCAATATTCAGAAATAGTTGCTACAAATGGATGGATATGGCATGTGATGAACGGACTGCACTCAAAACTCATCTGTTGCTACCTGGCTACATGAAAAATATATATAAAATAAAACAAATTAATTGAACGCTACATCATTTTGAAAGCATACTGAGATGTACAGAAATAGTAAAATGTTTCTTAAAAATGGTCTTTATACTGTACTTTGATACTTAAATACATTTTAACACCAGATACCTTTCTACATGTGAACTGCAACACTTTGACCCAAGTTATCTTCTTATGGAAGATTTTAACTTTTACAGTAGTGAAATATCTGTAAGATATCTGTACTTTTACTCAAGTAATGCCTTTAGTATATGTGCCACTGTTTTTTCGCCATGTTTAACGTGTAAAGGGGAGCACACACTGAACGCGGACGGCTGCGCAGCGTCGCGGTATCGACGTACGTGAAGTGCCGCGCGGTAACCCCAACTGGATGCGGCGCTTCCGCGACGCGTCCGGTGTGTGTTCCCCTTTAGAAATCATGAAGCAGTTGCACCTTTGTTACATGGCGGCTGGACAGCTACCTTCACACAATAAAAGTAATAAAATAATAAATATTTGGAATCTGGAATGGGGCCACAAGAAAGCTCCCCAGGGGCTGGATTTGGCCCACGGGCCGCCAGTTGAATAGCACTGCTCTATACTCCTAAACATCATGTTGGTTTGTTTACTGTTGAGCGATAAAACAATGTTGCACATTAAGTTAATCATTTGGGGACCCCCCAAAATAATTTGGGGACCCCGACCCACAGGTTGAGAACCACTGTTCTGGAAAAACTCGGGTGGATACCTCATTATGTCCAAAACTGTTCATTTCAGCATTCAAATAAAAAAATAGCTAAGGAAGCATATCTACTTTTATATCCGCAACTTTTGATATTTTTGTGCGGCGCTGTAGTATGATCAAGGAGGGCGTTAATTTACAAATAAATATTGAATCATGGAGGTTTCTGCACGAAAGCAACGTGTTGCTACAGTAGCTATACAGCTAATGTGACACAGAGGCGTTCCTGGCTTGAAGGTTATAACAACAACATGTAGGTGGTCCAAGGCCTAAATGGGTTATTGACAGCCTTCGCTCTACTGTCAATGATTGACGGTACAGTGAAGAGTACCACGCAGCAAAGGTCTGCCGCCGGGCTCGGGAGTCGAACTCGGGGACTGGGCTGTCAGGCTTACTAGTACATCATGTGGCATTGAGAGCACATGAACGCGGCGTGTGTGCGTGTGTGCGTGTGCAGGGGCGTCACAAGGGGTAGGAAAGTGGGACGAGTTACCAGGGCCCAAGGTGGGGGGGGCCCTAGTAACTTTAGCTATTGAAAAATAGCAGATATACAAGCTCACAGCGCGGCACCGAGTGCCGCGCTGCGAGCTTGTAGATCTGCTATTTTTGAAAAGTCGTGAAAATGTGCGCAAATCTTTGAATATATGTATTTTCTAAGTGAACATTTGTAACTCAAATTTTGCTTCTGGGGGGGTCCCTGGAACTAAATATTTTGAGATGGGGGGGGGGGTCCTTCACATGAAAAAGTTTGAGCATCACTGACATGGAAACATAGGTTTCTTGGCACACATTTTCACGATTTTTCAAAAATAGCAGATCTACAAGCTCGCAGCGCGGCACTCGGTGCCGCGCTGTGAGCTTGTATATCTGCTATTTTTCAATAGTTAACATTCATGGGGGGCCCACAGTGAATCCTTGTACCCAGGGCCCAGAATTTGGTGTAACGCCCCTGGCTGCGTGCGTGCGTGTGTGTGGCATTGAGAGTACCTCTCGAGGGGAGGGATGCACTGCACTCCCCTTCTCCACGAAATGTTATTAGCAGCCGAAATAGAGAGGCTGGCCTCCACTGGCCTGACAGTTGCTCAAACAGCAGAACAAAAGAGAAGCACTCTACAGCCCCGCATTAGATGATGGAAATCCACTAACTGTCCAGTGCAAATCAATCCACCACTATCGGGAGATGGAGGGAGGGGGGGGGGGGGTGTCAGTGTGAGAGCCAAGGACAGACAGTTATTACACGCACGCAGCAAAGAGGTTTGTGGGATGAGGGTGTTTTTTTCCCCTTCTCTCTCTCTCTCTCTCTCTCTCTACATAGTGCAGCTCAGAAGGGGATGCTGTGAGGGAGTTTGGAGGATTGAGGAGTTGTTTGCGTCCGCCAGGAGATACAGAGTTTACTTGATGTGATGGGGTTGGTGCGCTGCAGTGTGTGTGTGTGTGTGTGTGTGTGTGTGTGTGTGTGTGTGTGTGTGTGTGTGTTGGCTCGCAAGTAATTTACTTTGAGAGCTGTAATGGCAGAATAATTTGAATCTGAAGGAGCGATCGCTTCGTTTAATCTTGGCAGCGACGCTCGGTGATGGCAGGCATTATTGACAATCTAAATAGTTTCTAAGTGAGTGCAACACTGGCAGGCAGTGTGTGGACTACAGCAGGACCTCACGGTGTGGCGTCAAGCTGTCGTTCTGAAACCTTTTCATGCCAAGAAGAACGTCCACATTTATAGCGTATCATTCAAAAATGTATATCATACTTTTTTACTCCACAACAATTATTTGACCACTTTAGATAGTTACTTTTGCAGGTTTTGATGATTAAATAATACATGCAGTAATTAATTAATAAATGATATGTTTTATTAATTTGGCGAAGGACTCTGCCAGAAGAGTTCTGTGGTGCGCGTCCACTCACGTGACCGGGACGTGCGTCCCGGTCACCTTCCCAGAATTCTTAGGGAGGCCTGCCTAGGCACTTGTCAGTTGCTGCCGCGCTGCTGCCCCACCACCACCCCAGCTCCACCTATAGCATACATGGGCAACTGGCGGCCCGGGGGCCCCCACCTTCAGTTCCTGCGGCCCGCAGGTTAATACCGGAATACTGATATATTATTGATTACAGCTGTTACAATTCCAAAAATGACCTACTTTAATTCTGTCAGTGTATAAAAAAAACGCATCGCAGCGCGATGCGTTTTGAGCTTGTAGATCTGCTATTTTTGCTTCTTTTGTATGAGATGATAGAATGACAAAGTAGGATGTAGCAATATGCATTGTAGCCCTCTGGAGTGAAGGTGGAAATATAGTGGCCCTCGCCATCATCAAAGTTGCCCACCCCTGACCTATAGGTTCTGCGTCAGACCCCGCAGGGGGTCTCGGATCATCTCCCGCAGAGATATGGTTAAGCCCATGATGTGCATGGATTACATTTCACCATGTAATCATGGGCCTGCGGGAAATGATCCGAAAGCAGAAACCAAGCTAAAACCATGCTCCTGCTTAGCAAATTGTTAGTTAATTATATATTATTCCTAGTTCCTATATTCTCTATGCATGTTTATGCTGATGCTTAGTGTATATTATGTAGCTTATATATTATGCCGTTGCTGCTCTCCTGTATGCTGCTGCCATCCTGTTTGCCAATAAAGTATATTCTAACCTAAAGAACGCTTCCTGAAATGGGTTAAAGCTACCCAGCAGCACATAAAGTAGTTAAAATCAGCCCCACCTTTACCAGCTGCAACATTAAAGGTCAGTGATAAAGAAAGTGGCCGGGGGTCATCTTGTCACAGCGTGGAAATGTTTCGTTTTTTATAGATTTTCTACACCATTATAATCTTCTCGTTTTGATCATTAGACCCAATCACTGAATATCGGTAGGCCTACGTCTCCAACTTCAGGATATGTATGATACTGATTTACTACCAGACTGTGGCATTTGAGTTCAGTAGTTTACAATCTAGGCATTTAGCAGACGTTCTTAATTCAGAGCGACGGTGGTTCTCAAAACCTTTATTTTGACCATCTTAACTAAACATCATAACATAACTTCGGCCATACTCTACCCTGATTGGTCGAGGACTGGCTGGCCACCTCTGAAAACGGAATCTAGCTATGCTCGCAACAAGGTCCATGGACATGGTGGAAGTCCTTATATGGTCAGCACACATTCTAATGAGGAGAATGCATGGAAAATGTACCAATTATATTTTTATTTGAATGAAATACAATCACTGAATATACCTTTAAAGTGAACACATTAATGCGTTACTAATTAAAATACAATAACTTTATTATTGTGAATTGAGCCGTACGTGTTTTGAAGCCAATAGTACCTTTTTGTATTTTACTCAAGCGAAAACTTCACATGTAACAGAACACG
Organism: Nannobrachium achirus; assembly: GCF_963921795.1. Classification (NCBI taxonomy): domain Eukaryota; kingdom Metazoa; phylum Chordata; class Actinopteri; order Myctophiformes; family Myctophidae; genus Nannobrachium; species Nannobrachium achirus. The sequence continues at coordinate 25,766,927 of NC_137814.1, read as the reverse complement.
TCTACACTGTAGTAATGCTAACTTCACATGTAACAGAACATGTCTACACTGTAGTAATGCTACTTCTCCTTGAGACTCAGAGTACTTCCACTGCTGAAAGTGAGAACCAGGGGAGTCACAATAGGGGTAGGAAAGTGGGACAGAGTTACCAGGGCCCAAGGTGGAGGGGCCCTAGTAACTTTAGCTATTGAAAAATAGCAGATATACAAGCTCACAGCGCGGCACCGAGTGCCGCGCTGCGAGCTTGTAGATCTGCTATCTTTGAAAAGTCGTGAAAATGTGCGCAAATCTTTGAATATATGTATTTTTTTTAAGTGAACATTTGTAACTCAAAATTGGCTTCTGGGGGGTCCCTGGAACTAAATATTTTTAGATGGGGGGGGGGGGGGGGGGGGGGGGGTCCTTCACATGAAAAAGTTTGAGCATCAGATCACTGACATGGCACACATTTTCACGGTTTTTCAAAAATAGCAGATCTACAAGCTCGCAGCGCAGCACTCGGTGCCGCGCTGTGAGCTTGTATATCTGCTATTTTTCAATAGTTAACATTCATGGGGTGAATCCTTGTACCCAGGGCCCAGAATTTGGTGTGACGCCCCTGGTGAGAACACACACATGATCATAGCATGCTGTGGACCGTAGACTAATACCTGTCATTCTCAAAGTGGGTTCCAGGGACACCTCTGGGTTCCTTGAAAAGGTTACAAATGGACCCTTACAGCTCTGTAACCTGGGATCAATACCATTGTGGTGTTTCTGATCCGGTCTGAGAGGAAGTTTACACTGTCAAGAGTTATCCGGCGTAGGGCTGTCACAATTATTACATAATCGTCTAATCGCAATTATTTGAGGTAATCGCAATTATTTTGCATAATCGTCATAATCGTTTCCACGTTGAGAAATGTTAATATAGTTGCAAACACTTTCAAAAAGTAGTGGAAATAGCAGATCGGCAATTTCCACTATCAATGTTATTTTTTAAGAAAAAAATTGTCAAACATGTCAGTAGTTTCTTTGTATATTTAAGTTATGTGTCATGATTGCCATGTGCAACTTCAAAGCGCAATGGCAGTATTTTTAGATTTCAAGAAAGCATTTGACTCTGTCAGCCATCAGGTCCTCTTGTCCAAACTAACACATTTCAACTTGTCCCCAGAGGCCATCAAATGGTTTACATCATACCTATCAAATAGAGAACAGTGTGTAAGCATAAATGGCATCAAGTCTCCTTATCACACTTGCTCGGTTGGTGTCCCCCAGGGATCAATAGTAGGACCAATTCTGTTTTCTCTGTTCATAAACGACCTACCTGATGTATGTAAAGATGTACATATCCAGATGTACGCAGATGATGCGGTTATACTGACTCATGGAAAGAGCTATGCAGAGGTGTCAACGGTTTTAACTTCTGTTCTGACCAGCGTTCAGGACTGGCTTACAGACTCATGCCTGCTCCTGAATGCAAAAAAGACGGTCTGCATGGCTTTTTCCAAAAGACCAGTTGTGATGGAGTCATCAAATGTGTTTCTGGGTGGAGAGGAACTTGAACTTGTGCCAGAGTTCAAGTACCTCGGGGTCATGTTAGACTCAACCCTAACCTTTAAAAAACATGTAAAAAAGGTTACAAACACAATCAAGTTCAACCTTCAGAACTTTAAACAAATCAGACCTTGTTTGGCAGTTAGTGCTGCTAAATCTTATCTCCAATGCATGATCCAATCACACATTGAGTACTGTTTCACAAACTGGTCTTGCACAGGTATAACGATTCTCAAACCCATTGAACAGCTATATAAGAGTGCGCTTAAGGTATTCGATAGGAAACCCCGCTCATATCACCATTGTAATATTCTTCAGAGGTACCGTTTTTTGAGTTTCGCTAATTTTAAGGTATTTAAACAGGTCAGTATCATATATAAGACCCTAAATGGTCTATGCCCACCTCCCCTAAAGGAATTCATAAAAAGGAAGCCCGATAGAGGACTCAATACTAGAGCAATCACTAGAGGGGATTGCGAAGTACCGTACCGGGTAACCGCTTTTGGAAAAAACACCCTTTCAGTGCAGGGATGTTCAATCTGGAATGACCTACCTCTAACAATAAGAGACTGTTTGTCATTTCCATCCTTCAAGTTCAATCTAAAAAAATGGTTAGTTGACAATCAAACCTGTGACCATGTATAGTTTTAAGAGTACAGCCCATGTCATGTACGTATATTTTTAAACTTTTCTTTTCTAATGTAGGGTACTGTTAGTAATATGTGTTGTTTTTGTTGTTTTTCTCTTGGTTGAGGAAAAATAGTATTTGTATGTATGTTCTTAGGCGCCCTCTCCTAATGTAGGGTTACTGTTTGTTGGTATGTATTGTTTTGTCTTCATGTGGGGACTACGGATGAAATTTAGCATTCTTGCTAATTCCGGCTTATTTACATTGCTTTCATGTAGTGTTCATTAATATGCATTGTCCCGTCTAAATAAACAAAATAAAGTAAAAGTAAAGCCTACAAGCCAAACAGAAATGTAATTCATCGACAATTAAATCGTTAATCGCAATAATCGTGACAGCCCTATAATCGTGCGTCTTTCAAATGAATGAAGCACAGCAGTGACCCAACAACAACTCTGTAATGACCAGTGGGTGGGGCTCTTCTCTGAAGGAGTAGCCAACCATGACATCAACTATAGGACCACTTTTAATCCTAACCCACAGAAGCTGTGACTCCCACAACCAACTCCAATGCACATGACGGCGGGTGGGAGAAGGGAGGGTCGAACGCTCGCCCACTCTTAAACACCACAACAAACAAAAAAATGCAAAACAAACGCAACATGACACAGATTCTCTTCATTCCCATGGTAAATGGGAGTGTCCTCCTGACTGACTGAGGCATGCTGGGAACTAAGTCCCGCCAACTGGGGATGCAGTGAACCGAGAGGATGTGACCAGGGACGTGCTGGGCCCCTGATTCAGCCCGGGAAAAAGATTTGGAGAGGCCCTTATTGCGCGCTATAGAGAGAGATCTCTCTCTATAGCGCTGCTGCTACTCCAAGATTTGTGACAAAGTGACAAGCCAGTGGGCCAATTACATGAGTTATATTTCGTTGTTGTCGGGTGGAAACCTTGTAGGTCCAAAACCGTTTGTTTTGTATTTATCATTTTAAAAATGATTTAAACTAGTGAAAACAGCCGATCTACAAGCACACAACGCCTCACACCGCGAGGCGTTGTGTGCTTGTAGATCTGCTGTTTTCAATACTTTTGTGCGATGGCCTTGTATGACGAAGCAGGGCTTTGCTTTGCGAAAAAAATGTATACATTTGAAACTTGGAGATACGAGGTTTCTGCCCAACAGTGACGATTTACTTTGTTGGCCGCCCAGCCCCCAAAATGGAACGAAGGCCGACCTTTTATTTTTATTATTTTCCTAATGGCCGGCCTGGACCGGCCGGGAATGAACCGGCCGTTCGGGAGTTGTCCTGCTTTTCCCAATGGCCAGCACGTCCCTGTTGATGAGGACAGTGCAGCGCTACACTCTGCATTTGCATGAACGAGTGCCATTCCTGTGGGCCGGCTGGCCGCCGTACAGACAGACAGACACCACTCAATAAAATGTTGTTAGTGATTAATGATTGTTTTTTTTGTTTTGTTTTCGTGACCGCCACGATGTTAACCATGTCCTTCGGATGGCATGTTATTATTTAAACCATGCAGGGGTCGTTTTCAGGCCAAGGGCCCCTTAGTTGAGAGAAAGACAAAGCAGGGACCCCCACAACCTGTTCATAGATTCCATATAGTTTAATTGTTTGACAGCACAATCGTCAGTGTATTTTGGATTAATGTCAATTTGTGTTTTCAGATATTTAACCACTTGAACCTTCAATACTTAATAAACTTGACGTTACACTCTGTACTTAGTCTGCTTTTTTCCCCCTCTAAACCAAAGCTCTTTGCCGAAAATAGCCGATCTACAAGCTCACAACGCCTCGCAGTTGGCTAAAGTTCTCAGAATATGGACACTAGGGTTCAAGTGGTTAATCTATCTACCAGTAAGACTCCCTAATCGGGAGATAAGCGACCGTTGGTCGCTTATCTCCACAAATATCACAACCTCCACCTCTCACGTCATACGGGTTGCTATAGTTACACCTGGAATGTTGAATCTCCATATATGGAGATAACCTACGCATCACACAAAGTCTGACCTCACCAGCCCATACTTGGGCATGGACGACTTATATCTCCATATACGGAGATGGCCATATATGGAGATACGATGACATCACAGAGTCCACAGCTGATGATGTGGCGTGATGTCATACAATACACAAACAAGCCCTATATAAAGGGGCAATTCTCACCAGGGAAGAGAGCATTGCCTGGAATGTTGAATCTCCATATATGGAGATAACCTACGCATCACACAAAGTCTGACCTCACCAGCCCATACTTGGGCATGGACGACTTATATCTCCATATACGGAGATGGCCATATATGGAGATACGATGACATCACAGAGTCCACAGCTGATGATGTGGCGTGATGTCATACAATAAACAAACAAGCCCTATATACTGATGCGATACGATGACATCACAGAGTCCACAGCTGATGATGTGGCGTGATGTCATACAATAAACAAACAAGCCCTATATACTGATGCGGAGATATGAGCAGGGCAAAGGTGTGACGTGTGACGTGTGACCGACCGACCGACCGACCGACGGACGGCCGGTGGAGGTTTTCATAGTAAACTGCTCCCTGACGGTCGCAATAAATGCGACAAATCTCTGTGAGTATGTATGTATGTGCCCCGCGTATCTCGAGAACCGTTCGTCCCACCGGCTTCAGATTTGGCACGCGCGTTCCACACCACGGCGCGGAGTGCAGTGCCGGGCCTCGACCCGACCCGATGCGCGGTTTTCCGAAACCGGCGCAAAACGTTCGGAATCTCCTTATGCGGAGCTGATTGTTGACATCAGGCTGTTCCGGAGGAAATCGGCGCAAGCGCTGACTCATTGTGACATCACTTCATAAAAGGCTCTGACATCACGTACGCCACATGAGTCAACAAAAAATCTCTGTGAATGTGTATGTAATCTGCGTATCTCGAAACCGTTCTTCCCACCGGCACACGCGTTCTCCATATATGGGCATAAAATGAATGCCCGTATGCGGAACTGATGTCTGACATCAGATTTTTCCGCAACCGGTACTGTGTGTGCAGAGATCTCCATATATGGGCATAAGGGGACAAAGGCAAACAGATGGTCAAAACGGGTCCTATGACAACAGGTATATTGGGGTTTGCATTAAAGGGTGTGGGCATTCATTCCCTATTTCAAATTCGGCACGCGCGTTCCCCACCGCAGCAGGTAGTGCAGTGCTCGGCCTCGACCCGATACACGATTTTCTGGAACCAGCATGAAAGGTTCGGATTCTGATGTCTGACATCAGGATTTTCCGGAACTGGCACTGTGTCTGCATAGATCTCCATATATGGGCATAAAATGAATGCTGACAGACAGATACAGATATCTACATATATGGGCATAAATGGACACAGGCAAACAGATGGTCAAAGATCTCCATATATGGGCATAAAGTGGACGCAGACAGACAGATACAGATATCTCCATATATGGGCATAAATGGACACAGGCAAACAGATGGTCAAAACGGGTCCTATCTGAAGGGACACTATCTGCGGCATAAAATGGACGCAGATAGACAGATATCTCCATATATGGGCATAAAATGGACCCAGAACTATATCTGCAGTGATCTCCATATATGGACATAAAATGGACGCCGACAGACAGACAGCTACAGATATCTCCATATATGGGCATAAATGGACACAGGCAAACAGATGGTCAAAACGGGTCCTATGACAACAGGTATAATGGGGTTTGCATTAAAGGGCGGGGCATTCATTCCCTATTTACATCGTTCCCGAGTTGGCCAGGTCGCCGACTAGACGATTCTAGTATAAAAAGAGGAGAAAAAAACTTTCTATCAATCAAAGATTTGGAGCACCCCCTGTAGTAACTCTGAGGACCCCCTAGGGGTCCCGGACCCCTGGTTGTAGATCCCTGATTTAAACGGATGCCAGCTTCATTGTTTTTACCTGTATGGTTTCAATGTACGGCCAGGTATTTGGTTTACCTGTGATCCTAGTTTACTGAGACTCTACTGTACTACAGTATGTGATTAGCTTGCTTATTGGGGTTAGGGGGTGGCATCTGGATACAAAGTGGGGACCCCCAGGGGGTCCTTGAAGGAGTTCCACGGGGTCCCCCACCCCAGCTAAATTATAGTTAGGAACAAATGGAACCAAATTGAGTCTTTAACTCAGAGAGTGTACTTTTGGTTCCATTTGTACACATTCAGAGTTAAATTAACTTTGATTTTACAATATAAATTGGGGTCTCAGAGATAAGAAATGCCATCAAAATGTGGTCATTTTTGTTATCGCGATAATCAAAATGCATTATGCTTGGGCGGAACATTTGCCAAAAAATAGCCGATCTACGCGACGCCTTGTGAGCTTGTAGATCGACTATTTTTTGGCAAAGACAATTAGCCAGTAGCTATGCCCCTCCCCTAAAAGCTTTTGTCCAATGCTAGCTTAGCACCTATAATAGAAAATATTAATGTTCCACAAGGATGAAGGATTTGAAGAATTGACAAAGATTTATTCCAAAGAGGCAAATAGTTGAACATAGTGTCAGCATTCACAGGATCAGGGGAGAAGGCCTCCTGGCCTCTCCTCTCAGCCCCTCCGGGCACCAGCCTCCCTAGTACCATTACCATACAGCTCTTATAGTCCAAGATGCTCTTCTAACATGTTAACATGGTCTTATAAGGATATGTTCTAAACATAAAGACAACATACAAATAGTTATACAGGGTACAGATTTGCTGACAGAGTGAGAGAGCAAGCATAGGTGGGGGAGAGAACTCAGCTGTTAGATTGACAGCTGCAGGTACAGCTAAATGAGTAGCCTTGTGAGATTTAGACTTTAGATTTAGACTGTATACTTGTTACTCTATAAATATTTCTACCACATTCCATCCTTTTTTTTTGTGAATGAATACTCTATTCATTTACATACAACAGGATATTTATAGAGTGCCAAATCAATAGACATTTCAGACAATTACATGTTGATATAGCAATTTAAATAATTAATTCACTATTCCCGACCTACATTAATAGTTAATACTTGCAATGCATGACTTTTACGTGGATTAAAATCGTCTGGCTACGTTAATAATCACTTCACGACTTTTACATGCATGGTCAATCACAGTTCAAACTTGACTTGTACTTGGTATCTTATGTTTTATATAACATTACCAACTGGCTTGCTTGTTTGCACTGAAATATGCGAAAATTAGAATTTTAGTAAATGTGAATCTATATTTGTTTGTACTTTGAAACTCTGTTTTACAAAATCAAGAGCCCGCATGCACTCCCGTCCTAGAGAATATCTTTCGTCTGGTTACGGTAATATTCTATATTTATCCTAGTCCGGAGCTGCCCGACAACTCTGCAATTGTTGGAATACCAGAGTTTAGACCATAAAACCAAATATTCTCACATTAGTGGCAAATGCCTTGTTGACTCATATTTTAGATATCAACTTTTAGCTAATTACATTACTCAGCTTAATATCAAACACATAGTTGTTGTAGTCTTCATGGCTTCTCTCCGTTCCTCCCATCTTCATCGGGCTTATGGCATGTGGCGGTTAATGTCTTTGCTTCAGCGATCTCCACTGGGCTGGTGGGGACCAGTTCAGTGGCTCTCTGACGTGCCAGCATGTGTCTCCTTGGCTTGGTCCCCTCCTACTGTGGCAAAAGTCTGTTGTTCGACGTGGTGTCGATTCCGTCACCTCCGCTGTCAATCTGTGTGATTTGGTGGTAGGCTTGCTTTCCTTGTTAGCAAAGCTTCCCTTTGTCCATGATGTTGGAGCTGTCTTCACAGGAAAAATCGATCCGCGAGGTTCCATTCTTGTAGATCTGCTTGAAAGTCAGTTCTTGTTGAGTTTGCATATAGCTTGCAAGTTGCTTCTGTAGTAGTCTCCTCTTTGTCCTTCATGGTGGTGGACCTGCTTTAGGTCTGCTTTCAAAAATCTCCTTTTCAAAAAAGTTCCTTCACCCCAGAGTTCTTTTGACCAAGTATCCATCTATGGTAAAGATGAAATATTGATCCACCCAGGGACGCCAATTATAATAGAAAATATTAATGTTCCACAAGGATGAAGGATTTGAAGAATTGACAAAGATTTATTCCAAAGAGGCAAATAGTTGAACATTCACAGGATCAGGGGAGAAGGCCTCCTGGCCTCTCCTCTCAGCCCCTCCGGGCACCAGCCTCCCTAGTACCATTACCATACAGCTCTTATAGTCCAAGATGCTCTTCTAACATGTTAACATGGTCTTATAAGGATATGTTCTAAACATAAAGACAACATACAAATAGTTATACAGGGTACAGATTTGCTGACAGAGTGAGAGAGCAAGCATAGGTGGGGGAGAGAACTCAGCTGTTAGATTGACAGCTGCAGGTACAGCTAAATGAGTAGCCTTGTGAGATTTTGACTTTAGATTTAGACTGTATACTTGTTACTCTATAAATATTTCTACCACACACCCGGAAGCTTGCCAAGGCTGTTGCCAAGGCAAACCTTGGCAAGCAGGAAGTTATTCTAAGCTAGCATTGGACAAAAGGTTTTTGGGAGGGGCATAGCTACTGGCTAATTGATTGAGTGAAAAAAAAAAGAATGTATCAAGTACGTATATTATAAGTACCTTTTAACTATAGAGTGGTACTGGATATGCAGCTCGGCAAATAAAAGATAAATTGATCCCAGTGCATGATGGAGGACGATATCACAATACATTAAATCTCCGATTTATCATGAGTGTTTTTCATCACGATAAACGCTAATATCGCTTATCGTCCCGTCCCTAGTCCCGAGCCTGGTCCTGCATGCATTTCCCCCTGGTCGACGGCGGGAGAGCCTGTTTGCTTCTCTTGGTATGCATTAAGCCGTGCATGTCGCATGCCTGCTGGTCGGCGGCGCATTGTTATGTGAGTGTGCGTGTGGAAGTGTGTGTGGGCTGACTGTCCCCGTGTGTCTCCGCTGAAAGAATGGAGGGGTGGCGAGCAGAATGCCACTGTGGCAGACCTCCAGGATTGTGTGATTTGCTTGCTCTTTCAGTTAGTGTGGTGCGGTTGTTTATCGCCTGCCTGCCTGTCTGTCCTCCGTTGATCCATTCATCATTCTTTTAGTTTATTTATCTTTTTCCCTCTTCTGTCTCTCCTCGTTTGCCTCTGCCTGATATAACCACTTAGGCCCCCATATACTACTCTGTTGAAGAAGACAAATACTTTTTTGGTTTCTTTGTTTGTTTTTTTTGCCTATAATGACATACCCAAAATAGGGATGTCAGGTTGAAAGTGGGTAATCTTTGAAGATTCAATATCGTTGTTGTCGGGTGGAAACCTTGTATCTCCAAGTTTCAAATTTGTATGTTTTTTCACAAAGTAAAGCCCTGCTTCATCATACAAGGCCGTCGCACAAAAGTAGTGAAAACAGCAGATCTACAAGCACACAACGCCTCGCGGTGCTTGTAGATCGGCTGTTTTTACTAGTTTAAATCATTTTTAAAATGATAAATGCAAAACGAACGGTTTTGGACATACAAGGTTTCCACCGACAACGACGATATGCATTGTTGTTTGTGAACTTGTCCAGCTTGTTCTTTTCACAGTGTGGGATTCGTTCCCGGCATTTCGACCTGCTGTATCGCTCACTCATCTTCACCACATGCTATCGACTCTGTTTGAAACAATTGGCTGGTTGTTACAACAGAAGAAATCTGGAATTCAAATACAAATTGCCAGCTGTACGGTTCAGTTTGAGCTGTCATTTAATGTTGCCAGTGTGAAGGACGCAACCAAAAAAAGAATAAAAAAAAAAACCCCACAAAACCCACCCAAAAAAAGCTAATGGAAATCAAAGAGCTGCCAGAGCATGAAATATTGAAAATGCAAATGTGTTTCTGAATTCAATTCCATATTGTGAGCAGGGTGAGCGTGAGCTTTTGTTGCAAATGACTTGAATGGCTGAGGCTTGACTGCAGCTCAGCTAGTAATTGTGCACGTGTGCTTCTATTGTCAGGAAAATCACTTGATGCCTGCATGCCTCCCTGGCTGTGACTGTGGGGTCGGTGTAGAGGCTAGGGATGGGATGATATGAAAATGTCATATCACGATTATTGTGACAAAACAAATCGCGATTTACGATATTATCGCGATAATCAAAATCCATTTTCCTGGGGCGGAACAGTTGCCAAAAAATAGCAGACCTACAAGCTCACAACTTGCTTGTGAGCTTGTAGATCGGCTTGTAGATCGGCTATTTTTTGGCAAAGACATTTGATGGAGTGAAAAAAAGACTGTATCAAGTACGTTATAAGTACCTTTTACCAATAAAGGGTTTAAAATGGTACCGGATATAATGCAAATAAAAGGTGAATTGATCCCAGTGCATGACGGAGGACGATGTCACGATAAATGAAATCTCCACGATACGATTATCATGAGAGTTTTTAATCACGATAAACGATAATATCGCGTATCGTCCCATCCCTAGACAGTAGAGGCCTAACATGGCCTATATTTCTCTGTGAACAACCGATTTTAAACGGGAAAATGTTATAATCTTGTCAAGTCTTTACAGCGTGGCTCTGCAAGAAGTCTAGCCATGCAGGGGTCGGTCTGTGTGTGGAGGTGTTATCTCGCAGGTCTGATCAGCACCAGATTTCTTATGTATACACTGCCAGTATAGGCCACGGAAGTTTTTTTTTTTTTTTTTGTATTTCTTTTTATACATTTTGAGATATTTAACTTTCATTTCATAATGGAAGTCAAAGGGGTTATGATTAGACTGAATCATTGCCCAAATGTGGAGTCTTAATGTCATCGATATGTCATATAGACCAGGGGTTTTCAAAGTGGGTGACGGGGCACCCTGGGGTGCCGCGAGATAATTTGATAATGTTTGGAAGTACAAAGTTATTTTCAGTCAGTTCTAACCAAAATGGCTATTATCTCAATGTTTTCCTCGCAACATAATCACTAAAATATCGTCACTGTTGGGCAGAAACCTCGTATCTCCAAGTTTCAAATGTGTACGTCTTTTGGTAAAGCAAAGCCCTGCTTCATCATACAAGACTGTCGCACAAAACTAGTGAAAACAGCCGATCTACAAGCATGTGTGCTTGTAGATCTGCTGTTTTCACTAGTTTAGTACATTTTGTAGATGATAAATACAAAACGAACAGTTTTGGACATACAAGGTTTCCACCTGACAACGACGATATGCTATAAATATAAGGTGCTGGGAATGAAAATTATAATGTAGGGGTGCCTCGGATTAAAAAAATATTCATGGGGTGCCCTGAGACAAAAAAGTTTGGGAACCCCTGATATAGACGACTGATGTCTTAGATGTCTGACGCCACAGGCCGCTCACACAAAGTCAGAGATCCACATTTTGCCAAGAAGTTCCCATGTGCATCCCAAGATCCACATGATTATTATTATTTGGTTTCAGTGTCTGTCAACGAGTAACACTGAGTAAGCATGAGTTAGTTAGGGCCGATTCATACTCCACTTTTAGAGCCGAATTGATTTAGGTTCGGCTCTGTCCAAACTACAATATTCCGTCATTCAGAGGTTCGAGGGGGCGGGTACCGCCATTAATTCGACTGTTCGTTGCCACCGAGATTTTGTGACACCCGAACCGAAATAAATTCTGCTATGTATGAATATGGGTAGGCATCGGCCCTTAGCATTTAACCACTCTCAACCCGACGTCCCTATTTTGGGCACGTCGTCACAGGCGAACATTTTCTTTAAATTTCTACAAACACTTTTTTTTTCACTGTTCGTCGTGTGACAAAGTACAGGCCTCAAAGCTGTGTCATTTTTAGAGAGTAAAAATAGTGCAGCTTTGTTTGCATCCGTCCTGCTGTTTGTGTGAGAGCCATTATGTACAGTAGGCCTATGTGTTTGTGTGCACAGTATACATAATTGTGCCACCGGTAAGACGTGTTTAATTCAGTGTGAAAGTCTCCCTGAATATTGATGTGCTTGTGTATATACAAGGGCCTGAACCCCGGGCTGTTTGTCAGTTTGCTTTCTCTCTCTTTGTGTGAATTGTGTGTGTCACTCCCTGCTCTTCTGCACACACATTCCCATTTGTACATGTCCCCGTTTGTGCTGCAGGTGTGTGCGTGTGTGAGGTGGTGTGACTGCACGTGTACGGGCGTGTCAAAGCGTGCATGACTGATGTTTACCTACAGCGCACCCCCGCGGGGCACCGCGGCACGTTGGCCTCCGTCTCCTCCGAGGCTCCGGACGGCAGCCTCTGCTCACGCAGCTGTGACGCTGCCTCGCATCATCAAGTTCTCCTGTTGGGAGGACCCAGCGGGTTTGGAAGAGCCAACATTCATACCCGGTTGCTGCATGGCACGTGCACACATTGACATCAAAGGGGGCTTGAGCCCCTGCCCTTTTACCCGCCTGTAAAAAGTGCCCTCTCCAGACCGTGAATGCAGTTTTTACTATGGTGAAAGAAATGCAAATTTTATGCCCTCCCTTTTCCATGCCATACCTAAAGGCAGCATTGAAGAGAATGGCCTTGTACAAACTCTCCTGAACTTGAATTGCCCTCTCTGTAGAAATCCATGCTGTTACGCCATGTTATCTCCAGAATTTACTTTATTATGCTTAGTTCAGTGTGGCTTCACAGTTCACAAACCAAAAATAGCCGACCTCCAAGCTCACAACGCGTCGCGCTGCGACGCGTTGTGAGCTTGGAGGTCTGCTATTTTCGATATTTCCACCAAAAGGCCCTTTTAGAAATTTCAGCCCCTGCCTCTCTAACATTCTCTGCACGTCCCTGCCTGGTCGAACGCCACGCCTCATATTTGAGCATGGCTCCATCTACGGGCTTGTAGATCTGCTGTTTTCCGAGCAAGGCACCGGGGAGGAATGAGAGGGGGGTCGGGAGTGTTAAATAAATTAATAATAAAGTTAAATAAGTATGGAATATGGATAAATCCATAACCAAAATAAGAGAGACGAGCCAAAGGACGTATATCTTAAATTGCTGTATTTGAAGAGAGTCAGACAAGGAGACAAACAGTGAGCGTACCATCCTAGTGGCAGCTTGCTAATTCTCTCTCTCTTCCAAAATGGAAGTTAACATTCAGTATATTAAGAGTACAGTTATGACAGTAAGATCTTCGTGGGACTCATTGATTCGTTCCCAGATCATAACAAGGAAGACAGTGACACGTAGTGTTGGTAACTTTCCACTAGTGACATACAGTAACATGATTTCATAGTCAGAGCAACCAAAGTTACTATGACCTGTAATCTATTAGCCTGAGCTTACAGTATCCGACCAAAATGTGGTCTCCTATACTGTAAGTTCAGTTCATAACACATATCCTTATATGGTCATATGAGCCTCGTACACAAATCATAGAATTATGATACATAATTCATATCTAACAGAGAGTTGTCTTGCAAACCTTCCTATACCCGAGCCACATGTGGTGTCTGAACTACATGCTGCCAGCTGTGCCGGTTACAGGAGAGAAGTGTGTGTGTGTGTGTGTGTGTGTGTGTGTGTGTGTGTGTGTGTGTGTGTGTGTGTGTGTGTGTGTGTGTGTGTGTGTGTGTGTGTGTGTGTGTGTGTGTGTGTGTGTGTGTGTGTGTGTGTGTGTGTGTGTGTGTGTGTGTGTGTGTGTGTGTGTGTGCGCGTGCGACTGCGTGTGACTGCGTGTACACGTGTGTGTTTGTGTGTGTGCGTGCCCTGCGATGCGAAAGGAAAAACAAATGACACGGCGCATCACGTCCCGGATGCTCCCCATGCCAGAACGGGATGCGGAACGAGCCGGTGAGCGGCGGATGACGGGGAAACCGAAGACGACTCGGATGTCAGAGGGTGAAAAAACAACAAGAATAATAATGGGGCTGTTAAGTCTGACATCATTTTGTAGGCAGAGGAGAACTTTTGGGGGCAAAAGGCCCCAGCGCCCGTGAATCTTTTTACTATTTTTACTATTTACACATTTTTCTTCTCTTTGTTGATGAAAGGAAAGTGGTAGAATTATACTTTTAATAGTCGTTATTTTTGTCTCGGATCTGTTGAAATGGCGAGGGACAGATATTGATAATAAATCTGCTTGGAGGTCTGACTACAAAATGATGTCACGGCTTAAAAGCCCCATAATGCCACCCTCTCCTAGCCTGGAACCAGACCAATCCGCCTGGGCAAAAAAAAATTGCCCTTGGCGAATATGGGTCTGGCCCCGCTCAATTGAGAATCCATTTCCTCTCCCCCCCAAAGTTTGGGGGAAACAATCAGGGCCCAGCATGTGGTCTGGTCAAACCAATCGTCTCCAGAGCCATTTTTTTAACACGCCCCTTGGAAATAAAAATTCTGCCCGTGAGTCCAGACTAATATCCGATACACAGTGAGGAATTATTATGAGCAACGCCAGGCTAACCCTCTCCCACCCCCCAAACAATTCCTCCTTTCTTTTCTCTTTTCTTTCCCCAGGAAAAGTTTCTAGTTGTCCCCTGAAGAGCAGGGTTATGTATTACCCTGAACTTTTGAAAACAGGACCTGTATGACAAATACAATGACACATTTCACCTCTCTGTCCCTTTATCGCCTATTAAGGTTTGAGAAGCCTTTAACGTTAACAAATTCATTCACCAGGGGCATTGACACCTCATTATTATGACTTCCTATCTAGCCAAGCTTTATAAACTATATATTTTTTTAAAGAGAAAACAATAAAATAAGCGAATATTCGACTTCGGTGAACAACGTCGAATTGATATTCGAATGTTCGAATATTGGAATATTTGGTGAATGCCCTGCTGTGTGTGTCACTGTCTCTCAGCGTGTCTCTCTCTCTCTCTCTCTCTCTCTCTGTCTCTCTCTCTCTCTGTCTCTCTCTCGCTATCTCTCTGCCCATCACACGCTCTCTCTCCCTCACACTCTCTCTCCCTATTTGCTCTCTCTCTTCCTCTCTCCCTCTCCCTCTTTCCTCTCTTTCTCTCCCCCCTCCATTCTCCCACATGGCCCTATCTGTCGTTCCTCACAATACCCCTTTCTCTCCACCAGCGAGAACAATGCGTTTGTTCTCTCCTCCACCTCCTCCTCCTTTCTTCTCCTCCTCCTCATCCCTCCATCATCATCTCTCTCTCCATCACTCCATCCATCCGTTTGTTTGGTGATCTCTGTGACATCTGTGCCATGCCAGGGGCACGAGGGACAGGGGAGGGGCGGGTTGGAGGGGCAGGAGGGGGGGACACAGGCCCTGCCATTGTCCCCGGGTGAACCCACGGAATATCAATAGTGTTTTTCTTGAGGAGGAGCGCCGAGCGTTGGCCAGTAACCTTTAGGTTTTGATGATGTCAGGCTCCTTTTAGCGCCCTTTATAGCCTGTCCCTCTGTGGTGTGTGTGTGTGAGCAGTGAGTTAGGCCCTTTGGACCGGGAGCGCATCATTAACTAACCATTAGTTTAAACTATTGAAAAATAGCAGATCTACGAGCTTGCCGTGCGGCACCGAGTGCCGCGCCGCGAGATTGTAGATCTGCTATTTTTGAAAAATCGTGAAAATGTGTGCAAATCATTAGTATATCTTTTTTAACTCATTCCAAGCAATTTTATTTTCTAGGTACTCCCAGACAGCCAGATCATCTTTCATCATCTTTCTGATCATATTCCATCACATTCTGTTAACACCCCTGCAGTCAAATATCTGTACCTATTGAATGAATCCCTCTGCACAGGTGTTAACAGAATGTGATAAAAGATGATGAAAGATGATCTGGCTGACTGGGACTTCCTAGAAAAGATGATAAAATAATATTTCGCTGGAAATGAGTTAAAGTGAACATTTGTGACTCAAATATTTCACTCAAATACAAGTCTTTGAAGATTTTCGACCGATTCTATAAATGTCTTCTTCTAAATCCTTCGAAGGTTTAAAAACAAAACGCATGTTTCTACGTCAGTGGTTCTCAAACTTCTTCACATCAAGGACCCCTAGAATGATATGTATTTGGCCCGCCGGCCCCCCTCGTCATGTATCAGGGACCCTTCCAGAAGCAAATATTTGAGCTACAAATGTTAAGATAATATTCAAAGATTTACACACATTTTCACGACTTTTCAAAAACAGCAGATCTACAGCGTGGCACTCGGTGCCGTGCTGCAAGCTTGTAGATCTCCTATTTTTCAATAGTTAAAGTATAAAATAAGTCTGGGTCTCAGTGAGTTAGTGAGTTAGGACCCTCCACTTCAGAGCACAGAGTGTGCACTGTATGAGGGCTGCTGGGGTGAGTCATGGTACCCAGTGCCATCAACTCCATGAACACCAATTCAACAACAGTTGCTTTTTTTTTTTTGGCTGACACTGGCACAACTCTGAGAGTTTAACGCTACAAATGCAACCCAATGGACCTTACGTTGACACTAAGGAGTTTATGGTGGAGCAGATAATGTTTTTTTTTTTTTTTTTTACCTTTGTGTGCCATGAGAACTATGATCAGTTGAACCACTTGAAGGGGAAGACCACCCATTTTCAATATTGAACTATGTCATTAATATACCTTAGAGGAGTTGTGTGGAAATAAATAAAAAGTTCCCCCTCTTCTGTGTTGCCTAGAACTGGAGGATTGATTTTGGGGTTTGTATTGTAAAGTACAACGGTGTGATGTCGTCAAGTTGTACTTTACAATACAAACCCCAAAATCAATCCTCCAGTTCTAGGCAACACAGAAGAGGGGGAACTTTTTATTTATTTCCACACAACTCCTCTAAGGTATATTAATTACATAGTTCAATATTGAAAATGGGTGGTCTTCCCCTTTAAAGGGATAAAATAACTTTGTTTCTATCGATTACTCACCCCATGGAGACTTGAATTTGTTTGTTTTTGTTGCATTTCTGAGCCAATCATTTGATGACCAGCAGTGGTTCCCTATGGAGACACAAAGAGCATGTTCCCTATGGAGACCAAAAGAGTCTCCTCAAATTATTAGCTTAGGAATGCATCAAAAACATCCATGAATTCAAATCTCCATTGGGTGAGTAATCGCTAGAGGAAAGAAAGTTATTTTAGGCATGAACTATCCCTTTACTTTGTTCTTGTGACAAAATAGCAGATCTGCAAGCTCACTATGTGTTAGAATTTGACGCGTGTACGCTTGCATATCTGCTACAGTATTTCTGCTGTGTGATTATATTTAAATATGTATTTAAATGTTTTTAAATATTTGTGCCTATAATGAGGCCCAGATCAGGATGCCAGGGTTCCAGTGGTGTTGAACCCTGCAGCCCCTCCTGTTGCCTCAGGTCCTGAACCCATCGGAGTCCTGCTGTCATATTAGCATGGCTCGTTTTGCTGCTCCGGTGACGCTAATGTCCCTCTCCATTATTCAAGGCCTGGCGGGCAACGCTCCACAAGTGGGTTCCGGGTGTTTAAGAGGCCTCTTTATGATTGGTTTATGATCGTCGGATGGTTGTTTAGCTGTGGCGCACACTGAGTGGCTCATACTTAAGGGCCGGCGACTGTGGTGAGCTCCATTGGATCATTGCTCCCGTCATTAGCCTTATGACCATAACGTGAACTGGCCTCTGTTTGTCTCCTCTCTCTCTCTCTCTCTCTCTCTCTCTCTCTCTCTCTCTCTCTCTCTCTCTCTCTCTCTCTCAGTGGCGTCAGTTCAGAAAAAACTAAGGTATGGCAACATGACTGGTGTCTTGCACGCGCGCAAGACACCAGTCATGTTGCCATACCTTAGCAACAGGCATGATACATTTGTAGAAGTTACATTTTTTTCCCCCGTTTCTACGGTTTCGTGGGCTGGATATGGCAGCCTGGAATGGTTGTTTAAGTGCAGCTAAACTTGGCATGATAGTAAACGTGCCACAATTAACAATAATGAGTTGCACTTGTGCAGCTGACCTGCGGAACCTGGGAATATACCATTTTGTCAAGATGGAGAATATAAAGGCCCATTCCCACTGAGCCAGATAACAGATAAAAAAAAAATATCTGCCACAGATATTTCTTTTATCTGTGGCAGATATTTCTTTTTATCTGTATCTACCATCCACTTTGAATGGAAAAATATCTGGAGAAAGAGATTTTTTTATCTGTTATCTGGCCCAGTGGGAATGGGCCTTAACTCATTCTGTGCCAAATGCCAAAATGGCTCCAAGGTAGCTGTGCCAGGATTTTGTATGTTTTTCTTTACTATGCAATGAAAAAAAATGATTTTTTTTTTATAATTTCTTTCCACACAGAAACAGACACATTTGTTGTGATTCAGTGGCAAAAAGAATTTTGTCAATCAGACAAATGGTTCCAGAGATAGAGCTGTTTGAATGAAAAAAAGTGTCCATCCACTAGAATGAACACACATGAACACACATTTTCTCAATCAGCTAAACGAGGGAGCGAACACACAAACAGAGAAAAGCATCTCTCTGATCTCAGGTCATTTTGACATCTTTAAAAAAATATATATATTATTTTTTTTCTATGTAAAAAACACAAAAACCGTCATAAACCGTCATTGGCACCCAGGGCTATTGGAAAAAAACGTCAAAAAACGTCATTAACTCTCCCAACGCTTTGAACGTTCACGTTCGCCCGATTTCGCAAGACCTCTCCGCCAATACGGCGCTTGTTCGGTTCGTTCGTCTGATGACTGTAAGCTGATGAGGGGTCGCGCGGCCGCCTACTGTAAACACATTTTCCGCGGTGATGGTGTAAAAAATCCATTATGCGTTAGATCAACGGAGAACAATTCACTTCCTTGTTGATTTCCTCTGGCTGTAAGGCTCTG
This sequence comes from Nannobrachium achirus, assembly GCF_963921795.1. NCBI lineage: Eukaryota > Metazoa > Chordata > Actinopteri > Myctophiformes > Myctophidae > Nannobrachium > Nannobrachium achirus. The sequence continues at coordinate 25,747,966 of NC_137814.1, read as the reverse complement.
TGGCCAGTGACTGGTCTTCTTCTTCTTCAACACATAACAGGCAAATTCACATTCATTCTCGCATGACGCCGCCCTCTGCTGCCTGGCAGACCAAAGTGCACTATTGCACAACCAAAAAAAATAAAAATAAATAAATAAATGTCTGTCTGTCTATCTACTATAACGTCGCAAAGGTAAGCCGCTTTTTGATGGCACCAGACCCAATAAATAAATAAATAATCTGGCAGTAGGAGAGTTAATAGCTTGTTAAAGTGACCATTTTGTAAAATGTTTGCATTTGTAGCTATTTTACTGTAATTTAACAACATAATAACCAGCACAGATAGACAAAGAGACAGTCATGGATTTATATTTAAAAGTAACTTTTATTTTCCCCCCTGGACCCAGGGTATGGCAGCTGCATACCCCTGCCATACCCAATTGATGCCCCTGCTCTGTCTCTCTCTCTGTGTCCTTGTGGCTCTCTCTCTATGGCCTCTGTTTCCCTGTTTGCTCTCTCCCCTCCGACCCACAACGAGCCCCCAGGCAGTTTCTAGATGCTCTGCATTCACGGAAAGCCTCCGCTCCACCAGAGGGCCCGAAAACATTCCCCTTTCTGTAAATCTTGCCAAGTCGCCCGTGTGATCAGGGCCACTTGCACTCAAGGCTCTGACAGATGTGCTAAAACATTTGCCGGCAAATTATACACGGATCGACTTGACAAGATCCCTTAAAATCTACGAGTTGGGATGCTTTCCCAGACTCCGATTATCCTCGGAGTATTGGATACATGCTCAGCACGGTCTGTTCCGTCGAACACAATTCAAAGTCAAAGAAAATTACCATTTCACACAGAGAGAGAGAGGAGAGAGATGCTCCATACATTTTTCCGGGTGCCTAATGACATCGCCCAATAATACAGAAATGCAGCGGAGGCTGCCGTCTTAACCCCGTGGGAAAGGGATTTGACAGGTTGCGCTGCCAGACAGGTGAGAGAGTCTCATTCACATGTTAGCTCAACCCGGAGCTACTTTGCCTATTCCCGTCAGGTGTAATAACCACAATGGATCTGACGACTTGTCCCCCTCAATATCCCTAATGTGCAGCTGAGCGCTCATGTATTATTTCAGCCACATCTTTCCGAGTGGCTCCGCGAGAAGTCTCTCTCGCTCCCAGAGAGTTTTCCCTCTGTGTACCTTTGCCGCACCTCTCTGTCTACCTCTGCCTCTGCATAATTTAGCAGCGGATCATCTCTCTTTCTCTCCCCTGCATTACCAGTGCCGCATCATTGGCGGCAGGGGGAACGAGGGCCTCACTCTCTCTCTCTCTCTCTCTCTCTCGATCTGATCCAGCGCTCCGAGCCTGCCAAGCGCTGCAGCCACACATGCAGCCCCACTGTCACTCGGATCGGTGGCCGGCACGGATTTCCTGGGCGCCTGCCACTTTCTTGCACCTGCCAGCCTCATAAAGAATCCCCCTGTTTCTCCGGGGGGCCCGAAGGCAGGATCTGCCATAATCGTTAAGGATGTCGCAATTTAGGGGAGTCCAAGCCAATGCTTAGACAGTTGACGGGCGCCAACGACTTGGCAGATGGTCCTGCTTGTTCCGCCGATCCATCAGTGGGGTGTTTGAGGGAGGAAGATGAATGAGGGGCTCGCAGTTTATCACGAGCCGCTAGACGGTCCCGTGCTGTGGTGTGTCTGTAACTAAAGGTGAGACGCAGCATTAGTTGGACCAGGGGTTCTCTTTGGCAGAAAATGACACTAATCTCAAAGGTAGAAAAATGAAAAATAAACCGGTTAGATCAAGTACAATTTAGGCTGTAAGACTGATTAAAAGTGAGGGAGGGGGGGGGCAGCTTTATTCGCCTGCGTGTAGGCGACGGCATTTTCGACGGGGACCGAAAGCCGAAATGTTAAGTCGTGATAAATATAGCGCTACATTGGCGACGAGAACAAATGGAACCAAACTGGAGTGTTTACTGTAGCCAGGGGAACATTACAGACCATTAATCTACGAGCTGCATTCGCCATTACGGCTCCAGCAGCTAAATAAATGCATATTTATAACGGGTGACAAAATGATGAAACGAAGTCCCCCAGAAAATGGGGCTTTCGCAGAAACTCCCGTCCTCTAGGTTCTCCCATTTACTCTGTAGCGCTCTATCTCTCTATCTCTACGTCTCTCTATCCCTTGTTCCCTCCCTCCCTCCCTCCCTCTGTGTCTGCCTGGGACTGTTTGGTAACCAGCGTGCTTTGGAGACCTTGTCTTTAGCTGTCCTCATATCAACCCATCTATATATAGCAGGACTCTCCCCACTTTCTCTCTCTCTTTCTTTCTGTCTCTCTCTCTCTCTTCCAATATTACTGGAAAAAAGAGGAGTGGGCGCCTCGGCGTGAATACATAGCTTTGTCTGCGAGGGGAGGTGGCGAGAACGAGAGAGAGAGGGAGACAGAGATGGAGGGGAGAAGGGAGAGACGAAGGAGAGGTCAGGAGAGGAAGAAAGCTCCATTGACAGCAGCCACAGACACCAGTCGGCCCCTGGCCCCCTCTCGCCCCATTGTCTCCGCAGAGCCAGACGTCAGCAAACGACAGGAATCCAGAGTGAGGGAGGAGAGAGAAGAAAGGCATCGGGTGCGAAGACTCGAGGCTTTGTTTCAAGGCTCCTTGCATGGCCCGCATGGCCTCAGCCGCCCGGGGTAAAAGTGCAGGGCAAGGCGAACCAGAGGTTGGTCATGGGTAAAGGGCCGTGTTGACCCTGTTGACCTCCCCCCCCCCCCCCCCCCCTTCCATCATGTAAACACACATGGCAAACAGACACGTGTCACAGACAGGCTAGCACCTCCCAACCCCCTTCCATGTGATATTTACACACAAGCTGTGATCACAAAAATGACGCTGGCATTCTCGGGTTGGCATGCTCTCCTTGCCCCTGTTTTATACTTGGCTGCGAGCATTGTGACACCGCGAAAACAGACGACCTACAAGCTCACAACGGGTCACGTTGCAAACGCGGTGTGAGCTTGTAGATCTGCCGCTTACGATGCGCGACACCAGCATGAAACGAAGTATAAATCAGGCCATCGGGTCATCACCGGCCGCCACCATGGACAAATGGTAATCGAGCTCACTGCATTCATCGGGTTGCACCGATTTTTGCCCGGTTCGCCCCCAAGTTCTCACATTGTTTAACCCGAATGAACTCGGCATCGAGACGGACAGTCTTTCGAGTCCCGTTGTTTGTTTTGTCTGTGTGTCTTAAGATCATTTGTATAATTTGTGTCGACCGACGTTTAGAAATGGGGAGAGGCGTGGAAGAGGGCTGACGGACGGGTGGAGGAAGGAGAGGGGGAGAGAGAGAGAGGCAGTGGCGTTAGTTCAGCAAAGGTAAGGTATGGCAACATGACTGGTGTCTTGCCACCAGTCCTGTTGCCATACCTTAGCAACAGGCATGATACATTTATTTTAAGTACATTTTATTTTTCCCCCCGTTTCTACGGTTTCTTGGGCTGGATATGGCAGTCTGGAACGGTTGTTCAAGTGCAGCTAAACATGTTAGTAAATGTGCCACAATTAACAATAATGCATTTCACCTGTGCAGCTGACCTGCGGAACCTGGGAATATATCATGTTGTCAAGATGGGGAGAACACAAGTGTGGAGAATATAATTATAATACCTTGTTGAAGTGAACATTATGTTAAATTTTGCATTTGTAGTTATTTTACTGTAATTTAACAACATAATAACCAGCACAGATAGACAAAAGAGACATTCATGGATTTATATTTAAAAGTTACTTTTATTTTCCCCCCTGGACCCAGGGTATGGCAGCTGCATACCCCTGCCATACGCCCATACCCAACTGACGCCCCTGGAGAGAGGTGGAGAGGGCATCAGGGGTGGACGGGGCAGGGCCGGACCGGGCCAGAGGGGTGGGGCTGGGTATAAACCACCGAGACAGTGGGGGTTCTGTTGTTATTGTTGTCCAGTGTTCAAGCCCCTCTCCTCTGTCCTGTGGCACGGCACTCGCCGGGCCTATATCTCCCGGCGCTCTCTCTTTTTCCTCTCTCTCTCTCTCTCTTTTCCCTTTCCCTTTTTTCCTCCTTCTCACTCGCTTGGCTTTTTTTCAAAAAGTGGGACTCTTCTCTCTTCACTTCTTCAGCTCGGCGGCGTCCAGTGAGGTCCTGCAGCAGCCTCTTCCTCTTCCGCTCCACCACCAGCATCATTTCTCGGCAGAAGAGGCTCCCGCTTAGAAGCCAGGCACCATGCTGACGTTTTTGGCGCTCGCGTCAGTCGTCCTACTGGGAATAGGTAAAAAAAACAAAAAACAGAAGTGTTCCTTTATCATCTTAAAGTAGTGGTCCTCAAACGTCTTTTTTATTTCAAGGACCGACCATAACTCTGAGAGTATTCAAATGGAAGCAAATGGGCCTTTTACTGGACATGCTTCCATTTGAATTACTCTTAGAGTTACAGACCCGTAAGGGCTCCATTTGGAACCCCCTCAAGGACCCTGGTCCCTGGATCCCACTTTGAGAACCACTGATCTAAAGTTTGGGCTGTAGGAGAGGGATGTAAAAAGCAGCTTAAAGGTTAGATTTTTAAAAACCTTTAAGATGCTTTGGTTTTTCTTTATCTTGGCAAGGACTCAAAGTAGCCCTTGCAGCGCCTTTGCGATTCCTTGACCCCGGCGTTGCCGTTTCATCGGCTTTCTCATGTCGAGTGAGAGCTTGAAGGAGGGGATGATGTGAAGGTGAGAGTGAGACTTTGATGAGCATTGTGTGTGTGTCTGCGAAACATCTACGAGCCTGCACTGATGACTGGCCTGATTGAAACAAGGTCAACGCCTCCTCGGCGCTTCCTTCAACTCACTGATGAAAGCGTTGGAGAAACGTTAGAGATGGAGAAATGATTGCTTTAATAGACATTCACACAGACAGGCAGGTCTGGAGAGTCTTTGTCTTTTTTGAAGTTTGGGTATGACTTTATTGGCTTTGATCTGAGGAGCCCTATGGTACCAATTTAACTTTGGATGCGAGTTCACTGATGTGCCCGACGCCGACACACAGTATTGTCAAAACAAGCGTGCACAAGTCACACGGCGTCAGCGCTATTGTCGGCTACTCGACGTGACTGTTTTGGCGGAGGTTTCTCTCTCCAGCGGAGAGCTCTCTCCCTCTGCCTCTCTCTCTCTCCCCTCCTGTCATGATATTCACAGCTTTGTGAATAAGTTTAATTAAAAATGTCAAGGGCAATTTCATTGACATGTTCTCTGCTCCCACGGGGCTGTCCTGAAAAGTAGCGCTGCGCTTGAAGGATGTTTGCTGTAAGCGTGAACTTTCCTCTCTGGGTTGTGAAGGAGGTGGAATGAGTTCTGAACACGCTGGGGATGCATGTTGCTGATGTTGACATCGTTGGGGGACCGTATCGCTGTAGCACATTAACACATTTTCCAATGAAACCGGGTAACACAGAAATAGTGTTTTTGTTGTTGGTTGTAAGAGTAAATATTAATACAGGGGGCCTCCCAGCCTCCTTGGGGATTTGGTCGTTGTTTAAGATGCTGACTGGATTTTTCCAGGCAAGTAAAGAAAAATATAGATTTCTCCCCCCCTTCCAACCCAAATAGAAAAATTAACATTGATCGTTAAATATTATCCGAGCATACGCGGTGTGCTCTAGTTGATTAAGCCGACGCACTGTGTAATCCATATTAATAGAGAAACTGATGATCTTCTTTGACGTCTTACAACAGCGAACACTAATACACCGGGAAAATTATTTACCGAGCGCATCTGCGTTTGCTGCTGATGTGGCAAGTCTAAATGCGCCCCTTATGCTGTGCTGTGTGTGTGTGCGCTCGTGCGTGTACGTGAGTGTGTGCACGTGCTTACTTGCACACCAGTGTTGTGTGTATTCTTTGCGAGACACACGCCCCCACAAGGATATAGATAGAAAATGGTCAATTGTACTGCACAGCATGCTTTGTAGATCTACAGTAGAGATTGTAATGGATGAAGGTGAATGAGGATCATGTTTAAGGGGAAAGGTTAAGGTTAGACGTGTGTTCGTACGGGGGAGAACGGGGCTTCTGGAAGAATGATAAATTAAACGCAACGTGTTAAACCGAGACAATAATTAAATCTTCCATTCCTCATTCGACGCCTGTGACAAATGCAATTAGATTGCAGTGAGCGATTTGAAATAACACATGATAATGTAATTAGGCCTATGGATTAAGTCATATGTTTTATAACGTATAATAAATCATTTGTGTTGATGGCAATAACATGGACAGGCTCATTTTAATTGCCTTAATTACTGTGAAGAGCAGAGATATGTGCGCGTGTTGCTGCTGTGTTGAGTGTGTACCAGGAGAGGGACTTAATGATCAAAACTACACAATGGGCTAATTAGCTGCCTTTTCACTGGTTTAACGGACAACTGATGTTTTGATCCGGCGATGGGATGTGGTTCATAAGAACATTATTAATCTTAATTCCACACATTTCACTGTATTGTGTGTTGGCAAATGTATCCGGCCGAATTAATTATGCTGTATGCTTTGTCATGCTGTGGATAGTGAAAATACCACCAGCTCTGGAAGCTCATGTGAGCTTGTAGATGTGTTATTTTCAGGTTTATTTACATTTTTGCCTGTTCTGTATTGAATTATTAGTTCAAATAGTTCTGAAAGAAAACATGCTCCTTGGGGAGCACGGTGGCGCAGTGGTTAGCGCTTCGCCTCACAGCTAGAAGGTCCTGGGTTCGATTCCCGCCGTGGGACGCTGTGGGCACTGGGGGCGTGTTCCTCCCTCCACATCATCAGCGCCCACACCCTAGGTGGGGTTGGCGATAGGGCCTTTCTGTGTGGAGTTTGCATGTTCTCCCCGTGTCTCCTAGGGTTGATACCCTCACACAAACATGCAGTAATCCTGGTCTCAATAATGCCTCCCCCTGGCCAGCCTGATGGAGGGGAAAGGAACTGGTTGGAATATAACGTGTTCCTTCGCGCTACGTCCAAACCAGGAAAATCCCCACTGTCAGGTGAAAAGAAGCAACTTGGAATCCTCATACATAGAAGGAAGCATGAGGTCAGTCCGTTGTCTCCCCAGGCGCGGCAGAGGGAGAGCACAGAGCAGAGCCCAGGATTACATAGGCAATTGGCACTGGGTGAAAATGGGTTACAAAATCGTGGGATAAAAATTATTAAGAAAAAAAAAAGAAAACATGCTCCTTGTGAGTTAAAAAGCCTGTGTTCAAATCTGACTACTAGTCACGTCTCACATGTAACCCTTCTATCTAACCGTGTGTGTGTGTGTGCGCGCGCGCGCGCGCGCGTGTGCGTGCGTGTGTGTGTGTGCGCCATGTTGCACATGTCTATGCACATGTATAGATACTGTAGGTTCATATTGCAGGTATGTACTGACATATTCCCTCGACATAAGTGTATGTGCATGCATGCAGTACTGCGTACCACCCTCACTGTGTGTGTGTGTGTGTGTGTGTGTGTGTGTGTGTGTGTGTGTGTGTGTGTGTGTGTGTGTGTGTGTGTGTGAGTGTGAGTGTGAGTGTGAGTGTGAGTGTGTGTGCGTGTGTTTGTGCGCAACTGTGCATGCAGTTGCAGTACTGCATACCACTCCCAGTGTATGTGCTGCATGCAGAGTATGTATTTATGTACAATATGCATGTATGTATTAAGCATGTTCTCTGACATGGTTTTGCATGTCTATGTATTAAGCATGTTCTTTGGCGTGGTTTAGTAAGTAGTTCTGTGTATTAAGGATGTTCTCTGGCATGTTTTAGTTGTTCTATCTATTAAGCATGTTCCCTGCATGGTGTTGCAGTTATATGCATTAAGCATGTATTAAGCATTTAGTTCTATGTATTACGCATGCAGTTCTATGCAGGCACGTGCACACATAGACATCAAAGGGGGCTCAAGCCTGTGCACTTTTATCCATCTGTAAAAGGTGCCCTCTCCAGACCATGAATGCAGTTTTTACTATGGTTAAAGAAATGCTAATGCCCTCTTTCCATGCCATACCTTAAGGACTAGACTTGTCCTAGTTTGGACTAGAATGTCCTAGTCCAAACTCTCCTGAACTAGAATGCAGCATTTTATGTTGAATTCAAGAAATGTGTAGGAATCAAGCATCGAAAATAGCCAACCTCTGAGCTCACAACGCGTTGTGATGTGTTGTGAGCTTGAAGGTCTGCTATTTCCGATGTTTTCAACAAAGGGCCCTTTTAGAAATGTCAGCCCCTGCCTCTCTAACATTCTCTGCACGTCCCTGGTTCTATGTATTAAGCATGAAGTTCTATGTATTAAGCTTGCAGTGATATGTATTCAGTATGTATGTATTAAGCATGTAGTTCTATGTATTAAGCATGCTCTATGTATTAAGCATGTTCCCTGCCTGGTATGTTGCAGTTCCGGAGCAGTCCCAGGGTATCGTCATCTACACAGGCTGGGAGCGTCATGCCCTGGTGGGCTCCGACGTCAGGCTGTCTTGTTCCTTCTTCTCCTGGCGCTGGACCTCCGACGATGTCACCTTCTCCTGGACATACAGACCTGACGGCTCCCGAGACACCATCTCTGTAATACACGCACACACACACACGCACACGCACACACACACACACACACACACACACACACACACACACACACACACACACACACACACACACACACACACACACACACACACACACACACACACACACACACACACACACACACTCAGTCAGTCAGTCAGTCAGTCAGTCAGTCAGTCAGTCAGTCAGTCAGTCAGTCAGTCAGTCAGTCAGTCAGTCAGTCAGTCAGTCAGTCAGTCAGTCCCTCACTCACTCACTCACTCACTCACTCACTCACTCACTCACTCACTCACTCACTCACTCACTCACTCACTCACTCACTCACTCACTCACTCAATTCAATTCAATTCAATTCAATTCAAAAGGCTTTATTAGCATGAGAAAATATACATTTACATTGCCAAAGCAGAAGTGTATACAATACAATACAATACAATCAGAACAAAATATGTACAAGTGAAAGGAGTGTAACAGTTTTCATGCATCAAGGTTACATGCAGGCAGAGCATGGATATATACTGTACAATGGTCTTTACACACACACACACACACACACACACACATACACACACACACACACACACACACACACACACACACACACACACACACACACACACACACACACATACTGTACACACTTCAGGTATGTAGGACACTGTAATATTTAAGGCGGCACCCTTGGCCCTGGAGTTCCATGCACACAGTCTCAGAAAAAGATAAAACACACTGAGGACTTAACTGTAAATTGGTGTCCCAAAAACAGAATATCAAATGGAGGTCTGTGGCCTAATGCATCGCAAAGTGGGCGTCCTTGAAATTAAAAGGTTTGAGAATCACTTTGGTATATAGTCTACAAACACAAGTAGAAGCTACACTATATGCAGGTTCAAAACAGCAACTCTGCAATGCTATAGATACACAATTGTAGTATATTGTGTGTATACACTCACACTGTAACATCTCAGTGAAATGAGTTAGGCTGGCTAACCACTTTCACCTTGGCATCCCTATCGTCGTTGTCGGGTGGAAACCTTGTATGTCCAAAACCGTTCGTTTTGCATTGATCATTTTAAAAATGACTTAAACTAGTGAAAACAGCCGATCTACAAGCACACAACGCCTCGCGGTGCGAGGCGTTGTGTGCTTGTAGATCAGCTGTTTTCATTACTTCTGTGCGACGGTCTTGTATGATGAAGCAGGGCTTCGTCATACAAATCTGAAACTTGGAGATACGAGCTTTCTGCCCGACAGTGACGCTATGTTGGTTGCCTATAATAGCCTGGGATCAATACCATATTTGGCCTTCTGATCTGGTCTAGAGCAGAAACTAGCCTGCGCTCTGTCGAGGTGCCAACTTGCGTCTTGTGCACTCGTGGCCATGTATGGCCTACTTGTGCGCCAGCAGAGCGTGCCCTGTTATTTATATCACACCTGTTGATGGTGACGTCACCAAGAATGCTGGTCCCTGATTGACTACGGGCATAAACACAAACATTTAGTGAACAGATCCACCACATAGAATAGATAGATAGATAGATAGATAGATACCTTTATTATCCCAAGGGGGAAATTCAGTTGTCCAGTAGAAGCACAGCAGTATACAGTTATTTACAAAGTTACAGAGACGTAAGAAAAGATAGATAGAAAAAAACAAAAAACAAAACAAAGACAAGAGCAGTACAGTACCAATAAAGAGAAGGTGCATCAATAGAGGGGGCGAATAATATATAAGTATATATACATAAAGTGTCTTGCAAAAGAGACCATATCAGTCAATGCTAGTTAGTGCAAACAAGTATCTCACTGTCATTGTTAAATAAAGCAAAAATACTCAGAAACTACCAACACAACCTAATAGTGCAATGTCAAAAATCAGTGCGAAAAAAGAAGAAACTAGGAAGCGTGTCACCGCAAGACGCGTCACCAAACGCTGTACTTGCGCACTCTGCTGGCGCAATTAATGACTTCACGTCATCAGGTGAGAGGTGGCTGTGCACCTCCAAAATGATTCCCCTAGTTTAAAATGTGATACTCTGGTATAATCGTGTTGTTGCGACCGTAGGTCACACTTTACTATCAGAACCGTCACAGCTTGTCCGTAGACGTCCGTCCGGACGGGTAACTCCTGACACTGTGGTTCCCCTGACACATCGCTGTGACATCACAGGTGACATCACAGTGATGTCAGATACTCAGAGCAGGGATCTCCATGTATGGGCTTAAACAGGTGACATCACAGTGATGTCACATACTCAGAGCAGGGATCTCCATATATGGGCATAAAAGGGATTGTATTCCAGATGATGCCCTGTTAGGAGAACCACACTAACAGAATCCATATATGGCCAAGACAGATAAAGGGAGAGGTCGCTTTTCGCCTTTAGGCATCTTACTGGTTTCTTTTGATATAATCATTGTTTGGTATGCCCATCTTTTATTATAACTCATAGCATAACTAGCAAGGCTAAACAAATTGATTTGCATTACGTGGGGAACAAAAACAATGCGACTCCAACCGGAACCAACCACCAGAAGAACCCCAATTTATTTTTCCTTTGTTTTTGTTTTTCAAACCGGATCACATTGCTTTAGTTTTAGAACGAATACCAGGCTTCCCTTCGCGCTGGAACGCCTGGTGGCGCGAGGTTAGGATGCCGATGAGTTTCAGAATTGATTTTAAGATTTTACAGATGACTTCTAAAGCCCTGCAAGGACAGGCCTTTAGTTCTATTATAGATTTGTTGCTTCCCCTGTGAGCCTTAGCGTAGCCTTTAGCTCCTCAGATAGTGGCCCGCTCCTCCTGCTTGTCCCTAAAACTCACCTCATTACCTGGGCCCGGGCACCGAGGCTCTGGAACTCCCTGCCTAGGACGGTGGTTCTCAACCTTTTCAGGCCGCGACCCCCAAAATAATCATATTTTAACAGGGGACCCCCCTCCCTGACGAGCAAGAGTTGAGGCATTATTTTAGAACACCGTTCTATTGTCTCTAATATTTGACAATTTGGCCAATGTTTAATTTGTCATTTTAGAAATATTAAAAAGTCCTTAAATTGTCACTTTAGAAATGTGCATAAACCCTCTATACACTTGGTTTGTTTACTGTTGAGAGAGAAAACAATGTTTCACATTAAGTTGATCATCTGGAGACCCACCAAAATAATTTGAGACGGATGTAAGGCTATAGGAAAACCGTTGTTGTCTTCCTTGTCATAGCGTTTAGCTCACACAACGCACCGCATGGTGACACGTTGTGAGCTTGTAGAACGGCTATTGTTGGTGTTCTTCTTCTATAAGTAATACAGGGCTTAAAGTTGTTTAAAACACGTCTTTGTTGATCCCCAAAGTGGGGAGGGATTTGGTCCAGTACTGTACTGTAAGTTCAGAAATAAATTAATAAAACGTCAATGTCGCAGAGCGATGAGAGGCAGACGGCAACAAGGGATATACAAATGCAAATGCAGATTCAACGGATCTGGGATGGGACGCGATGCACCAAATGCATACGTAATGCGCGCACACACACACACACACACACACACACACACACACACACACACACACACACACACACACACACACACACACACATTTGTATACAAGCACAGCTATATTCTATAATGTAGTGTTGCAGCATGACATCACGATTCTAAGTGTGAAGATATTATTGAACCGGTGTGTGTGTATGAGAGTGTGTGTGTGTGTGTGTGTGTGTGTGTGTGTGTGTGTGTGTGTGTGTGTGTGTGTGTGTGTGTGTGACTGTGTGCATGACATACACGAATGACCTTTCAGTAATATGCACAAGGACGTACAGTATAAACGTATACACACACACACACACACACACACACACACACACACACACACACACACACACACACACACACAAACACTCTTCCTCTCCTTTTCTATCTTGCTTGCCTCACCTTTCCGTCTATTCTTTCATTTCTCTCTCTCCCTGGCCTTATCTGCCTCCTATCTCTCTGATCTCTCTATCTCTCCGTCCCAATTTCGCTTCCCTCCGTTTCTTCTCCCTTCATCTCCACCTCCCCGCGCTCCTCGCTTTGGTCCCTCCCCCCCTTGCATTATCTCCCCCCCCCCCCTCCTCTGAACCCCCCCCCCATGCTGCCCTCTGTTTGAAACTAGATTACTCTCCTCCTTTTCTTGCTTATCTTCTGTCGCTCCCTCCCTTCTTTTCTCCCAGACACACACACACACACTCTCACACACACGCACACACACACTCGCACACACTCACACACGCACACACACACACATACTCACACACACACTCACACACGCACACACTCACACACGCACACACCCACACACACTTTTTGCAGTCTTCGATCTTCGTACGTTCCTCGACCAGCTTTTTTCACGGCACATTTGTCCGCTCTAAATGTCGTGTTTGATTCCGGGGGGGCGAGTCGCGTCCAAAGGGACGCGTGTAATTCACGGATGACTTCGTCACGCGTCTTCGCCAAAAAGAGTCCGAGAGACGACCAGCGTCAGCCCAGGGCCCTCGAGAGGTCATTGTTTCATAGAGTTTTATTTAGCCGTGTTTTCTTTTGTCTGGGACTGGCGTACAGCGGCAGACTTTTACCCCAGCCAGACAGAGAGGGTCTTTGGAGGTGTAGACCAACCAACCACCAGTATTATTACTAAGTAATGTGTCGTTTACCACGACGTCGCACAAGTATCAAAGGTAGCAGATCCACAAGCTCGAAACTTGTAGATCTGCTACTTTTGCTAATTCTTTCATTAGAATCCTGAAAATGTACACTTTTGGACATCATACTGTATGTGGTTTCCACCTGACAGAAATGACATGTCTCTAATATCATGACTTTGCCCAGTAACAAGTAGTGGGAGGGATTACAGTAATATACTGTATTGTCGGGAGGGTTAGCGACTCACCCCACGGAGGTTAGGTTTAGGGTAAGGGTTAGAGTTGGGTGTCGAAAAGATGACACAGAGTAACAGCGAAACGCTCCCCTTCATCATACAAGACTGTCGCACAAAACTAGTGAAAATAGCAAATCTACAAGCACGCAACGCCTCGCATCGCGAGCGGCAGTTGCTAACGTAATGTTGCTGTTGAAAGGTAATTTAATTCCTAACATTGGCCCACCTGCTGTTAGTTTACACGTTGATAAAACAATAAAGCACTAAAGGACCTATCAAGCCGCAAATGCTGCATTTTGTTATCATTCCTACTCCATTGTTCACAGCTGAGAAGCGCTCGAGACACACGGCCATGAAAACCAACCAATCAAAACACTGCACTGACGCACCACACTGCCAAACCCCATCTTCTGAGTAGGGTCGGTCAGTGCGTGCACTCAGCACACCCGGTGCGCAGCGCACTGGATTTCCAAACGACAACGCACCAAGTGCACCGAATAAACGATCGACAACATGGCACACCAGTACGTTGAGTGCGCATTTCCGAACGCACCCATATACTCCATGGGAGTAACCAGGAAGCAGGGGGTGGTAACTCCTCCTACATCTGTGATGTCATCTTGTAGAGAGAGAGTAGGAACTTATAGTTTACAGCAGCAATACTTAGAGATTTCAACCACTAGAGGGAGCAGCAGCAACCTTGAGATTTTTACACCAATGCAAAATTAGCCATATCATATTAAAGGGGAAGACCACCCATTTTCAATATTGAACTATGTCATTAATATACCTTAGAGGAGTTGTGTGGAAATAAAAAAAAGTTCCCCCTCTTCTGTGTTGCCTAGAACTGGAGGATTGATTTTGGGGTTTGTATTGCAAATCACAACTTGATGACATCACACATTGTGCTTTACAATACAAACCCCAAAATCAACCCTCTAGTTCTAGGCAACACAGAAGAGGGGGAACTTTTCTTTTATTTCCACACAACTCCTCTAAGGTAATTGAAAATGGGTGGTCTTCCCCTTTAATGTAAGCCTTTAAAAAAATGAGGCCAACTTTATTGGCGTTTGATGGGATGAGTGTTAAATATCCAGCTCCTCATTAAGTAAATCACTATAATAAAATCTTTAATGTTAATTTATTCATTTTTAACTGTGAGAGGGAACAAATGTGTTACACTTGGATCTGCAAGGGTCAATTTGGTTACATATGTGTGCTCTCAGGGTAAAGAATTGATATTTAACCGTCTTAGTTATTAAATAATTATGACATTATGGATATTTTACTCGCTGTGTTAAATAATTAAGTGTCTTCCTCACAGACATCCACCATGATAATCTTTGAATTACAACTGGAACCGTATTTAATTATTACAAAAAAATAATTGGAAAGTCATAATACAGTAGATGTCTTTCTCTACAGCAGTGGTTCTCAACATGTGGGTCGGGACCCCCAAATTATTTTTTTGGGGGCCCCCAGATGATTAACTTAATGTTCAACATTGTTTTCTCACTCAACAGTAAACAAACCAAAAGAAGGTTTAAGTGTATAGAGAGTATATACACATTTCTAAATGACAAATTAAACCTTGGCCAAATTGTCAAAATTTAGAGGCAGAAATTGTGAAAATAGATGATCTACATGTAGATCACAACGCATGTAGATGTGGATCACAACAACACATGTAGATCACAACGCCTGCATGTTGTGAGCATGTAGATCACAACTTGTAGATCACAGCGCCACAACGCCTCGATCACAACGCATGTAGATCTGGTATTTTCACAATAGAACCGTGTTATACAAAATCTAATGCCTCAACTCTTAGTGCTCGTCAGGGTGGGGGGTCCCCAGTTAAAATACGATTATTCTGGGGGTCGCGGCCTGAAAAGGTTGAGAACTACTGTTCTACAGATAGGATAATAATCTTTAGAATTTTGCACGAAACAAACCAAACCAAGTGCTTTGCTTTTCACACAAACACACGACTCTATGTATGGTGGTGACCAGGGGCGTCACACCAAATTCTGGGCCCTGGGTACAAGGATTCACTGCGGGCCCCCCATGAATGTTAACTATTGAAAAATAGCAGATATACAAGCTTGTAGATCTGCTATTTTTGAAAAATCGGGAAAATGTGTGCAAGAAACCTATGTCAAGGACCCCCAAGATGATATGTATTTGGCCACGGACCCTGATCTCAAAATATTTAGTTCCAGGGACCCCCAGAAGCAAAATTTTAGTTAGAAATGTTCGCTTAAAAAAGACATTATATTAAAAGATTTTCACACATTTTCACAACTTTTAAAAAATAGCAGATCTACAAGCTCGCAGCGCGGCACTCGGTGCCGCGCTGTGAGCTTGTATATCTGCTATTTTTCAATAGATAAAGTTACTAGGGCCCCTCCACCTTGGGCCCCAGTAACTCAGTCCCACTTTCCTACCCCTTGTGACGCCCCTGGTGGTGACACTGGACTCCTGTGTTGTCCCTCCCTAACAGATCTTCCACTATACCGGAGGCGCTGCCTATGTGGACAACAAGGGTCCCTTCAGGGACAGGCTGGAGTTCGTGGGGAACCCCGGCAGGCGCGACGGCTCCATTCTGCTCAAGAACCTGGACTTCAGCGACAACGGAACCTTCGTCTGCGACGCCAAGAACCCGCCAGACATCGTGGGCCGGCCCTCCACCGTCAGGCTGCTGGTCTTTGAGAAGGGTGAGAGCAACGGGCCTCCTCAGTAGGGTAGCGCTTTTGGTGGGAAAAACGGTTCGCGTCAGTGAACGAACGATTTAGTTCGCGGCAATGACGTTCGCGTTTACCGTTCAGTAGCGCGGATGATACTAGCGCGGGAGCGTTTTAGTAAGCAGCTGCCAAATTGTCCTTACCTTTTAACGTGGGCACGCGCACGCATCGTGCACAATCTGTGCGCGACTCATCTAGTAGACGTGTAGACTCGGTGACACCTTTCGAATAAAAAAAACCCTGTTTATCCCTGCTTATCCGCCAGTGTTTACATGAAAAAACATTGAAAAAAGCCAGCTGTGCGCTATGGTAACACGTGGACACGTTCGTGCACAAAACACACGATATGTGCGGGGATCATAATCCAGGCGTGTAGAGACTGGATCAAAGTTTCCAAACACAAAAATCGGATTGAAAAACAAGCTTTCCATTGCCGAGTAGCTTCCTCTTCTGTTACAATGTAAACCAATGGAGGCGGGACTATGGCCCAGGCTCAGACCGGATACGGAAAGCTAGATCCGGTCCAGACCGGAAATGCGACCGGATACAGTTAGGAGGCGGGCCTAAAGAGCCAGAATCAGCGAAAATCAGCGATAATACTTTTAATCCTTTCATAATGATTAAAGCTAATTAAACTTCCGGGATCGACGGGCATGGCACCGCGGTACAGCGAGAAATCTCTGGTTTCGACGGGGATCGCAGAGTATGAGTTAAGCCCATCCTCCCGTCCTGTGTACCGGGGGAGTGGTTTGCGAGACTCACATACACTATGCCACGAAAATCTGATCTGTTACAACATGTTTTGCAATCAGCTACATGTGTGAACTATGTCTAACACTTAAATATCTTTAATTGCTTTTAATTGCTCACTATTTCATGGCAAACCCAGCTTCTGTGCCCCGCTTGCGGCGCGTCTAATGCCTCCGCAAATGTCTCAATACCAGCGTCATCTCATTAGCTTTCTGCATGTGAACCCATATGGCGGCGGTCTTTTTGTTGTCAGACGCCAACTGTTTGCAATTGCGCACCTAATCGTTCAGGCCCCCGAAAAAATTAATCTCAATGCGCGGCTCGTGCTGCGCGCCGGAGTACAGCGAACAACCCCCCCGTCTCACACTCACGCACACACTCATCCCCGCCTCGTTAAGAACCAACGCCCTGCGCCGCTCGTTCAGCCAAATCAATTACAATTTCATCCGGCTGTGTTTAAGATTGCTATCGCCGCCATCCATTCGCTCCCCGTCACTCCCCGTTTCCAGCGCTCTCTCTCTCTCGCTTACAAACCCAATCCTCCCCCTTCCCCCACGCTGTTAACCCCTCGCCCTCAGACACTCATCCCCCTCCCATCCCACTGTCCCCTAGCTGCCCTCTCCCCTGTCACATCCCGTCCTATAGTCCCTCTCCTCTACTGTACCATTCTCTCCTCTCCTCTCCTCTCCTCTCCTCTCCTCTCCTCTCCTCTCCTGTACCATCCTCTCCTCTCCTCTCCCTCCGCTGTTCTACACGTACTGTAAGTGACCGAGGCTGGAGAAAAGGTCCTTATGTCTGCAATGGTGAAGTCCAGCAAATTAACAAAATTATTATTATTTTAGATTTTTCGTGTTTATCCTTTTTTCCCATATTATCTAAGAGTGTATGTTTGAGAACCTTCTCATTGCAACAGATATCCATTTTATAATCATTAAATAGCTTAAATTAGTTTGTAAACAGAGCAGTTTTTTTTGTGTTTCCTTAGACCCTTCTGGGGGGTGGAGACAGACATTAACATGTCCAAAGCCAACATTTACATCTGCAGTTTCTGTTGGCTATAAATGTGCCAGGTTTCAGCTGCAGATCACCACCAATAGGTTAGGGCGGGTGAGAGGTGGAGTTAACAATGCATTGTTCTCACCCCTTACCTGACTGCCAGTAGTGTGACAAACTTTGAGAGCCTTTTAATCAGATGCCTGGTTCGAGGTTTAACAACATTCAAATAAGCATTATCTTCTTCAAATATTTTCAGATTTCAATGAATGACACGTCATTCGAAAGCTTATATTCAGTAATTTCATGATCTGAAAAAAGCTGAAAAAAAAGACCAATGCAGACATAAGGACCTTTTCTCCAGCCTCGGTCACAAACTATGTCTTCCTTCTGTGTTCTCCTCCTCCAGTGGCGTCAGTTCGGCAAAAGCTAAAGTAACATGAATGGTGTCTTGCATGCACGCATCCGCACGCGTGCAAGACACCAGTCATGTTGCCATACCTTAGCAACAGGCAAGATTTTTTTTTTTTTTTTTTTTCTGGAGCCAAGATATGGCAGCTGCCATACCTTGCCATACCCAATTGACGCCCCTGTCCTCCTCCATCTGCTCTCATGTCTTTCCGTCCTCTTGCGTCTCCATCTTCACCTCCCTCGCTTCACGTTATCCTTCCCTCTACCGATGAAGGCGTCAACCTGTATGAATGAGGCATCGACATGTCATCACTGTGTCCTCTAAACATCAGTTGACGAATCCCTAGATGTAATTGTGTGTTTGTGTTTTATTTAGTCTTTTTGTGTATTTATAATATACGTACTTGATAGTCTTTTTTTTCACTCTCTATCAATTGTCTTTGCCAAAAAATAGCCGATCTACAAGCTCACAACGCGTCGCGTTGTGAGCTTGTAGATCTGCTATTTTTTTGGCATATGTTCCGCACCAGGATAATGGATTTTGATTATCGCGATAATATCGTCAATCGCGATTTCTTTTGTCTCAATAATCGTGATATGAAATGTTCATATCGTCCCATCCCTACTTGCAATATGATTTTCCCCCCACGGTGATGTTGTTCTGCTTCATCAGTAGCCCTGAATACAGGACGGTCATATACATGACCGTCCTGGTGCCGCCTCAACTTGAGGAGTAGTGGGCAATCGAGCCCTTAACGGTTTGAGCTAGGAACGTCAGATTTAAAAAATAAAGTGCTTACCTAAGCCAAGTCATCGCATCATCTCCGTTCACTACAATGATCAACCGGAGATGACACGACTGTCCACTAGAGGCGGAAGTCCTATGTTAAGCAAAATAATTTCGGACAAAAATGCTTTTTATTCAACAATCCGGTAGCGGCGTGTAATGAACGTTGTGCGGCGTCAACTTGTTATCAAAGTTGGCTTAGGTAAGCACTTTATTTTTGAAATCTGACGTTCCTAGCTCAAACCGTTAAGGGCTCGATTGCCCACTACTCCTCAAGTTGAGGCGGCACCAGGACGGTCATGTATATGACCGTCCTGTATTCAGGGCTACTTCATCAGCAGAGTGACTTCTTTTTGCGTGATTTTAACTATCGTCTGTTTTTTACTGTTGACATATTTGTGTGGATTGGACCCCAGGTAGACTAGCAGCCACTTAGTGGAAGCTAATGGGGGATCTGAAATAAAGAATATTGTGACTAGTTTGATCCAAAATAGCACATTTTTCGTATGGCTTATTCCTCACGCTCCTGGCGTGTAAAGACCTTAAATCCCGTTCCTGTAATTCCTCTGCACTAAGCAGCCATAAAATGTACTTAAAAACACACAACGATGACAAATATCTCAAAGAAACCAAGATAAACAACCACAATTAACCAACCTCCCTCCCTCCCTCCGTCTCTCCGATGAAAACTCACCGTTCAGGAGGCCAGAGGCGGAGGTAGTTATCACTTCTCCCATAGACAGGCGAGAAGTGAGCACCCCCTTGTTTCCCCTATCCTGTAAATATACTGTTTTTATAACTGTGGATGATATTTTAATGTTTTTTTTGTTTTGTTTTTTGCTATTTGTTATATCCATGAGTTGAATACCAAGGAGGAAAAAAGACCGTAAAAGGACTTATTTGGGATGCTCCTTTTAGGCAGGGTGTTTAACTGTACTTGTACTGTACTACATTCTTTTAATGGATTGACTATACTTGTTCTGTTCTCCACTTTTGTCTAATAAAATAATCAATCAATCAATCTCCCCCTCTCTCTCTCTCTCTCTCTCTCTCTCTCTCTCTCTCTCTCTCTCTCTCTCTCTCTCTCTCTCTCCCTCCCTCTCCCTCTCTCTCTACGGTGTGGTGTCTCTCCCCCGTGCAGTGCCCATCCAGGCCGGTGTGATCACGGGCTCCATCATCGGCGTGGTGCTGGGGCTGCTGGTGCTGATCGTGTGCATTTACTACCTGATGAGGTTCCTGGTGGCGCGCCGCGTCTTCAACCTCAGCGTCAGGTCAGTGCCTGGCCCGTGCCCTGCCTGCTGCGCGGCGCTGTGCCACGGGCTGGGGATGACGCCAGAGGCCATCCCCGGCACCGAGACCTGCGTGGCCAAGGGGGCGGACGCAGCGCCGCCGCCGCACTCTTAGGCCACAAGTTACGCTTAGGTGCGCGCCGGGTTGCTTTTTTTGGAATCCGTAGGAGACGCTTGTGGAAGGAGCGCTTCTGTTCGGGTCACCAGCGTCGGCAGGTTAGCTACTCACCAGCGTCAGGATTACTGAGAGTTAGGGTCAGGGTTTGGGTTAGGTTTAGGCAGGTTAGCTACTCACCAGGTTAACATTCACACGCGCGGTCCAAGTGAACCCAGCGGAGCGCTCCCGACCTCCACTCCAGCCAATCACACGCCGCGCCTTCTAATTTATTCAACCCCGTCTCCATTATCCATTATAATTCCATTATTCCATTATCCATTTTAATTCCAGGATTCCATTATCGCCGCCGGGTTGTCACGCTCCGGAAACAGCCCACGTCTACGAGCTCACAACACGTCGCATCGCGACGTGTTGTGAGCTTGTAGACGTGGGCTATTTCCGGCGCGCGGCTAAGCATAAATCACGCTTTAGGCTGTCCCGTGCACACATGGCAAGGCTTGATAGAGGCTTGAAGACCTTGAAGAGTACAGAGCAGCGAGGCTGGCTTGGTTGAGTTGTTTGAGTGGCGGTCAGCTCTTTAACAGCGCCGGCCCCCTGAGTTCCACCGCACTCCCCCCTGCAGCCAGCGAGCATGACATTCGCCCACTCACCCGCTCACTCACTCAACCTAAAACGCCCCTGAAAGAGCAACATGCAGCCGAGCGGCTTGAAATTCGTCGTAATGGTAGCGTCTTTCTTTAACACCCAGGCAGCCCGATGAGAGATCGTGACCCGAACGCAGCAAACGACTTCGAGCAAAGGACTGTTAGGTCCTCGGCAACGGGGCGTCTGTGAGCGACCAAGCCCAGGCTTATACCTAATGTCCAGGGGCTCCGGTGGTGCCCCGTGCAGCCACACAGGGGCGACGGCCTGCGTTTCAGACAGACCCACCCCACCCACCACCACTAGACTGTTGCTCTTTGTATGATAGATAGCTGCCAGGGCAATGCTGCCCCGTGACCACTGGAGGGAGAGATGGATTCGACATCCTGACATTGTCTTTCTTTTGTCCCCTCCAGCAAACATGGCAAGAAAAAGAAAGAGGGATCACAGCAGAGACAGGCAAGTTCCCTCCTCCTCTCCTCCTCCTCCTCCTCCTCCTCCTCCTCCTCCTCCACCTCTCCTCCCTTTTCTTCCGTCCTCAGCCTCCCTCCCTCCCCCCGGCGCCCCCATCCCTCGCCGTCCCCCCATCGCACGCCCAATCCCCCACATATGCACACACTCATCACAGGTACACACACACGCACGCACACACAGAGATATCTTCCAGGTTATGGAATGCGGCCAGTGAATGCAACAGCTTGTGTTTGCCGTCGAGATCGGACGCTCCATAAGAGAGTGACGACGGCATCTTGGAAGATTACCGGTTTGTTCTCGTGGGTTCGGGAGGGGGGAGGGTGGGGCACATATGGCACACATGATGTGCCTCTGTTCAGGGGTGTTGCACCAATTTCTGGGCCTTGGGTGCAAGGATTCACTTGGGGGGCCCCCCATGACTGTTCTTCATAGGGGGAGGGGGTTTAACCCATTTAGACTGGGAACGCATTATTACGCATTATTTTGTGCTTTAGAAATGTTTTGAAGATTTGTGCAAGTCTTTGAATATTTAAAATCCTTCTTCTGTTTCCCCAGCTCAAAATATTCAGTTCCAGGGACCCCCCAGAAGCAAAATTTTAGTTACAAATGTTCGCTTGAAAAATACATAGGCCTATATTCAAAGATGTGCACACATTTTCACGAATTTTCAAAAAAATAGCAGATCTACAAGCTCGCAGCGCGGCACTCGGTGCCGCGCTGTGAGCTTGTATATCTGCTGTTTTTCAATAGCTAAATAAGTAAGCCCCCCTCCACCTTGGGCCCCAGTAACTCAGTCCCACTTCCCCCCCCATCTTGTGACGCCCCTGCCTCTGTTCCCCTTCTCCCGCTGCAACGCGCCACACGACGCCTCGGCGCACGCCGCGCGGATGACGGCAAAGGCGCTTCCGTAAGCGCTACTGTACTTCCCTCTTTGTCAGTCCCCAGGCAGCTGAATGTCATCGCTGTCGGATGAAAACCTTGTATGTCCAAAACCGTTAGTTTTTGCATTTGCCATTTTAAAAATGATCTAAACTAGTGAAAACAGCCGATCTACAAGCACACAACGCCTCGCACCGCGAGGCGTTGTGTGCTTGTAGATCGGCTGTTTTCACTACTTTTGTGCGACGGCCTTGTACGATGAAGCAGGGCTTTACTTTGCGAAAGAACATACAAATTTGAAACTTGGGAGATACAAGGTTTCCACCCGACAACGACGATAATGTACAGTATCTGTGCAACGCTCAACACCCCCGCTTCCGTATTGCGAAGCCCCCCAGTGCATTAATACAAAAAGAACATCTCATTCAAAGAGAGGAAGTTCCCGTGTAATAGCGAGTGTGTGTTCAAGCTGTTAGGAATTCTAGTGCAGTCTCAACCAGAACAAACACACACACGTGCGCGCGTGTGTGTGCTCCCCGCCGCCGCCGCTGCCGCCGCCACCTCCTCCTCCTCCACGTTGCATTTATACTGCTCACCCCACTGCTTGGTTTCATCCTCAAGGGCCAAACAACAATGGTGGGAGTAAATAGCTGCGAGGCAGAAGAAAAGAAAAAAAATCAAACCAGTGACTGTGAAATGGCTGGGGCCGGGTCACAGCCGTTAACGCTCCGCTGCCGCAGTGAATGGGGCCTTGATTTGCTTACTGCGGCGCGTGTGAGTGAGTGTGAGTGAATGTGAGCGTGCATGTGTGTGTGTACTGTGTACGTGTGTGTTTGTGTGTGTGTGTGTGTGTGTGTGTGTGTTTGTGTATGTGTGTATATGTTTGTGTATGTGTGTGTATGTGTGTATGTGTGTGTGCGTGTGTGTGTGTGTGTGTGGACGGAAGCCGCTGATTTTGCTCAATGGGAGTCAAATGAAAATCACCAGTGCCATTATGAGACTCGGCCATTATCAGCAGCCGCAAGAAGGTTTAGGGAGAGTGTTTTTGTGTGTGTGGGGGGGGGGGGGGGGTCGCATAGCCTCAGGCATAGGGACTAATCGGAGCATTCTGGCTGGCTGGTGTGGCTCTATGTGCGTGCAGACTGCAGGAGTTGTCGTCGGGCCTGGCCTTCCTGTTTGGTTTGATTGCCACTCACGTCACGAGCGAGCGCATGTCGGGCCTGTAATACAACACCAGGCCCCCCCGGAGGCCACTTCATGCCATGTCCGATAACGATAAGGGAAAAACAAATCATCGGACATTAAGAAGAGCTCAATATGCGTCTCCTTCGGCTGCGTGGAGACGAAGCCAGGAAGCAAGGAGATAAACGGAGGATAGTCAGGAAGTGGAGGAAACAGGGCGGCGCGTCACTCTGCCTCGGGTGCGATCCGGGACATTAACCATACCGGTACGAGCACGATTTGGGCTTTTCATGGCTCTTTACTGTCTCCATAGGCCCGTATAATGTCTGATTTATGTGTAGTTATCATAGCATAGTGACGTGCACCGAATAGTCGATCTACAATGTCACACCGTGCCGCCTTTGCGCCGCATTCGCAAGCTTTTAGATCTCCACCTCTCTCTCTTCTGCTGGCACATGACTGTCAGGTTACTCCGGCGCCGCAGTCTGTTGCTCTGAACGCCCTGCGGCGGATAATGAAGCAGCGCATTATGAATAAATAAACAAACAAGCAAAAGCCCCCCCCCCCCCCCAAAAAAAGGGGACACACACTAGGGATGGGACGATACGCGATATTATCATTTATCGTGATAAAAAACGCTCACAATAATCGTATCGTGGAGATTTAATTTATCGTGATATCATCCTCCGTCATGCACTGGATCAATTCACCTTTTATTTGCCGGCTGCATATCCGGTACCACTTAAACCCTCTATGATTGGTAAAAGGTACTTATAATACACGTACTTGATACAGTCTTTTTTTCACTCTATTAGATGTCTTTGCCAAAAAATAACCGATCTACAAGCTCACAACACGTTGTGAGCTTGTAGATCGGCTATTTTTTGGCAAATGTTCCACCCCAGGATAATGGATTTTGATTATCGCGTTAATATCGTAAATCGCGATTTCTTTTGTCACACTAATGACATTTTCATATTGTCCCATCCCCACGCCGCAGTCGGTTGCTCTGAACGCCCTGCGGCGGATGATGAAGCAACGCATATATGAATAAATAAACAAACTCGCAAAAGCCTCCCCCCCCCCCAAAAAAAGGGGTGGACACACTCTGAAACGTTTGACAGCGTTGCCATTTACAGTTCTACTCCCCCTGCAAGACAAGTCACAGCGAGGGGGAAAACACAGCGATAATGCACTGTTTTATGAGTGAGAGAGTCTCTCCCCCTCTCTGTCTGTCTTATATCCATAGAGCCTCAACCACAGACTACAGACGTGGCCCTGTGGGAGGTGCTCAGCGCGCTCATAAGCGGTTGTTTGATCAACTCGCTCTTATTAGGCGTCAAGGCGAGGCTTGCTGACATGACACAAATTCTGTATCAACCGCACCGCATCTCGCTTTGCTGGGCTTGCACTGCGAATGACAGAGGAGTGAGAGAGAGAGAGAGGGAGAGAGAGAGAGAGAGAGAGGGAGATTTACATCGAGAATAAAAGAGGGAGGGAGGGCAGGGACGTCACAAGGGGGGGGGAGGAAAAGTGGGACTGAGTTACTAGGGCCCAAGGTGGAGGGGCCTTAATTATTTTATACATTAGCTATTGAAAAATAGCAGATCTACAAGCTTGCAGCGCTGCGAGCTTGTAGATGTGCTATTTTTGAAGTGAAAAAGCAAATCTTTGAGTATATGTATTTTTTAAGCAGACATTTGTAACTAAAATTTTGCTTCTGGGGTGGTCCCTGGAACTAAATATTTTGAGATGGGGTTCAGTGGCCAAATACATATCATTTTGAGGGTCCTTCACATGAAAACGTTTGAGCACCACTGACATAGAAACATTAGAAGGATTTGAAATATTCAAAGACTTGCACTAATTTTCACGATTTTTCAAAAATGGCAGATCTACAAGCTCTGTGAGCGCTGTGAGCTTGTATATCTGCTGAGAGCTTGTATACTTGCTGTTTTTCAATAGTTAAAGCACAAAATGTGAGTGAATCCTTGTACCCAGGGCCCAGAATTTGGTGCGACACCCCTGGGTGAGGCGAGGGAGAGAGAGAGAGAGAGAGAGAGAGAGAGAGAGAGAGAGAGAGAGAGAGAGAGTTACTCCCCATTAAGGTGGAGTTGTGGTAGGAGAGTTTGCCCTGCAGTCTCACAAAGGCAGGCTCATAGACACACACGCACACACACACACACACACACACACACACACACACACACACACACACACACACACAGACACACACACACACACACACACACACACACACACACACACAGTAGTGGAATGATAATTGAGTGCACTCGGTATCGATCTGAGCTCTCTCTCTCTCTCTCTCACACAGACACACACACACACCCCACCCGTTCTCCTCTCCATTCCCCTGCGTGGCTCTCCTCCCTTCACTGCCCTCCCTCCCTCCCTCTCTCATTCACATTCCTTTTATACGGTCCCCTGTCTCACTCTCTTCAGTCGCACCACCCACCACCACCCACCGCCCCCACCTCTTCTGTCTCCTCCCATCTCTCAGCTCCTTTGACTTTCCAGCTGACCATGAGAAGCGTCTATTCGTCTTTTCTCTCCCACGTCCTTTTCTTTTGCCCCCTCCATCCCTCCCTCCCTCTCTCTCTCTCTCTCTCTCTCTCTCTCTCTCTCTCTCTCTCTCTCTCTCTCTCTCTCTCTCTCTCTCTCTCTCTCTCTCTCTGCAGGTTCTTTAGCGTTCCTGATCAGGTTCGGTTCCAGACAGCAAATCATTAGCTCTCGCTCTTCATCTACCTCTCCATATTCTCTCTCTCTCTCTCTCTCTCTCTCTCTCTCTCTCTCTCTCTCTCTATCCCTCCTCCTGACCCCCCTCTCTCTCCCCTTCACCTGTCTCCTCAGTCTCTCTGCCCACCTGCCTGGCTCTCCATCTGAGAGAGACAGAAACAGAGAGAGAAAGAGAGGGTGGATGGATGGATGGATGGACGGACGGACGGAGAGAGGAAGGATCAGTATTAGTATGCGGTGAGGCAGGCTGGGCACTTAGCCCAAGCCCACCTCACTCCAACGGCCCCGTCGTCACCGCGCCGGGTGGAAACCTTTGCACGTCCCAAACGCTTACTCATCTCCAGGGAATGGAAAGAATAGAACCTGTGATCCAACGGATCCATTGTTTTATCATTTAGCCCAGTGGTTCTCATTTTGTATAACACGGTTCTATTGTGAAAATAGCAGATCTACATGCTCACAACGCCTCTAATATTTGACTTTAGAAATGTGCAGATGCCCTCCAAAATAATCTGGGGACGTCCCCCTGGGGTCCCGAACCCACAGGTTGAGAACCACTGATTTAGCCAACAAGCTCTTGTTGATACGTTTCAGCGGATCAATATCTATGTTAAAAAAAAATAATGTTTTGACTCATTTCGAGCATGTCGAGCAGAGATTCTCGGCGCAACACTGTCATGCGACAAAGTAGGGCATTCGTTTACGTGAAGTTGATTTAGGGAAATACAAGCTTTCTGCCTGTACTGACGCCGACAGCAACCATGTCCTCCATCCACCTCTCTCTCTCTCTCTCTCTCTCTCTCTCTCTCTCTCTCTCTCTCTCTCCTTCATCCTCTCTTCCTCCTCCTCGCCTATAAAGTGAAGAGAGGGGGAGGAGAGGGGGTGTTCTCCTCCATCCTTCCATGCTGTGTATTGAGGTTCTCCCGCCCGTTGTGTGTGTGTGTGTGTGTGTGTGTGTGTGTGTGTGTGTGTGTGTGTGTGTGTGTGTGTGTGTGTGTGTGTGTGTGTGTGTGTGTGTGTGCACGCGGAGGCGTCACAGTTAAGTCCGATTTACACTCAGTTGGAAGACCTGCGCCGCGCGCCAACTAGGGCTGTCACAATTATTACATAATCGTCTAATCGCAATTATTTGACATAATCGCAATTATTTTAGGATAATCGTCATAATTGTTTACATGTTGAAAAATGTTTATATATGTACAATATCAAAAAAATAGTGGAAATAGGCTATTTCCATTATCAATGTTCTTTTTAAAGTATAAAGTTGTCAAATATGTCCTTCATTTCTTTGTATATTTAGGTTATGTGTCACATCTGCCATGTGCGACTTCAAAGCCTACAAACCAAACAGAAATGTAATTGTCAACGACAAAAACAAAATTAAGTCGTTAAACGCAATTATTTGAGTGACAATTAATCGTCATGTAAAATGTCATAATGGTGACAGCCCTAGCGCCAACCAAGTGTAAACCAGGCCTCCCGCCGTGGGCAGAGCTGAGGAAACGCCACGTGTGCACATAGCTATGCACAATCTACAGTAAGGTGATGTACCATGCAAGGGGGTTGGATCAGGTGGGGGAATGGGGGGAGGGGGGGTTGTTCTGTACGTTCTCCGGGCCCCCCGCTGGGGAGTGCGCCTTAGGCTGCGACACCCCGCGGCGAGCCTGCCGGTTGATCGCTCCGTGGCGTGAGAGCGAAGCACGCGACTGAAGAAAGACACGTTTCTCTCCCCACCCCACACACGCAGCCCGCTGCCGACTGCCTGTAGGGCAATTAGAGGCTATAGAGGGTATGCACGTCCACTGGGACCCGCCTCCCTAATCTAGACTGAGTGGCAAAATATTGAGCAGCATGGAGCATTGGAGTTTGGAAGTGCTTGTTGCAAATCACTCAATGGTCCTGCATACCACCTGTTTCTAATTGCACATAATGCAGGAGGCAGCAGGATGTTGTGTTGTTGAAAACGAGTGCTTCCAAACTCTGACACTACTGTCTTGACAGAAAAGTAGCTCATAACTTCTCTACGGTGGATTTTTATGAAACAAAAACATTGCAGATAGAAAAAGGACAATTCAAGCTTTCAGTACAGCTGCAATGTTGGTGAGTTTAACTTTGTTTAATGCAATCAGATAGGACTTCTAATTTTAGTCGACTAAATATCAGAAGATTTTAGGCGACTACATGTACAGTTGATTTAGTCAACTAAAATGTATTTTGGCAGGCCTTGATGGCATCGCAATGACTGATTTTACACTTGGTTGCGTGCTGAAAATAGCCAATCTATAAGCTCACAACGCGTCGCGCACCTGAGACAGCAACCAAACATAAAATGACTCTCTTCTCCAATATATAGTCCCTCCCTAACGTTTTAGTCTAGTTTTTATTTTGTTGACGAAATTGTCAATATATTTAGTCTTGGTTTTAGTCATCACAGCTTAGTTTTTATTTAGTTTTTGTCAGTGAAAAAAACACAGTCGACAAACATTTTTCATCATAGTTTTAGTCGACGAAAATCAACACTGCTCACTACGTCCCTCTGAACCCCCCAACCCCCCCAACTCCCCCAGTACCCCCCCCCCCCCCTCCCCTGTGTGCACGCACTTTCCTCCTCGTTCCGCCCTATCAGCTTCTCTTATCTCCATCTCAATCTGGTCTCTTTCTCTGTGTTGTGGGGAATTGTCGCGCTAAATTGGAGCCACGGTCTCCCTACTTTAGGTCCCTTTTATCTAGCAGCCCGTCCTCCCTCTCTCTCTCTCTCTCTCTCTCTCTCTCTCTCTCTCTCTCTCTCTCTCTCTCTCATGTAGGCTCATACTGACTCCCCCAGCGCTGGCTGGCTGGGCTGACGTTTATCTTTTCACACGTATTCTATCCTGAAAGGAGCTTTCTTTTCTAAAAAAAGAACGCGCCGTTCTCACATTGTCACAGGCAGGCCGGCAGCTCCTCACAGGAATATTCACACAATAATATCGGTACTGGATTCTCAGTGCTGCGTGCGTCCGGGGGTCCGAACGAACCGGTAAGGGGCTCGTATAACTCTTGAGAGTGGTGCAAATCGATTGGGTTCCATGTGTGTGTGCACTCTCAAGCCTCTATCATAGTCCAAGGTGAAGAGCTATCACCTCACCGCGGTGTAGTTTTCTAGCTATCACCTAAAAATGTATAACAAAGCCTAGGTGATAGCTAGAAAACTACACTGCGGTGAGGTGATAGCTCTTCACCTTGGACTATGACAGAGGCTTGACAGTCAGCGACAATATCAAACTGAAAAAGGTTTTCGTACATCTGTGTGTGTGTGTGTGTGTGTGTGTGTGTGTGTGTGTGTGTGTGTGTGTGTGTGTGTGTGTGTGTGTGCACGCATGCACTGTATTGTTACCATAGCGTATGTACACTATGCTCATGATGATGATGTTGCCTCTCAGTTGTGTCCCAGGTGATGTGGATCCATTCCTGCCACACCGTGTCCATCCTAACGCACGGTTCCCTTGTTTTGTCCCTCCTCCCTCCCTATATCTTACAGCTCTGGAATCCACCCCCCCTCAGCCTCTCCCTGAAAAACCCCTAAACGTTGTTGTGTCTCTGTCTCCGTCTCTCTCTCTCTCTCTGTCCCTCCTCACAACGTCCGTCCTCCCATAACCCGTCTTTCTCTCTCTCACGTCAACCCCGTCACGTCAACCCGTCACGTCAACCCCGTCACACACACACACCTCGCTAACCCCGCCCCTCCCCGCCTCACTGAAGTGACTCTCCTCCCCTTGTTCTCCTCGACCCCCCTGCCCCCCCCACCCCACTCTCTCCTCTCTCTCTCTCTCTCCTCCCCACACAGGGCGCCGCGCCGCCCACCGCCGCCGACTCCTCTGCCAAGGCTAAGGCGGCGGCCTCCTCTTCCTCCTCCTCCTCTTCCTCGGAGAAGAAGAAGCAGCAGGAGTCGCGCAAGGATAAGAAATAGGATACGGGGGCGGGCTGGGGGGGGTTAGGGGCGGCGCTCCTCGCCAACAGCCGCCGCCTCCTCCAGCCCGTGGCGGTTGCCCTGCCGCCGTCGTGGCGACAGCGGGAGCCGAAGGGGGACAAAAGGCCGCCGCAGACCCTGAGCGTAGCCAGAAAGACCGCGGGAGGAGGGGAGGGGGAGAAGGAGGAGGGGCGCGTGCTGATGACCATCGAGTTGGAGCTCACCCGCCAGAACGGCGAGGAGGAGGAGGAGGCGCGGCGGGGGGGCAAAGGGGGGGCGGCGGCGGCACCACCGCGCGGCGGTCTCCTCTCGCGGCTCGCCGACCGGCTGCGGCCCCCCCCAAAGAAATAACGAGGGACGAGGGGGAAGGAGAGGGGAGGGGGGATTGGGCATGGGGTTGGGGTTTGGTTGAGGATAAGATGTTGGGGGTCAAGGTGGAAGTGGCGTCACGGAGAGAGAGAGAAATCTATACCTCGGATAGATGACGTCAAATCGTATCTCCTCCCAGGCCGTCGCATGGCGCTATATATACAGTATATATATCGTCGTTGTCGGGTTAAAACCTTATATGCCCAAAACCGTTCGTTTTGCATTTATCATTTTAAAAATGATTTAAACCAGTGAAAACAGCCAATCTACAAGCACTGCTTGTAGATCTGCTGTTTTGGTATGACGGGTCAGCTACTTTGGTATGACAGCCTTGTCTGATGAAGCAGGGCTTTACTTCGCGGAAAAAAGTACAAATTTGAAACTTGGATATACGAGGTTTTGGCCCGACATTGACGATATATACTGTATATATAGGGTTTACAGACACAGAGCAGCAGTGAAAACTGCCCCACATGACCAACCCACATGACCCAATGACCTCTCGTCAGGTCAACGGACGCCCGCCCCCTTTGATCACGCGAAGAGATCCCCTCCACCGATCATGAATCGATAATGAAATCTTTTAAAAGAGCAGTTCGGTTCGGGGGGCGTTTTTTCCTTTCACCTCACTTTCGGTTCACTTTCCTCGGCGTCCAGAGAGAGAGAGAGAGAGAGAGAGAACCAAAAAAAGAGAAAAGTAAAATAAAAGCTCTCCCCAAACGCCCGCTACGCCTCACCACTCCCCCGGCGGCGGCGACCGGGGACGACAAGCCAATTTGCTCTCTGGGAGATGACATGTCAAACTGTTCACTTTTCTCCCTCGACGCTGATCATACCGTCCTCTCCTCCTGCTCTTCTCCTCCTCTCCTCTCCTCTCCTCTCCTCTCCTCTCCTCTCCTCTCCTCTCCTCTCTCGCCCCTCATCCTCCCTTCCATGTCCCCACCTCTTCCACTGTGAATTCTGCCTCTACTCTGCCCCCCCCACCCACCCCCAACCCGACCCCCATACCCTGCTCCTTCTGCCTGTCGCCTCTTCTCGTTAATTCAAATTATAGAAGTGATTTATATGCTAACTGCTCTATCCCTCTTTTTTTTCTCTTCCCGCTCTCTCTCTTCCCCCTCCTCCTCTACACTTCTTCCCTCTTCCTACTCCTTTCTTCTCTCTCTCTCTCTCTTTCTTTTCTCCTTTATAGATAAAGGTCTGACTTCTTCATGACTGCCTCCTCCTCCACTCCTCTAGCCTCCTGTTCCCTTCCTTTCCGCCCAGCCTGACGCGGCCCCCATTATTTCCCATTATCTCCACTCTTTCAAGACAGTGCTGGCACTAAGAATAGTCCTGCTATATCAATAGCTACGCTGCATAATGATTTGATAGCGGCCATGCGGGAGACCCTATATGTATTGATTGGTGTGCGCACTGTACAAAACCAAAAATAAAAGGATATACAGTATGGTTTAATGACACGTATCGTCCGTTGGAGCGGGGTGGTGGGGGGTGAGGCCTGGAAACGCGTCCAACTGTGTTTAGAGTCGCCTCGATCTCCCTCAGCCCCCCAACTCCGCTCACGCGACAAATCCTCCGGCCCCTTAATGTTTATGACTCAATCACATCCATTCTGAGAGGTGCTCAGAGTGCATTCTGGGAGGGCGGGAGGGAGGGAGGGAGGGAGAGAGAAAGAAAGGGAGAGAGAGAGGAGAGCAGAGCAGAGTGGCGATAGATTCGGGAGAGAAATATGATCGGCCGGCGTTAGATGGGAGGTTCAAGCCCTCGCACCCCGGGGTGATTCAATC
Source organism: Nannobrachium achirus (assembly GCF_963921795.1). Taxonomy (NCBI): domain Eukaryota; kingdom Metazoa; phylum Chordata; class Actinopteri; order Myctophiformes; family Myctophidae; genus Nannobrachium; species Nannobrachium achirus. The sequence goes on along the minus strand of NC_137814.1, from coordinate 25,715,344 downwards.
CTCTCACGTTTAAGCTAATGGAGGTTGTCGCCTGGCGTCCCTGCCTGGCCTGGCTGTGGGGGGACTATTTCTGGACCACCCGTATATAAGAGTGTACAGGCTTTACTGTAACCGCTAAAACTTTTTTTAAAGGGAAAACTAAATAAAACAGAGACAGAGAGAGAAAGAGACAGAGAGAAGAGAGAGAGCCTATAGGGGTTGGGGTGGGGGTCTCCCGCTGTGTGCTATTTGACCATGAGCTGGTGAGAGAGAGAGAGAGAGAGGGGTGGGGGGGCGGCCTCTGTTGACTCTGCCCTGTGACTGACAGCGGGGAATGACGTCACACTCGGTGGACGGGCCAACAGCGGTCACTGTCTCAGCACACCGACAAAAGGGTTTACTGGGAGGAGGCGGCGCAGCGCGGCCCGCCAAGTTATTTTAGGTCCAGTTAATCCGCTCGCACGCGTATCGCGTCCCCGCTCCCCTCTCCTCCCTCATCCCCCCACGCCGCCTATCTGTCCAATGTCTCCTCTCTCCACCCAGGGCTAATTATTTTAGCACAGTTAGTCATTAATATAAAGATCTCTTTCGGGCCTCCTCAGACATTTTTCTAAAGGCCTATATTTCTTCTCCTCTCCTCTTGCCGTTCTTTGCTTCTTTATTTATTTCCAGTCTGTTCCTCTCTCTATTTCGCGGCCATCTGTCCTCCTATCACACACTCTCTCTCTCTTTCTTTCTCGCCGTCTCCCGCTCTACCCATTCAATTTTCTCTTTCTTTACATTCTCCCTTTCTCCTCGATCTCTCTCTCTTCTTTCTCTCTTCCCTGTCGTGCGGTAGCTCCATATGCACCCTCACAGGACGGAAAACAGCAGATCTACAAGCTCACGGCGCGTTGCGTTTGCGACGCGGTGTGAGCTTGTTGATTGGCTATATTCTCCCGTCGTGGGACACGGTCATACCGCAAAGTATATAAACCGTACTGCACACAATCCACTTCACTCTTAAGCCTCTCCTTATCAGACGTCCAGGCCCACGGCTCAAAGCTCTCCTGTCCTTTCCACTCCATTCCTCCGCTTCCCTGCTCTCAAACCCCGGTGATGGACATCTTTCTCTCTCTCTCGCCGTCTCTCCCTTTCTTTATTTCTCTCTCTCTCTCTCTCTCTCCCTCATCCACCGCCACTCCCTCCCTCCCTCTACCATTTACAAGCGTCCTCTCTCGTCCTCCAAACTATCGCCTCCACTGGAGAGAAAGAAAAAAAAACTCTGCCAACTTCCCTGTCTGCCCTCCCATCTCCACCACAATGCTCTCCTCTGCCCCCCACTGGCGAGGGAAGGAAAATGAACCTGGGGGCAGCAGAACCCACCTTCTTTTTTTTTCTACCCTTTTTTTCCCTCCTTTGAAGACGCCAAACAAGAATCGTTTTAAACTAGCCATAGCTGTCTTTATGGTCGTAGATTTACGACGTACGTGTGTTCTGTGCATGTGTGTCCAGTAAGACTTGAGATATGATTATATTTATAAAAAGAATTAAACTGTACATGTCACCTTTTAAGTAAAAAAACCCAAATAATGTTTTCCTAGAGATTTTCCTTTTTATGTACGTGTGTGCAAGACAACAACGTGGCATACACGTTGAGATAAACGCAGGGGAGAAATACAATTGTATTCTGTGGAATATCCATGTTATATTATTCTATTTCTGACCTTGTGCTATGGAGGTCCCTGTGTGGCTGTTCGGTGTACATTTAAATCCCGGGGGGAAAGGGGAAATCGCTTCTTGTTTTTTTATTGTTGTTATTATTTCGGCAGTCGGCGACATATAGCATGGCGGTGAGAGAGAAGATGGGCGCGGGATAAGGGAGGGGGCGAGACTCATCTCAGACAGGGCGTATAATGCGGCCTGTGGATGGGAAAAGGGGGGGAACACGCAGGTGCTTTGCTGCAGGAAACTGGCTAGGGGCGGACGAGACTTATCTAGTGTGTTTAAAGCCCGGCCAAACCTCCACATCGTCCTTGTCGGGTGAAAACCTTGTATGTCCAAAACCGTTCGTTTTGCATTTAGCATTTTAAAAATGATCTAAACTAGTGAAAACAGCCGATCTACAAGCACACAACGCCTCGCACCGCGAGGCGTTGTGTGCTTGTAGATCTGCTGTTTTCACTACTCTTGTGCGACGGCCTTGTACGATGAAGCAGGGCTTTTCTTTGCGAAAGAACGTACAAATTTGAAACTTGGAGATACGAGGTTTCCACCCGACAACGACGATACGTATCATCACAGATATGGGTCTGTGGTCCCCCCCAAGAGCTTTCGTTGCTACCGTCTCAACCCCGAGGCCATAGATGGATTGCGATCGACGTTCTCGATACGGCGTGTGGTTAGCATTAAAAGTTGATTGTTTCCCCTTTAAAAACTCAGCCACTTGGGCGTGAGGGGTGTTATAATGCACATCTTTATAACTCTGGGGGGAATAAACACCATTCCACAAGCCGCTGTTTAACTATCCAAGTCAAATGGATGGGTTAGAATGTTCTTTTCTTTTCTCACTCTCTCTATTCAAAGGCCACACAGATACCTGCCATAAAACAAAGTGCCTTTAATATATTTAAAACACTGTTTTTGTTTGTATGTTTTTGTGTACTGTATTAGTTATAGTTGCACAGTAACATTCCTTTCTTAGAAATGACTGGAGATTATCACTTTTTATTTTTTACACTTGTTTTATTTTAATGCTTATGTATGTTAATTAAAGCACGCTAATGAGATCTGACTGTTCTGTATAATTTGTTGTAAAGAGAACGTAAATAAAAAGAAATTAAAGCCCCTATACTGTACGTGCAAATGTTGTCAACACAATACACGGGTGGTAAATGGGAATATCTTTTCACTTTCCTTTGGTTTAAGACAAGTAACTGGTTGAAATTGTGCAAAAATGATTAAATGTGTCGGCTTAATGTCTGTCGACAAGATTAACATTATTCCACTCGAAATGAAAGGAGATCCTTCCAAATTGAGATAATGTGTATCGTTTGAACCTCAGGAGTGTGAATCTCCTGTGAATTGATTGCTGCCATCAAAGTGAAACTTCTCATCACTGCCAAGATTAATGAATATATTAACCACAACCGCGGAAATAGACCATCTACTGTACAAGAGAAAGGGATATTCTTTTTTGCTATAATGACATACCCAACATAGGGACTTCCAGGCTGAAAGTGATTAAGGTATTTGTAGGCATAAAATAGCAACATTATAGACGGTGCAGTCAATTGTAAATTAGAAATACTGAACACTTGGTTCCTGGCCTGGTCTCGGGTGGAGGGCCGTGTTGTGGGAAGAGTCTTTATCAAAACTCATTGCTCTCTGAGCAACACTGACTGGTTGAGCGGACACGCCACCATTACCCCGGCATAACTAATCTGTGAGGAAGAACTCATTATGATGAACCCAGTCATTATATATGTTCAATTAGCATTACTAAAGCATGTTTCCAATTAGACCGAACTCACTCAAGCTGACCTTCTGGTTGATAACCTTCATTCATCCAGTAGAGATTATTAGGCCTTCTCTTTGTGCGCTGTATATCGTCGTTGTCGCCGTCGGGTGGAAACCCTATATGTCCAAAACCGTTCGTTTTGTATTTATCATTTTAAAAATGATTCAAACTAGTGAAAATAGCCGATCTACAAGCACACAACGCCTCGCACTAGATCTGCTATTTTCACTAGTTCTCTGCGTCTTGCATGGTGAAGAAGGTCTTTACTTCACGAAAATGTACACATTTTAAACTTGGAGATACGAGGTTTCTGTCCGACAGTGACGATCTAGTGCTTCATATTCATACGCAAAGGAACGCCTTAAGGGCCCACTTCATCTTCTCAAGGTTCACGGTTACTTTATTTTGTTACATTATAATACAATACAGTACAAAAAACAATAAGAGTAACAGTAATTTAGACCTATTACATCACCACTCCAGCATAACATCTATCACCCCAGCCAACATACCTAGTGTACACTATGGGGCCTTTTCCATCAAAAGAACCTTGGTTCCAGAACCAGTGCCGGTTCAACTTTCTTGGAACCTTGGTTCGTTCTTGCGAACCGAGTTACGTTTCCACCAGAGTGAACCAGAGCCATCGTCCCCCAGTTCAGATGGTGGTTCACTGGAAAAAACAAGGATTTTGTGGTTCCGGTTCCGAACCAACTTTTACGGTTCGGAACCAACTCCGGTTCTCGGTGGAAAAGCACACCTCTGGTTCATCCCATAGGCGGGAGAAAGGCCTTTTCCGGTGGAAAAGGCCCCCTTGAGCAACACCTTAAAGGAGTAGTTCACCTCCAAAATGACTTTTTTCTCCACTGATTACTCACGCCATAGAGACTTGAGTTCAATAATATTTTTTCGTATTTGTCGCATTCCTAAGACAAAAATTTGATTAAAGTCATTTTAGCCCCATTGATTCCGGATGGGGACCAAAATGCATTCGGGTCCCCATCCGGAATAAATAGGGGTACATTTATTGTAATACATTTTTTTGTCTTAGGAATGCGACAAAAACCAACAAATATTATTGAACTCAAGTCTCCATGAGGTGAGTAATCAATAGAGAAAAAGTAATTTTGGGTGTACTACTTCTTTAACACCTAAAAGAGACCTACCGAACATTTTTTTGCAGATTTTTTCAGAAACTCACTCGCTGCATTTTATCCCTTGAGTTTTTTGATCAACCGCTCCTACAGTACACCTGGCTTTGTCTGTATGTACTGTATGTATGTATGTATGTTTGTTTGTATGTATGTATGTCCCACACTTGGCTCATTGGCCAAGCTTCACGGACGTTTAATGACATTAACTCATAAAAGGCACTGTTCCCTTCACACTGGGTGTGATTTTTTTTATATTCCATACCGATTGGTTATAACTGGGATCCAAGTTTGCGTAAGGGGCCTATTTAACAAATCATTGCCAGAAATCATGAATGCATCACCCCAAAAATGAATCACATTGAAGGGCCCACACATAAGTGTAACTATTGGCAATCAAGGCCGCCATATTAAGAGGTCAAGCCACACATCGTCACTGTCGGGCAGAAACCTTGTATCTCCAAGTTTCAAGTTTGTACGTTTTTTCACCAAGTAAAGACCTGCTTCATCATACAAGGCTGTCGCACAAAAGTAGTGAAAACAGCCGATCTACAAGCACACAACGCCTCGCGGTGGGAGGCGTTGTGTACTTGTAGATCTGCTATTTTCACTAGTTTAGTTCACGGTCTTGGACATAGGCCTACAAGGTTTCCACCCGACAATGACGACATGCTTCCTAATGTATGACACGCCCCATTCCTATTGAAGCGGGAGGTCTTACCATATTAGGAATTTCATGTGCAGTGTGCAATATACCGTATCTGTATTAAGAAAGACCCAATAATTATGCTCTTGATTCAATTGTCTACAACTCAGCCAAATGTGATGCTTCTCTTTTATTTAATTGCTAATTCATATAGTCTGGTGTTTTTTTTGTCAGTTTGGAGTGGAGCACTCTTTGAAGCAACATTGTTGCATTTGTTTTTAGCATTGAAGTATAGCATTTTATTATGACATTGTTTTCGTGCATCAAGCTTAAGCCTATGACTGCTACACAAGAAGTGGGACAATTTAATGAAAGAAAAGAAGACAAAGTCATCATAATGTTGTCAAAGTCATCATAATGTTGTCACAATTGCTATGTTGACATGTTGATGAAGCCGAAATGCAACAGAAATGTGAAGAAAAAAAGAAATGTGTAAAATAACAGCTGAATTCTCAAGTCCGACCTCCCATTATTCTGACATCCCAATAGTGACTGTAGACAAATGTTTATGTTTATTAGTGTGAGGTTAGGGACCCTCTGGAAAACGAGATTAAGCATCAGAAATACAACAGAAATGGGTAAAGAAATAAAAAATAACAGCTGAATTCTCAGCCGATATCAAGTGCTTTGCTTTGTTGCAAATGTTAGATAGTAGCCTATGTTTTGATTGGATACTTAGGCAGGTTAGGGCTTATTGTTTTAAAACACAGAAAATGTTTAGTCTCAGGAGGGTCCGCTCATTAGTGTGAGGTTAGAAGAGTATGTTTTAATATTAGTGTGAGGTTATAGGGTATGTTAGCCTATAATTAGTGTGAGGTTATAGGGTTAGGGATAGGGTGGCCTATGTTATAACGCAATATGATGGTGACCACCACCACTTTCTCTAGGCCTGACTGCTGCAATACGACTTCCACAGCCCTGGGTAGGCCACCCGACCAGTAGCCTAGTGAGGGAAAGTTAGCTGAGTGTTAGACCAATCTGGGAACTAAATCTAAATCTTCACAAATGTGTTCATAAAGGTGTCTACTATCACCTCTGAACTTTGTCAAACCCAACTCCCTTGACATATTTGTGGGAGCCAATCAAAGTTAGGGGTATCCTCAGGGCCTGGGATTAAAGGGGGGGGGGCAATAAAAAATGGCCAATATGAACGTATGAGGTGTGTAATTAGCGTATTTTTGGGCTGCTGAATCCATTCACTGAATCCATTACTGATAACCATTAGTTATCAGTAAAAATGACTCCTTGGCCATAAAATAGGCGACACCTACTTTTGTGTGTCCATGAGACATAATATTGGCAATACAAAAATGGTTTGGTGGGGAAGGGTTTGAATTCATGAAAACTATTCAAGATCAGTTGGGTAAGCACACATCATGACACACAGGATAACATGATGCAATCTGACAAGGGTCAAACAAAGGGTTTAAAACATAGGGACTAACAGGACACAGGTGAACTTGAATTAGGCCTATTTTATGGCCAAGTAGTCATTTTAACTGAAAACTAATGGTTGGAATGGATTCAGCAGCCCAAAAATACCCTAATTACACATACGCTCATATTGGCCATTTTTTATTTTCCCCCCTTTAATCCCAGGCCCTCGGGATACCCCCAACTTTGATTGGCTCCCACAAAGTATGTCAAGGCCGGGAGTTGGGTTTGACAAAGTTCAGACAGAGGTGATAGTAGACACCTTTATGAACACATTTGTGAAGAAAGCTATTGATTTAGATTTAGTTCCCAGATTGGTCTAACACTCGGCTAACTTTCCCTCACTACAGGCCATTTGAAAATAGCAGATCTACAAGCTTGCAAAAGTTTTTTTTTTTTTTTTTTTTTACATTCGTGAAAAGCTGTGAAATGGGACAATCAGTGTCACACCGAGTGACCGAACTTAGCAACAAGTAGGCTACTTTTACTTTTGGCAGCCTACTTAAAGAACATTTTGATGCCTTTTAATCATGTACATCTTTAATTTTTCCACCACTGAGTGCAATTATCTGCCCTGAATAGAAGTATAGTGTTCCCTCTATGTTATTTTTTATCACACATTAATTGAAACGATGTCCAGACAAACTAGGATACAAGCTGTAGTACTGGCAGGTTCATCAATGGAACTTAAAGGGGCACTCCACCACTTTTCAACCTATGTTCATATAATTGGTCCTCACTCAAAAATATCTTTTCTTTTTTTTTTTTTTTTTTTTTTTTTTCAGAGGAGGGCTGTGGGCAGGTCAGAAACCCATAGTCTTGTGACATCATCGATTGCCAATCCAGCTTATAGAAACTGCAGGCTTTCTATTCCTGAAAAGTTGCAATTTTAAAGTGGAAGCCATTGTTCTCGCGATAATAAAAATCTTTTTTTTTTTTCAAAAATATTGATACATTTTTTTTTTGGAAAATGATGATGTCACAAGACTATGGATTCTGAACTTCCCACAGCTGTCCTAGGAGACTTGGACTAAGTAGAAAAAAATGGTGATATTTTATCATGACCATTAGTGAGGACCTATTATATGAAGACAGGTTGAAAAGTGGTGAACTACTCCTTTAAGCATTACTAAAGAGCTTGAAGACTACAGTAGAGCAGCAGAGCAGTAACAGGTGCATCCAATGTAATAGACTAATTAAAGCAAGCTTCAGGCAAGCACATCCAATCACGTGCTCTGTGCTCACTGATCATATTAGGTTCTCACAACATTTTAGGGATTTACTTTACTTTATTTGTTTATTTGCAGAGGGACAGCATATTAAGGTAGAGTAAGTGACTTTCTTTGGTTAAAATACATGTTAAATATTGTATAGCTAGGCACGCTATAGACCTACTGATCAGGATTCAGGAACAGGTGTCTCCCTGTATCTGCAGCTCAGAAAATACATTTTCCAAGTGGAATTGAAGTGATGACAGAGAAATGAGCAGACGAAATGGAACTGGAACGACATGAAAATGAAGCTGATGGGTAGGCTATACTCTGTCCTGATTGGCTGAACTCCACATGAAACTGTATTATTTTCTTTTTATTGAAGAGAGCTGGAGAGACGGGGATGGTGAGCGTGTGTGTGTGTGTGTGTGTGTGTGTGTGTGAGAGAGAGAGTGAGTGGCGCGCGTGTTTTGTTTGTTACATCACTTACCCTATGTTAGCTTTGGTCCACAGCATTTAGCTTTTTAATGAAGTGCACTCAGGACACTTAAGAAGCAGTAGGCTACGTGTAAATATTATAGGAGTTAGCAAGAATGCTAATTTCACTCTGAGTTCCAGACAAAGTTTTGTTTCCCATGCAGTTCTAATCCCCGAATGGAATGTATCATAATTGTTCTTTTAAGCCAAGTGGATGGTAGTTCTGTCCACACTGACTCAATGGTGAACGATATAGTATTCTTGGTCCCATCCTAATTTACAGTTTACCGGTAGTTATCTGCCTAGTGGGAATTAGCTCCTTTCGGAACCCCTCACTCCACTGCTACGCAGCTCCGAGATGGGGTTCCTACTGGTCGGCTGCCGAAATCTTGTTGTTGGATTCACGATCCGCCGTTAGCGATCACTTCTTACCTTTGATGAACACTCTATCCAAAATGTGACGGGCCTCTGTGAAAGTATAATCGTTTTACTTCTTTAGTGTGGAACAATCTCGAAGCACTGGGGTGAAATGAAGACTTTATATCGCTCAAAAGGTCAGCCGGTTCTGTGTTTTTAGACATTCCGGAAGTTGTGGCCGCATAGGAAAACATTACTGCCTCCCCTGGTCACGTGGTATACACAAGTTACACAACGGGGAAAACACAGAACCGGCTGACCTTTTGAGCGATATAAAGTCTTCATTTCACCCCAGTGCTTCGAGATTGTTCCACACTAAAGAAGTAAAACGATTATACTTTCACAGAGGCCCGTCACTTTTTGGATAGAGTGTTCATCAAAGGTAAGAAGTGATCGCTAACGGCGGATCGTGAATCCAACAACACGATTTCGGCAGCCAACCAGTAGGAACCCCATCTCGGAGCATGCGTAGCAGTGGAGTGAGGGGTTCCGAAAGGAGCTAAGTGGGAATATGACCCTTTTTTCTCTCAGACAGTAGGCCTACAGTAGGCCTACAGTACAGAATAACACAAACACAAACACAAATATCATAACCAAGGGGAATTTTGTGTTCAAATTTTAATATTTTCGATTAGTAATTCCCCCTGGGAATGGCCTGCAAGCCAAATGACATCATGATAACATCCTCTGGTGACTCCAGTGACGTTCAGAAAGGCCAGATCACATTCACAGCCCATATGGGATGACGTCATCATTACCAGGACGTCATAGGCCTATGGACTTTTTGGTTTGACAGGATTATTGTTATTGTTTGTAATGTTAGTTGAAATATGAGCATATATTCTGGAACATATCCGTCTAGTTATTTATCTGGCTTTATTTATCATTGGTTGACTGGCCCCAATCAAGATGTCACTGATTGGTCCATGTCCTGACCGTGCTTGCTGGGCTGTTATCTATCTATAAATGCGACAAATCTCTGTCTGTTTGTTTGTTTGTTTGTTTGTTTGTAATCCGCGTATCTCGAGAACCGTTCGTCCCACCGGCTTCAGATTCGGCACGCGCGTTCCCCGCCGCGGCGCGGAGTGCAGTGCCGGGCCTCGGCCCGACTCGGCATGCGGTTTTCCCGAAGCGGCGCGAAACGTTCGGAATCTCCTTACGCGGAGCTGATTGTTGACATCAGGCTGTTCCTGAGGAAATCGGCACAATCGCTGACTCATTGTGACATCACTTCTTAAAAGGCTCTGACATCACGTACGCCGCATGAGTCAACAAAAAATCTCTGTGAATGTGTATGTATGTATGTGAATCTCGAGAACCGTTCTTCCCACCGGCACGCGCGTTCTCCAGATATGGGCATAAAATGAATCCCCGAATGGGGAGCTGATGTCTGACATCAGAGTTTTCCGCAACCGGTACTGTGTGTGCAGAGATCTCCATATATGGGCATAAGGGGACAAAGGCAAACAGATGGTCAAAACGGGTCCTATGACAACAGGTATATTGGGGTTTGCATTAAAGGGTGGGGACAAAGGCTAACAGATGGTCAAAACGGGTCCTATGACAACAGGTATATTGGGGTTTGCATTAAAGGGTGGGGCATTCATGGGGTCCGCTCCAAAAAATAAAATAAAAGAGACAAAGACAAACATAAGACAAGCGACAAAGCGTGGGACTGGGAGGATGACTTGAATGATGCAGATTTAAGCAGGCTGTGTATTCTGCTTAAAGAAGAAACAAACAAAAAGCGACAGAGATCTCATATATGGGCATAAAATGGACGCAGATAAACAGATATCTCCATATACGGGCATAAAGGGACACAGACAGACAGATACAGAGATCTCCATGACATCAGGCTGTTCCTGAGGAAATCGGCACAATCGCTGACTCATTGTGACATCACTTCTTAAAAGGCTCTGACATCACGTACGCCGCATGAGTCAACAAAAAATCTCTGTGAATGTGTATGTATGTATGTGAATCTCGAGAACCGTTCTTCCCACCGGCACGCGCGTTCTCCAGATATGGGCATAAAATGAATCCCCGAATGGGGAGCTGATGTCTGACATCAGAGTTTTCCGCAACCGGTACTGTGTGTGCAGAGATCTCCATATATGGGCATAAGGGGACAAAGGCAAACAGATGGTCAAAACGGGTCCTATGACAACAGGTATATTGGGGTTTGCATTAAAGGGTGGGGACAAAGGCTAACAGATGGTCAAAACGGGTCCTATGACAACAGGTATATTGGGGTTTGCATTAAAGTGTGGGGCATTCATGGGGTCCGCTCCAAAAAAGAAAATAAAAGAGACAAAGACAAACATAAGACAAGCGACAAAGCGTGGGACTGGGAGGATGACTTGAATGATGCAGATTTAAGCAGGCTGTGTATTCTGCTTAAAGAAGAAACAAACAAAAAGCGACAGAGATCTCATATATGGGCATAAAATGGACGCAGATAAACAGATATCTCCATATACGGGCATAAAGGGACACAGACAGACAGATACAGAGATCTCCATATATGGGCATAAATAAGCAGGCTGTGTATTCTGCTTAAAGAAGAAACAAACAAAAAGCGACAGAGATCTCATATATGGGCATAAAATGGACGCAGATAAACAGATATCTCCATATACGGGCATAAAGGGACACAGACAGACAGATACAGAGATCTCCATATATGGGCATAAAATGGACGCAAATAGACAGATATCTCCATATATGGGCATATGGGCATAAAATGGACTCAGAACTATATCTGCAGTGATCTCCATATATGGACATAAAATGGACGCCGACAGACAGACAGATACAGATATCTCCATATATGGGCATAAATGGACACAGGCAAACAGATGGTCAAAACGGGTCCTATGACAACAGGTATAATGGGGTTTGCATTAAAGGGCGGGGCATTCATTCCCTATTTACATCGTTCCCGAGTTGGCCAGGTCACCGACTAGACGCTGGGCCGCCCGAAGGGCCTCTTTTGATGTTCTAGTACATCAAAAGAGGTACAGTAGGTTACATATTAGTGTTTGCTCGAAGCTTGTAAATCTATTATTTTCAATTAAATAGCCAAAGTTTAACCAGGGCTGAAGTGGTTAACTCATTCTGTGCCTATCCCGAACATGTTCGGCTTTATTTCAATCCAATACAATTTTTTTTTTATTAATTGACTTACCCTGAGCTGCTTGTAGAGTCGTGGGTGGTCCTGGCTCGTCCTACGCTAGCCAGCTAGCCATTTTACATGGTCCGACGATATATTCCATTAAAAATGGTTTAAAATACATTTTTGAGCCCCCCAATGTTCACTGAATGTTCAGCGCCGCTTCCGGAACGTAGTCCAGTGTGCCTATCCGGGAGCCCCCCGGCCGGCCGTTAGCCGCGAACGTTGCCGCGAATCGCCGCCGAATCCAATGAAAAACCACATCTTTGGAGGCCCATATCTCTGGATTGTGTTTTTAGGGATGTGGCGCGAGGTTTATTTACGGCGAAATCACCTAAAATGATCTTTTAAATGACAAAATGCTAATAGCTATTCTGTAGCCATTTTCATCCGGGACCTTTCCATGACGTGCACGAACGTGAGCACGCGCGTCACTGCAACGTGAGTCCCCGGATGCTAATGCGCTCGCCTATGGGACAAACCCTGGCATTCTTTGGCGCCCTCTAGGGGCTGGCACTAAAACAGTTAATCTATGTTTCGTAATAATAGGCCATATCAAAATCAACAGATAACTATAGCCTTTCAAATAATTGTAGTGGAGTAAAAGTTAAAGTATAATATCTGTCATAAGTGACACGTCACACACACAAAAAAGCTATACTTAAGTTATGCTTGAGTATAGCTTTTTTGTGTGTGTGACGTGTCACTTATGAGCGTTGAATGTTTCGTGGTCACTTTATGTATATATTCTTCTCTTTTTGCAATAGCTTTCGACACTTTATGTTTTATTTATCTTTTTTTGTGCTTGATCTTTGGACTGTATACTACAGTACTCTTTTTCTTTTTCTTACTTCTCTGTAACTTGTAACCTTAACCGCTGTGCTGCCTCTGGGCAACTGAATTTCCCCCGTGGGATAATAAAGGTATCTATCCATCTATCTATCTATCTATCTATCTATCTATCCCTGGAAAAGAATACCTATAGGCCTATACTTGAGTAAATGTAATTAGTCACTTTCCACCATGCAGTGACTATGACTAGCCTACTTTAAGTATTTGTTTAGCATTGCTAAGCCTATTCTTTTTACATCTGTTGTGATAGTGCTG
>NC_137814.1:25667191-25697191 GCF_963921795.1 Nannobrachium achirus | reverse complement strand
TCTGTCACACCGTCCGCCCCCATCCCATCCCTGTGCGCCCCCTCCCCCCCCCCCCCCCCTCCCCCCCCACGCTGCAGACTGTACACAGTGACAGGTTCCATAGGCACCGCTCACAAGCGCTCTCTTAAGCAGAGTTGTGTCCGGGACACCCGGGGGTGATCTAACAATGCCATAAATGAAAACGGCTGGGCCATAAACAAGAATGGCTGTTCAATCTGCTACGGCGCTTGCCTTATATAGTGCTGCCGGATGGGTTCTGACACCATTACAACAGGCCGGTGTGATGAACTATCTGATCAGTTGGGATGATGGGAGGCCATAGCTGAATGGTTAGAGCTTAAAGAGCTTAGAGGTTAAAAGGTTGAGGACCACTCCTCAACCTTTTCAGGCCGCGACGCCCAAAATAGTCATATTTTAACTGGGGACCCCCCACCCTGACGAGCACTAAGAGTTGAGAAATTACATTTTGTATAGCAGGGTTCTATTGTGAAAATAGCAGATCTACATGCTCACAACGCCTGGCAATGCGAGGCGTTGTGAGCATGTAGATCGGCTATTTTCACAATATCTGCTTCTAATATTTGTCAATTTGGCCAATGTTTTATTTGTCATTTTAGAGGTATTAAAGTCCTTAAATTGTCACTTTGGAAATGTGCAGATACCCTCTATACACTTAAACTTTATGTTGGTTTGTTTACTGTTAAGTGAGAAAACAATGATGCATATTAACCCATTTAGTGCTCCAGACATGAACGGGTTAAAAATCCAAGCTGTCGGCTGCCTGCTCAGTCCGCGGCCAGTCTCTTATGTTGAAGGCCGGAAGTAGATCGCACTCACAATTCCTACTTGACGACCTTTTGAAATTTACCCGGAAGTGTTGTCGTCCAAAGCGTAAACAGTAATGGCGGATCGATGCCTTTCAGCTTGTACTATTTTAGCGAGAATCCAATGCCATCCTTGGCATCAAAAGTGTTTTTTGGAGAAAATGGACATCAAAGATGAGAAAGACCGTTGGCTTCCATGTTAAGGGATCACTATTGTGTGCACGTGGATGCGCGATGATGATGAATCTGCGAGTCCACCCGTGCCAGCACTTTCCAACGGACGGTACGTAGCCCTTGCCAGCTTTACTGTATATACAGTAAATATCGCGCGTATACTCGGGATCGGCACTATGAATACTCGAGTATATTTCGCGAGTATACTCGGGATCGGCTACAAATGAGTTAAGTTAATCATCTGGGGACCCCCCAAAATAATTTGGAGACCCCCTGGGGGTCCCGACCCACAGGTTGAGAACCACTGGGTTAGAGTAGAGAGCCCCGCCCCAGCCTGGGAGGCCACATGCTCCCAGGTTACACTCCAGACCTCAAATGTGTCGAAGAGTCCTTGAGCAAGACACTCTCAACCCTTAAGTGCTCCCCCTCTTCCGTGCCCCTCTGTGGGCAGCACTCAGCTGGGTGAAGCTGAAAACTGAAATTCTCCTGCCGCACCAGAAAAGTCACAAAAGCAGTTTGCAGGTTTGATTCCCGGGCTCCTGACTACAGCACATGTCGTAATTTGAATCCCCCGAGTGCTCAACACGACCACCTGAGCAGCCACCAGGTGGATGGAGCTGAAAGTGAAGGATTAATAATAATAAGGTCCATATCTTCGGTGTCGGGTGGAAACCTCGTATCTCCAAGTTTCAAATTTGCTTCATCATATAAGGCCGTCGCACGAAAGCAGTGAAAACAGCAGATCTACAAGCACACAACACCTCGCGGTGCGAGGCGTTGTGTGCTTGTAAATCGGCTGTTTTCACTAGTTTAAATCATTTTTTAAATGAAAAATGCAAAACGAACGGTTTTGGACATACAAGGTTTTTACCCGACAACGACGATATTCTGACATGATTGGGAATCAGTAGTTGTTTAATTTGAATCCTAAAAAAGTAACAGTTTAGTTTTTTGGACATATGAGGTTTCCACCCGACGGAGACAATGTACATTTTGGAGTTGGGGTGTTTGACCAGCTGAATCGATTATGGACCCCGTCACCATCCTGTCCAATACTCAAGGCTGTGATGTCAGGAGTGGAAGAAGTCCAATTACCAGGACAAACTCACCCAAGCTCTGTGTAAACAAATATAAGCTTATATCACTGATATAGCCTGGTATGGCCAGACTAATATCACTATTTCAAAAAAGAAAGAAAATGTTGCACTGGCGGATTCGCCTATCACTGATATATTCAGTTTCACAGTAGAAAAGGCTTCCATGGCATTGCAAATAATAGCTGGTTTTGAATGCTAGACATTTACGATGTAAATGTACTGTACGGGCCAATATTGTACCAACCGAGTACTGTCACTCGTGATATCATTAACGTGCCATTCCATTTTGCTAGCCGTACGGTCACATTTTCAAAACTTCTCATTTCAAATCACAATAGTCATCTTGCACCAGCTACTGTCACTACAGCATAGATACCGGTACACCCTCCACAGTCCACCCATGATGACATTACTGTGCAATTCCACAATTCACAGTTTTACGTGCTTGCCAAGCCTAGGTTTGAATTAGGGATGTGACGATACGCGATATTATCGTTTATCGTGATAAAAGACACTCATGATAATCGTATCGTGGAGATTTAAATTATCGTGATATCGTCCTCCGTCATGCACTGGGATCAATTCACCTTTTATTTGCCGAGCTGCATATCCGCGGTACCACTTAAACCCTCTAGAATTGGTAAAAGGTACTTATATATATGTAGGTAGTAGGTACTTGTTACAGTCTTTTTTCACTCTCTATCTTAATGTCTTTGCCAAAAAATAGCCGATCTACAAGCTCCCAACGCGTCGCGTTGTGATGCGTTGTGATGCGTTGTGAGCTTGTAGATCTGCTATTTTTTGGCAAATGTTCCGCCTCAGGTTAATGGATTTTGATATCGTAAATCGCGATTTCTTTTGTCACAATAATTGTGATATGAAATGTTCATATCGTCCCATCCCTAGTGTGAATGCATCTGGCCCGTGGGGCTATGATTGAGCTACGGTAGGCTATGTAATGTATACCTGTAAGTGGTCTGCACGGGCCCACTAATGCACATAATTTACGCTATGCGTGCATATAAATGATTATACCTCCTCTTCATAGACTGGATAAAATACTGTATTAGGCACTCACCATTATGTCCTCCCTCTACAGTTGTAAATATTCAGTCCCAGGCTCCAGCTAGGCTAGTCACAGACTTTGCCTTTCTTGTTCTTCTGTGCTTCTTGTTCAAGTTCTAGTTTTCGTTGTTTTGTGTTCATGTCTTCCCGAGATGTATCTCTAGGGCTGTCACAATTATGACATCTTACATGACGATTAATTGTCACTCAAATAATTGCGATTAGCAATTTAATTGTGTTTTTTGTTGTTGACAATCACATTTCTGTAGGCTTTGAAGTTGCACATGGCAGATACTGTACTGTATGACATAACCTAAACATACAAAGAAATGACTGACATATTTGACAACTTTATCCCCTTTAAAAATAACATTGATTGTGGAAATAGCCGATCTACAAACTCACAACTATTTTCGAAAATCTTTGAACATTTTTTCAACATGTAAACGATTATGACAAAATAATTGCGATTAGACGATTATGTAATACAATTGTAATTGTGACAGGCCTAGATGTATCTCATTTGTAATCAGCCCTCATGTATAGTCTTGTTCCCCAGTCAGTATAGTACTTGTCGGGGTCATTGTTTGGTGATGCATCATGTCAGTTTGTGACGTCTGTTCTGTTCACCTGTATTGAGGTCACACCATGCCGTCTCATAGCTATACTACTGTATAGATTGTTGAATTATATATATCGTCGTTGTCGGGTGAAAACCTTGTATGTCCAACACCGTTCGTTTTGCATTTATCATTTTAAAAATGATTTAAACTAGTGAAAACAGCCGATCTACAAGCACACAACGCCTCGCACCGCGAGGCGTTGTGTGCGTGTAGATCTGCTGTTTTCACTACTTTTGTGCGACGGCCTTGTATGATGGAGCAGTGCTTTACTTTGTGAAAAAACATACAAATTTGAAACTTCGAGATACGAAGGAATGTCATGTACGAATGATATGTAGGAATGTCATGTACAGTCCATTCCACAGCAAGCAAGGCATGGTTCCTTTGTGACATGAGATGTCCTGTTGTCTTTCTATCCGGCGTGGATGCTCTGTGAAGTTACTGTATGTCTTCGGCTCTGCGCTGCACAGACGCTTCCGAGAGAAATGTCTTTCCACGCACGACACATATAATCCTCTGTGCATGTCTGTTTCTGTAGGATGAACACAAGATATCTCTGGATGAACTGAGCAGACGTTATACAGTGGACCTAAGTCGGGTAACGTGCACGACACACACACACACGCACATGCATGCATGTATGTATGAACTATGAATGCAATACACAAAAGTGCATACAGTACACACAGTTGTAACATGTGCGTGCATGCATGCACAACATACACCTGTCCTATACAGTACATTTGGAAATAGACATCTATAAGCTGTCAACTTGTAGATCGACTATTTCCAACAAATGTTGAAACAATGAGGACATTTTGAATACGTTTAATACTTTTGATTTACATAAACCTGCCACAAAATATTTTCAGTTGGATCCGCGTTTGGGGGGTCCTTATTAACAGGAAAAGGTTTGAGAACCACTGTTCGACGATACGGACGCAGTGCGTAGGTTAAAATACATTTTCAGTCATTGAAATGAGTTCAGGATTACAGCTTTAATGTCCTCACAGAGATCTAATCTCCGGACGGCCCCATCTGGCAGAGCCAGCATCCCGACCCCCCAAAGCCCCAAGTTACTCGCCCGCTGTTACTTTGGCAAAGTTCGATCCATCTCAGGTCCTCGTTGCTGCTCCCTGGCTCTGTTTGCCATCTTTAATCCTTATCACAAACGCACACTCACACACATCAGATAGATCCACGAGATGTGTTGCGGCCGATAGCCATAACAAGATGCTCAGCCTGGAAACCAAAGGACAGGGTAAAAGGGGTCAAACCTCCTCCTGGACTGAGGCAGGAGAAATAGCCAGCGTTCCACTGAAATGGACAGCCTTCACCATCACTGCATACCAATTCGAAGGTTCTCAAACATTTTTGTGTCAAGGACCACCAAATTCACGTGTATTTGGCCGTGGACACCCAATCTGAAAAAGGTTTTAGTCATTGTCTTTTGAAAAATATTCCATTTAGTTTTGGCCATATTTTAGTCATCTGAAATGTTCTAGTTTTAGTATAGACGACATTTAGTATAGAAATCTACAGTTGATTCTATCGACAAAAATGTATTTTGGCAGGCCTCGATGGCACACGTAATGGCTGATCTTACACTTGGTTACACTTGGTTCCATGCTAAACATAGCCGATCGCTGATACGTGTAGATCTGCTATTTTCAGATAGCGCTGTTTTTTCGAGCGCCACCAAACATAAAATAACTTGTCTTTTAGTTCTACTGGATCTCTTCTCCACCTCCCTAACATTTTAGTCAAGTTTTTTGTTTGTCAATGAATTGTCAATATATTTTAGTCTTAGTTTTAGTCCTCATAGCTTAGTTTTTATTTAGTTTTCGTCAGTGAAAAAAGGTAATCAACAGACATTTTCCGTCAAAGTTTTAGTCGACAAAATGAACACTGGTGCCAACCAATGGTAAAGAACTCAAAAGTATCCGCACACGCTATACGAAAACCTTAAGGACAGGAGACTTTTTTCGACTGCCACACTGCCTTTCCCCAGGAGAAGGAAAACACAATACAACGTGTCTTGCATAAAATAAATAGATACAAAACAGTAAAACACATCAAAAGGTTGCAGTCGAAATTAATCCATGCGGTCGTAAAGTTCAGCAGTGCAGTCAGTCACAGAGTTCATTATTTACATTTTGGCAGAGTTTCAGCTGTGAACAACAGCCCTCATGGAAGAATTGCACAGTTTGCATCAGCAGGTGCCTTCAGATAATCAGTGGTGGGAAAAGTACTCAATTTTTTTTACTTACTTTAAAGTATCAATACTGCAATGTAGAAATACTCTGTTGCAAGTGAATGTCCGGGAATCTAAATTTGCTTGAGTAAAGGTACAAATGTATGATATCAAAATGTACTTAAAGTACCAAAAGTAGAAAGTACTCATTATGCAGAATGTCCCATTTCACAAGTTTTCAAATCTATAAAATGTGACAATTCATTTTAAATCGAAATATATATATGGGGGGTTGGCCCTATCACCAACCCCACCTAGGGTGTGGGCGCTGATGACGCGGAGGGAGGAACACGCCGCCAGCGCCCCCCGGCGGGAATCGAACCTAGGACCTTCTAGCTGTGAAGCAAAGCGCTAACCACAGCGCTAACCACTGCGCCACAAAAAAAAATTGAAATATATATAGGGCTGAAGTGGGTAATTTATGTTTTGTAATGATAATCAAAATCTACAAATTAAAAAAAAAATAACGTTGTAGTGGAGTAAAAAAATCGAACCTCTGTTCGAAGTGGAGCTGTGTGTGTGTGTGTGTGTGTGTGTGTGTGTGTGTGTGTGTGGGTGTCTGGCCTGGCCTGAACAACAGCGCCCTCGTGTGGTCACAAAAGGTCCTGTAGGCTACAGACAGACAGACAGACAGACAGACAGACAGACACACAGACACGGCCACACACACGGCCACGTATAGGGAGCTTGTGTTCCACACAGCTCCAAAAGCACAATATCTGAGATGTAGTGGAGCAGAAGTAAAAGTACAGAAAATTGGAAATACTCCAGTAAAGTAAAAAATCACACTTGTGTGAACTGAGCGGTGGTGTGTGTGTGTGTGTGTGTGTGTGTGTGTGTGTGTGTGTGTGTGTGTGTGTGTGTGCAACAGCGCCCCTCCCTTAACATGTGTGGTCAGAAAAGGTTACTGCAGGCTACAGACAGACAGACAGACACGGAGACAGACAGACAGACAGACCCACACACACGGCCACGTATAGGAGCGTTGTGACCACCGCTCAAAAAAGAAAGAAATCGTACTTGTCTTACAGGGATAAGTTCACACCCAAAATGACTTTTTTTTCCTATCGATTACTCACCCCAATCCTAAGCCAATAATTTGATGACCAGCAGTTGTTCCCTATAGAGACACAAAGAGTCTGCTTTTTTCCCTACACACACTTTTGGTGAAGAGAGTTGGCTGTAGAATAGTAGAATAATTCATCAAGTACAGTACAAATAAGGTCTGTCATAGTGACAGACAAGCATAGCACAGACAAGCATAGTGAAGTGATATTGTTGAATTCCAAATATTATCAACTTATTCTGCGGCATCACAGCACCCTAGGATGCCACTAGTCAGGGGATATTAATAAAACCGGGGAATAAATTCCTTACCAAACAATTTCTCCACCAATGTGTTCGTAGGTGTCTAGCAACATATCTAACAAAGATTGATATTCAACATCCCTAGCAAAATGTTTGACAGCTAGGGTAATTCTGTGTTACATTCACTTACTATACACTATACTGTAAGGGAAAAAGATTACTCCCAAAAATATGCTTTAAGTAGCATGTTAGGGGTCTAACTAGGTGTTTTTAATTATTCTGAATCCATTGCAAGCATTTGTTTTGCATGAAAAACATTCATTGGGCTAAAAACAGACATCACTTTTCACAGTTGTATGGGGTCCATTGAATGAGTGAATGAGACCCAGAATTACCCTAGCTGTCAAACATTTTGCTAGGGATCATGTTGAATTTCAATCTTTGTTAGATATGTCACTAGACACCTTTACGAACACATTGGTGGAGAAATTGTTTGGTAAGGAATGTATTCCCAGATTTGACAGGTATTCTGCTAATTTCCCCTGACTACACGACACGGCACCCACTCTGGGAAACCCTGCTCTAAAAGCTCTGAACCGTGTGTCCCTGCCAGGGGGCGTCACACCAAATTCTGGGCCCTGGGTACAAGGATTCACTGCGGGCCCCCCATGAATGTTAACCATTGAAAAATAGCAGATATACAAGCTCACAGCGCGGCACCGAGTGCCGCGCTGTGAGCTTGTAGAGCTGCTATTTTTTGAAAAATCGTGAAAATGTTTGCAAGAAACTTAGGTTTCTATGTCAGTGGTGCTCAAACCTTTTCATGTGAAGGACCCCCAAAATGATGTGAATTTGGCCACGGACCCCCATCTCAAAATATTTAGTTCCAGGGAGGGACCCCCCAGAAGCAAAATTTGAGTTACAAATGTTCACTTAAAAAATACATATACCGGTATTCAAAGATTTGCGCACATTTTCACAACTTTTTTAAAAATAGCAGATCTACAAGCTTGCAGCGCGGCACTCGGTGCCGCGCTGTGAGCTTGTATATCTGCTATTTTTTCAATAGCTAAAGTTACTAGGGCCCCTCCTCCTTGGGCCCTAGTAACTCAGTCCCACTTTCCTACCCCTTGTGACGCCCCTGGTCCCTGCAGGGTCTGACCAGTGCCCAGGCTCTGGAGGTGCTGGCCAGGGACGGGCCCAACGCCCTCACCCCACCGCCCACCACCCCGGAGTGGGTCAAGTTCTGCCGCCAGCTGTTTGGAGGCTTCTCCATCCTGCTGTGGATCGGAGCCGTGCTCTGCTTCTTCGCCTTCAGCATCCAGGTGGCCACGGAGGACGAGCCCGTCAACGACAACGTGAGGACGCACACACGTGCACGCACGCACGCACGCACGCACGCACGCACGCACGCACACACTACTACTCCCAGTGGTGGAAAAAGTACTGAAATCTTTTACGTAAGTAAAAGTATCAATACTGCAATGTTGATGTACTTAAAGTACCAAAAGTAGAAAGTACTCATTATGTAGAATATCCCATTTCACAAGTTTTCAAATGTATAAAATGTTTTCAGATCCTTTGAAAATAGCACATCTACAAGCCCTACATGGATTTCGTTCATTTTTAAATGGCCCAAATCCCTATAGGGCTGAAGTGGTTAATGTATGTTTTGTAATCAAAAACCAAATCTACAAAGTAACCTAACGTTTTCAAATAATTGTAGTGGAGTAAAAGTACAATATTGCCTCTGAGATGTAGTGGAGTAGGAGTAAAAGTACTGATAATTGGAAATACTCAATCAAGTAAAGTAAGAATGCCTCAAAACTAAGTACATTTAATGCGTTACTTTACACCACTGACTACTCCGTAGTCAAAGATACTCCATGGTCAAATATTACTTAATCTGGCGCAGTAGCACACAACAGACAATAAAACACAACTAATACATAAAATACAATAAAATACAAAACTCATTAATTCCCATAATTCCAGCAACTGTGCATAGAGGGTTGTGGGGGTTGGGCTTAAGGGTTGTTTTTTATCATGTTCTCATTTTAACATCCACAACAGAGGGACGCAAATTAATTCTTGTATCCTTTTAATTCGTTCAGACCTTTTTATTCAAATTCTGTTGTCACGACAGTATAATTAAAGTTCTCAGTCTGATTTGTATTCCATAGAAGGCAGGATGTTTTAGCCTATCTAGAAATAGCTATAGTTATTTTAAGATTAAAAAGAGTATTTGAAGTGGTCAAAGTAGCAATGTTCAGAAGCACCTTCCATAAACTTAAAATGGCCTCAGATACTGTATTTCATAAGAGCAAAGGTTAAAAAGCCTCAACCTGCAATTTCTTCCACTGTTTGGCTGTATGTAGAACAACATGAACATATCAAGGTCCATTATGTATTCGGCATCTAAGCCACAGACCACCATTTGTAGTATGTAGCCTCTCAGACCCAAGACTTATTGTCCACAATTCCATGCTGTATTGATGTGGTGCCTCTAGGAGAGATGATCAAAATAACAATTCTTTTATATTCTCTAATTGTGTAGACTTTTTGTAGATTAAGAAATGCAGATGTTTAACCATAATTTAACTCTTAGTCTCTTAGTCTTAGTCTACGGGTCCATTTGGTTTCATTTTACACTCGCATGAGTTAAAGATCTACAGTATAACGGTCCATTTGGTTAACACCTCTCCATCATTTCGCTGGGGACCACCTGGAAGCCCCTCACAAGGACCACTGGTTGAAAACCACTGGTTTAGAACGATAATACCTAAACATAATTCTACATGTTGTGATAAAAGGAGCGCTTGTGTGCATGAGGCGGCTCCTTTCAGGCTGTTTCACAACTAGGACTTGGCCTGAAAAAAAGTTTCAGTCATGATATTTTCTTTTTCTTTATTCCATGAATACCTCAGCCTATGACACACAGGACAGATACAGAAACAAGCGATGCCATAATTATATACAGTATGTGTGTACAGAACGTGAGCAGTTAGACCTATGCCAGCCAAGGTGGAACAGCAGATGTCCATACTGTATTGTGTATACGGTGATACAAGTTATTATTTTACAATGAATAATGAATATCCTCACTAATCACCAAATCTCAGACAGCATTAGAGCGTTGCATAACATACAGTAACAGTCAGCACACGCCCACACGCACACGCACACAGTCTTTAATCCCCCGAACAATAAGCATCTCTACGTTCCGCAGATAACACTAGATGCTCTAGCAAGCTGTTTGAAAAGCCTCAAGTGTCTTCACGCAATATGGGCCGTAATCTACACCCTGAGAACGCTGCTTTGCATATCCCCGCTGTCAGGTGGAAAATGTACAGTATGCACTTCCATATTTTCACTTATGAGTTTCATCCACTAAAACCGTGACGGAAAATGTTCGTCGACTACCTAAAAAACGAAATAAAAACTAAGATTAAGACTAAATATATTGACAATTTCTTCAACAAATAAAAACTAGACTAAAATGTTAAGAAGGGACAAGTGGAGAAGAGATACAGTAGAACTACCTCTTCTCCATATGTTTGGTTGCGCTCGGGTGTTGCGTTCTGATCTACAAGCTTACAACGTGTCGCGCTGCGATGCATTGTGAGCTTGTAGATTAGCTATTGTCAGCATGCAACCAAGTGTATAATCAGGCATTAGGACGCCATCAAGGCCGGCCAAAATACATTTTTGCGGACAAAATCAACTGTAGATTTAGTCGACTAAAACTAGACTAAAAGTTAAACTAATAGAAAAGACTACTAAAACTAAATAAAATGTTGTGCCTAGTACCCCCAAAATTATATGTTTTTGGCTTGGATCAGTGGAACTGACGTGGTATACTTTAAGTATATATGTATATATATATAAAATATTTGTGTTTTGCCAATTATTTGAGGACACACTTGCAATTCCCTTGCAGCACACCAGTGGTCCCCGGCCTACAGGTTGAGAATCACTCCTATAAGGGGTTATATGACCTTTGGAGTTATAAACCTGTTGTATTAGAATCAGTATCACAATCACGATCAATCAATCAATCAATCAATCAATGTTTTAGTATAACTTTAGTATTTTTCCAAAATGCTCAGATCACTGATCAACATTTTCCAAAATGATATACTGTAAACTAGTCCACACCTGGGGATGGTCCCAGTCAAATTATTCACAGACTTTTAGTTATGTATGGGGAAGGCCTGTGTTCCGTGTCTGCCTATAGCTGTGAGTGTTTGTGTGAGCTTGTAGATCAGCTATTTTCGCTATTCGGCATAAAACAAAAGTAGGCTATACAGGGCTCAAGTGGTTAATTCCTAAAGAGTTGTCCGTTGTGTTTTCACCCCAAAGGCGGCAGCCACAGCGTTTAATTCCTTTAATTATAGGCAGTTGGGCTGAGGTTTGTGAACGAGAACAAGTCTCTTTGATAGCTTAATAAAAAATACAAAAAAAGAAAAGAGCTGAGAGTTTAATCTGTGGTGCCGTTACGAGAGACAAGGCCTGGAGGGCCTGCGTGGACAATGAAACGGATGGCCTGGGAGTCTGTGACACTGTGTGACAGCACTCCAAGTGATGGGCCAAAGATACAGTAGTCTGTGACAGCACTCCAAGTGATGGGCCAAAGATACTGGGAGTCTGTGACAGCACTCCAAGTGATGGGCCAAAGATACTGGGAGTCTGTGACAGCACTCCAAGTGATGGGCCAAAGATACTGGGAGTCTGTGACAGCACTCCAAGTGATGGGCCAAAGATACTGGGAGTCTGTGACAGCACTCCAAGTGATGGGCCAAAGATACTGGGAGTCTGTGACAGCACTCCAAGTGATGGGCCAAAGATACTGGGAGTCTGTGACAGCACTCCAAGTGATGGGCCAAAGATACTGGGAGTCTGTGACAGCACTCCAAGTGATGGGCCAAAGATACTGGGAGTCTGTGACAGCACTCCAAGTGATGGGCCAAAGATACTGGGAGTCTGTGACAGCACTCCAAGTGATGGGCCAAAGATAGTCTGTGACAGCACTCCAAGTGATGGGCCAAAGATACGGCTGCACTTTCTGCTTCAGAAGTGCCTTGCCCGAGGGCAGGTGTTGGACATAAAAGATGAAACAAGCACTCGCACCGCTGCTTCCCGAAGAGAAAGTGTCTCGAACGGAATTGTGCTTTACTCTCCTTATTTGTATATCTTTAGAAAATCTATGAAGGTTTCAAAGCACTAAAACAAAACAAAAACCTCTGTCTTTACGAACAAAGTATTTACACACATATATATATATATATATATATATATATATATATATATATATTTCAGGGGAGCGTTCTTTAGGTTAAATTATACTTTATTGAGAAGAATGGCAGCGGGAAAGCAGCAACAGCATAACGTATAAACAGCAGCAGGACATAGAAGGCAGCAGGAGCGGCAAAGGCATGACATGTATAACTGTGATTCTATACTAAAGCAGGCCGCAGGCGGCATACTAGCAGCCTAGGAAATAGGAACAGGCATCTATATAGTAACCTAAGCAGGAGCATAACTTATATATATATAATTATATATATATTATTTATATATTATATATTATATATATATTATTTTCAATCAACAACCATGGATTTTTACTTTGAAGATGCACTCTCCCCCGTTCTCTTTCTTCGACAACAACCATGTATATTTGAGGCGACAGCAAGTGAATGAGTTTACAAGTGAAAAATGTTTTTCGCTAAAAGTTTCTAGCAGGGTTTTGAGGGCTGATGAAAATAGTCACTTCGGGCGAAGTGGAATGAAACCCACCCAGAATTAGAGTTGGCTGCTCTCACGGCTGGTTGCACAGGAAAAGCGTGAAACCTTGAAGTTGTTCTACAAACTCACAGTCAGTGGACATAAAGAGTCTCTCAGTCACTGCACAGATCAGACGCTCGCTGCTCGGTTTATCTATGTTTCATAACTGTATATACTTGGGAGACATCTGTTAACCTTGAAGAACACCCCGATACAGTCGACACAGCAAAAACATGTGAACTCTGCCTGGTGCTGTATGTCGTGTTCCTCTTGGAATCGGCAATCGTTCCTCCCAAGGTTTTCTCCCTTTAAACTTTTCCTTTGTATCCCACTACTGAGGGTTTCTTTTGCTGGTTTAAAACAGGGTTGCTAATCCTTCCGCTGCTCTCAAAACCTGCTTACGTGAGTTTTAAAACTGAATCAATGCTGACATCGATCTTGAGCCGAACCCATGCCAGACATTTTTTGGGGGTCCGATGTTAGGGGCGGCCGTTGAATGGGTATAGAGGCTGTCTGTGAATCAGAGGGTTGGCAGTTTGAAACCCCCACCCAGACCACCCGGTTTATGTGTCCCTGTGCAAGACACTTAACCTCTAACTGCTGTATTAACAGTGCCCACTGTGTAAAGGCCAGTGGTGGACAGTAATAAAGTATATTTACTCATTGTTTGAATATCTGTACATGAGTTTATATTTTATTTATTTGAAACATGTGACTTTCAGTCCAAGATGAATATTGAACACTACATTTCTGGGTAAGAAAAAAAAACATAAATTAAGCACTTTAAGCTGTATTTGAAAAAGTAAAAAAATAGCAGATCTACAAAAAACGTTCACCTATACTGTATAATGAGAAGACAGGTTGAGGAGGGATCGAAAATTGGCACACATCAGCTGCATTGCCGAGATAAAAATGTCGTCAAAAAAGTGAAATGACGGCCAATAATAATCGGCTCTAGATCAGTGCTAATTTTGACAGCAAATTTTGATTTAATTAATTTAGTCTTTTGAATACATTTGTATTTGTATGAGTTCTAGTCATATTTCAGGTTTTAGTTTTAGTCGACTAAATTCCATACAATTTTAGTCAACTAAATATACAGTTGATTTTGTCGACAATAATGTATTTTGGCAGGCCTTGATGCCGTCGTAATGGCTATTTTCACAACGCACGTGAAGTGAACCTCCTCCATTGAGAGGTCCATAAAGAGACTTCGTTTACTCAAAAAATGACATTTTGATCCCAAGGCTGGCATGTTTACAGTACAAACTGCACTCGACTGGGCACGGCCATGACACTTTTCTGGGCCCACACTGTCATGTGACTAGATGACGTAAACGTTGAAGTCAAGTGATAATCCATCTGCGCAAAAACAACCCCGCCCGGCCCTTCAAAATAATAGCGGCGGCCTACGGAGGAAACGGCGCGGCACCAAGGCACCAAGAATCCCTTCAAAGTAAGAGGCATTAGAAGTGTTAAACCAGGGGTTTTCAAAGTGGGTGACGGGGCACCCTGGGGTGTCGTGATGCCAGTCCAGGGGTGCCGCGAGATGATTTGATAATATTTGGAATTCATCAATATCACTACATCAATATCACTTCACTATGTTAGTAAAACAGACCTGATTTGCACTGTATTTGATGAGTTCTTTTTCTATCTACGACAACTCGCTTCACCAAAAATAGCAGATCTACAAGCTCACAACGCGTCACGTTGTGATGCGTTGTGAGCTTGTAGATCGGCTATTTTTGGTGAACCTTCCCCGAGGAATAGGCATAGGGTTCAAGTGGTTATACGTAAAGTATAACGTCATTTTCAGTCAGTTCTGATGGAAATGGATATTTCTCCAATATGATGTTGAATGAAGATTCTAAAAATGAACAGTGTAACTCAGGGGTGCCGTGGATGAAAAAGGTTATTTACAGGGGTGCCATTGAGTCAAAAAAAGTTTGAAAACCCTTGTATCAAACCATTGACTGATGGACACCCCCCATGTCTCCCATGCAGCTGTACCTGGGCGTGGTGCTGTCTGCGGTGGTGATCATCACAGGCTGCTTCTCCTACTACCAGGAGGCCAAGAGCTCCCGCATCATGGACTCCTTCAAGAACATGGTGCCGCAGGTGAGTCCAGCGGTGGTGCAATGGGGCGAGAGAGAGAGAGAGAGAGAGAGAGAGAGAGAGAGAGAGAGAGCGCGCAAAAGAGCTTTTCTAATCGATGGCCCCGTTGCGTCCCTCAAGTAGAGCTTTATACACTCTCACTTTGGATGGGAAAAAAGCTGTTTAGCTTGCACAGCGGGCGGGAGAATAAATGTTTGAGTGAACCGCGGGACCGTGAGTGTGTTTGCATTAAAACTCCACGCTCTCCCCTCCCTGTCTTATCCCATTTAGCTCTTCGATTGCCTAATTCTTTAATCTATTTGGGCCCTCTCTCTCTCTCTCTCTCTCTCTCTGGTTTCTTTCCTGTCTCTCTCACTACCTGTCTTTCCTCTCTCCTCTGTGCTTCATTCCCTCTCATCTTCTATCCTCCCCTCCGGCTCTTTGCTTCTGTCTGTCTCTGTCTCTCACTCTCTCTCTCCTCCTCTGTTCTGCTCCATCTGCTCAAATCCCTCTTTTCTCCCCCGTGCCTGCCCTCCTCGATCCCCCCCCCCCTCTATCTCTCTGACTTCCTCTTTACCCCTCCTCGCGTCTCTTCCTCTTCCTCTGTTGGCAGCAAGCGCTGGTT
The DNA here is from genome assembly GCF_963921795.1 of Nannobrachium achirus. Lineage (NCBI taxonomy): Eukaryota > Metazoa > Chordata > Actinopteri > Myctophiformes > Myctophidae > Nannobrachium > Nannobrachium achirus. The sequence goes on along the minus strand of NC_137814.1, from coordinate 25,681,337 downwards.
ATCCGGGACGGGGAGAAGATGCAGATCAATGCTGAGCTGGTGGTTCAGGGAGACCTGGTGGAGATCAAAGGGGGGGACCGCATCCCCGCTGACCTGCGAGTGGTCTCTGCTGCTGGCTGCAAGGTAGGGGGGGAGGGGGGAGGGGGGGCTCCTCGGGATGCTCTCACATGAGAGTCTCAGATGGATTGGATCAGACTTTCTTAGCACTTTTTCCTTCTTTTTTCGTGTGTGTGTGTGTGTGTGTGTGTGTGTGTGTGTGTGTGTGTGTGTGTGTGTGTGTGTGTGTGTGTGTGTGTGTGTGTGAGAGAGAGAGAATACACACACTATACATCTATCTATAAATGCGAGAAGTCTCTGCGTGTCTGTCTGTCTGTCTGTCTGTCTGTGTGTCTGTAATCCGCGTATCTCGAGAACCGTTCGTCCCACCGGCTTCAGATTCGGCACGCGCGTTCCCCGCCGCGGTACGGAGTGCAGTGCCGGGTCTCGACCCGACCCGACGCGCGGTTTTCCCGAACCGGCGCGAAACGTTCGGAATCTCCTTATTTGATTGTTGGTTTATTTGGTTGATTGTTGAAATCAGGCTGTTCCGGAGGAAATCGGCGAAAGCTCTGACTCATTGTGACATCACTTCATAAAAGGCTCTGACATCACGTACGCCACATGAGTCAACAAAAAATCTCTGTGAGTGTGTATGTATGTATGTAATCCGCGTATCTCGAGAACCGTTCGTCCCACGGGCACGCGCGTTCTCCATATATGGGCATAAAATGAATGCCCCCATATATGGGCATAAAATGGATTGCAGACAGACAGATACAGATATCTCCATATATGGACATAAATGGACAGAGGCAAACAGATGGTCAAAGATCTCCATATATGGGCATAAAATGGACGCAGACAGACAGATACAGATATCTCCATATATGGGCATAAATGGACACAGGCAAACAGATGTTCAAAACGGGTCCTATGACAACAGGTATAATGAGGTTTGCATTAAAGGGGGAACCGGCACTGTGTCTGCAACACAGTTGGAGGCACAGACAGATACTCCATATATGGGCATAAAATGGACGCAGATAGACAGATATCTCCATATATGGGCATAAAATGGACCCAGAACTATAACTGCAGTGATCTCCATATATGGACATAAAATGGACAGCGACATACAGACAGACAGATACAGATAACTCCATATATGGGCATAAATGGACACAGGCAGACAACTAGTGACGTCATAGTACTGACTGGCCACAGACTGGCCTGGACACGGAACACCATATATGGGCATGAAAGAGAGCCAGACAGACAGAGATAGGAGATCTCCATATAATGTGTGGGCTTGAAAGGGACACAGACAGACAGACGGATACAACGGGTATTGCACAACTTGACGTCAATGGTGACTATCCTGCCCAACGGGCATCGGTCTATATATATATATACAGTACACACACACACAGTATATACAATATTTCCTTCAGATCTTCCTCATTTTCAGAGTCCAGCCGTCTCTCTCTCTCTCTCTCTCTCTCTCTCTCTCTCTCTCTCTCTCTCTCTCTCTCTCTCTCTGTAAATCAAACTAAATCTCTCTCTCTCTTTCTATCTCTTTCTCTCTGTAAATCAAAGTAAACCTCTCTTTCTCATGCATTTTCTCTCTGTAAATCAAACTAAATCTCTCTCTCTCTCTCTCTCTCCCTCCCCCCCCCCCCCCCCCCCTCTCTCTCTCTCTCTCTCTCTCCCTCCCTCCCCCTCCCTCTCCCCCCCTCTCTCATGATGTACAGGTGGACAACTCCTCTCTGACAGGGGAGTCGGAGCCTCAGACTCGTTCGCCGGATTTCACCCACGACAACCCTCTGGAGACCAGGAACATCTGCTTCTTCTCCACCAACTGTGTCGAGGGTCAGTAGGCCACATCTGGCCAGGGGGAACTTCTCTGTCCCCTGCTGTCGCTGTGTTGTCCATCTGTGTGTCACTTAATGCTGTCGCCTCTGACCTTCAAACCACCTGTGCGTGGCTGTCATGTCCACTTACTCATCTGCGTATCTATCTGGCGCTTTCCACACCGAAGGCGCCTCGCTAGACTGCACGGCACACCCCATAGCCTGGAGGGTTGATTGCTCTGCGATTGGCAGTGGTGTAAAGTGACTAAGTACATGTTCTTAAGTACTGTACTTACAGTAAGTACACTTTGTAGTTATTTGTACTTTACTTACGTATTTCCAATTTCCAATAGCCTACTTTTACTTCTACTACCACTACATCTTGGATCCAAATATCGTGCTACTTTTGCTCCACTACATTTATTTGAAAGCTTTAGTCACTAGTTACTTTGTAGATTTTGATCATTATAGCCGATCTACAAGCTCACAATGTTTTTGTGCTTTTACTCAAGTCAATTTAGAACTCCAGACTTTTACTTGTAACAGAGTATTTCTACATTGCAGTATTGATACTTTTACTGAAGTAAAACATTTGAGTACTTTTTCCACCACTGGCGAATGGCTAGTTGTTCATCGTTAGCTCAACCGGCTGACCAACGCTGTAAAGAAAAACTCACAGCAAGCTAAATAGGTTAATAGGGCTAACCTGTGGACCAGCTGATTACGATTAATACTTTTATGTATATTTTAAAAGCTATAAATGTAGTGAGAATTGCAGATCGTCAAGCTCACAAGTCACAACGCGTCACAGCGGGTATTTTTCCCTATTTTTGTACGTCATCATTATACAACAAAGTATAATACAGGTTTAAGATGTTAATCATACAATCAAAAAATCTATGAGAACTTGTTTGTTTTGATTTGTCGAAAACCTGCTTCTCGATGTTTCGATTAATGATCAAGATTAAAGCTATACTGTGTAAGATGCCCAACTAGTGGTCATTAGCCCTATAGCAAACCGCGGTTGCGTCCGCGTCTTTCGGCCGTTTTTCGTACCTTCAGACCCCCGCGTCTGCCTCCACCTCGCTGAGATCTATCTTTTGAGGGGTCCCTTGTTCCTGTGCGTTCAGTAATTCCAGAGATACGGACTCCTTCACCCTGCCTGGTAGGCGAAATTACCTAGAGAAGGGATGGTACAAACGGGCGACAACAAATATGGCTGCCATAGCGACCCCACTTCAAGATGCGCTGTGATTGGCCGGCAGTTGTATAACCCTCGCTGTGATTGGCCGGTAGTGTGATGACGCAATTTTGGCGCGAGATCCGGTCCCCGGCAAGGATCGCAGTTTACATATATAGAGAAGGCTTTACAGGCTGAAATTCACGGAGTGGGTGTTCTAAAACTTTAGCGATTTAACAGTTAGGACAATTTTAAGATTTGTTTTATAAAAAAAGTTACATGGTACAACTTTAAGTCAGTTAGTATTTGCGGTTAATTGCTAAAGTTTTTTTGGTGAATTTGGGTATTCAGGCAACACTATAGTCACAACATACACGTTTGCTTGTATAAAAGAGGTGGTGGAATTCCTTCTCGTAAAAGCAAAGATTTTCACCAGTTTCAAGGAAGGAGTGATAATAAGGGTAAAGAATAGATAAAGAAACGACAAACAAGGAAAACAAAGTCAGAAAACAAGCAGGCGCATCAATGTCAAATAACGCAATGTCAGTAAGATAAACATACAGTATGCAACAAAACAGATATAAATAGCAGCACATATAGAATCACATTAATACAATAAGATAAGGCAGACATATTTGTTGTTTAAGTAGAGACACATTTTGTTGTTGTCCGGGGGGAACCAATTATGTCCAAAACAATTTGTTTTGTGTTTATCATTTTAAAATGATTTAAAATTGTGAAAATGGCAGATCTACAAGCACACAGGGGCCTTTTCCACCAAAAGAACCTTGGTTCCAGAACTAGTGCCGGTTCAACTTTCTTGGAACCTTGGTTCGCTCTTGCGAACCAGCTTGCATTTCCACCAGATTGAACCATGATTGAACCAGAGGAACCAAGGATTTTGTGGTTCCCGTTCGGAACCAACTTTTACGGTTCGGAACCAACTCCGGTTCTCGGGGGAAAAGCACACCTCTGGTTCATCCCATAGGCGGGAGAAAGAACCAGAACCGGTTATTTGCCGGTGGAAAAGGCCCCACAACGAAAGGCGTTGTGTGCTTAAACACTTGTGCAAGCACCAAGCAGAGACACATTTGCAGCAGATATACAGTAGTTGCACAGTGTCTTGTGCAGGTGTGAGAGATGTCTCATAGCAGGTATCAAACATCTGAAGTGTACAGATAAGTGCAGTGTTCACCTTGGCCTGTTACAGTTTGTAGACTAATGGATTTTATGGCCACACAGAGTGATACAGAACGGTACACATTTATTTTTACCAGACATGTCAATAATCAGATTTCACCCTCAGTTGAATTTCAGGTGTAGTTGCAAGCAACCCTAGTTTTAGTCAATAAGCAGAACCAGCGGCTGGTGGAAAGGAACATGTACATGTACTCACGTTCTGTTCTTCAGTACATATTTGAAGATATTTTACTTTACCGGATTATTTCACCTTTTCAATACTTTAACTTTTACTCCAATACATCTTACTCCCCCACTACAATTATTTGAAAACTAGTTAGTTGTTACTTTGTAGATTTAGATTATTATATATAAATAAAAAAACATACATTAACCACTTCAGCACTATAGTGTATGCTTAAGCTATTTGAAAATAGCTGATCTACAAGCTCACAACGGGATGCAAAGTGACACGTTAAGAAGTGCTACGAATGGAAATATCCCTTTCATACATTCTATATCTGGGGTCTTCAACAGGGGGTCCGGGACCCCTAGGGGGTCCTCAGAGTTACTGCAGGGGGTCCTCCAAATCTCTGTGTGATAGAAACTTTCCCTCCTTTTTTATATTAACCACTTGAACCCTATAGCATCCAAATTCTGAGAACTTTAGCCAAAAATAGCAGTACAGAGTAAGTAAGTACAGAGTGAAAGGTCTAGTTTATTACGTTTTGACGGTTGAAGTGGTTAAATATCTGAAACACCAATTACATGAATCCAGAATACACTGATAATTGTGCTGTCAAACAATCAAACTATATGTAATCTATGAAAAGGTTGTGGGGGTCCCTGCTTCCATCTCTCTCTCCACTAAGTGGTCCTTGGCCTGAACACGTTGAAGACCCCTGCTCTATATGGTATATATTTCTATCTCATAGTTAAGCGGAACGTGTTGTGAGCTTGTAGATTGGCTATTTCCAGCGAATCGATTCAGTTCAGGGGGGATTCACCTCCTGGGGGACACCAATCAACGAAGTATATCAGGTTTTTTTAAGTGGGTTTTAAAGTGACTCTGATCCTTTCTTCAGTGGCTGCAATCAACCTCCGCTGTGCTGCACATTCTTCCACCTCTCCACCAACCTGTTCTCTCAACAGCAGGCCCAGCCATTTAATTCTCTATCCATCACCACCCCTCATCTGTCCATCAGCCTGGGCCTCATTTTTTAACGATTCGCCTTTTCGACACGCATATATATATATTTATGTAATTCCCTGTGGCTCATAATCTCCACAGGGGCATAGAGCGTGGGGGTCAGCTGCAGAAAAAAAATAATAAAATAAAAATCACAGAGCCTTCTGATCTGCAGTCTAGCTGTACTGTATATTAAATGTGATATTTTAGTCATTTGGTGCTCTTCACCCAGAGCTAACATATAATTAGTCCCTCTGTGGGCACCGTCAGGGGTGTCACACCAAATTCTGGGCCCCGGGTACAATGATTCACTGTGGGGCCCCTGTGATTTAACTATTGAAAAATAGCAGATATACAAGCTCACAGCGCGGCACCGAGTGCCGCGCTGCGAGCTTGTAGATCTGCTATTTTTGAAAAATCATGAAAATCTTTGAATAGTTCAAATCCTTCTAAGGTTTTTTGAAAAATCTATGTTTCGATGTCAGTGGAGCTCAAACCTTTTGATGTGAAGGACCCCCAAAATGATATGTATTTGGCCACGGACCCCCATCTCAAAATATTTAGTTCTCGGTGCCGCGCTGTGAGCTTGTATATCTGCTATTTTTCAATAGCTAAAGTATAAAATAATTAAGGCCCCTCCACCACCTTGGGCCCTAGTAACTCAGTCCCACTTTCCTACCCCCTTGTGACGCCCCTGGGCACCGTTCCTCTGCACATTTCAACAGATGGTTCAGAGCAAGGTTAGCGGTGACTGTTCGACAAATTAACCGGCGAGTACTGAATGATCCCAGGACCTTTTTGTCAATAATGTGTACACGCAGGGGCGTCACACCAAATCCTGGGCCCTGGGTACAAGGATTCACTGTGGGCCCCCCATGAATGTTAACTATTGAAAAATAGCAGATATACAAGCTCACAGCGCGGCACCGAGTGCCGCGCTGCGAGCTTGTAGATCTGCTATTTTTGAAAAATCGTGAAAATGTGTGCCAAGAGAAACCTATGTTTCCATGTCAGTGATGCTCAAACTTTTTCATGTGAAGGACCCCCAAAATGATATGAATTTGGCCACGGACGGACCCCCATCTCAAAATATTTAGTTCCAGGGACCACCCCGGAAGCAACATTTGAGTTACAAATGTTCGCTTAAAAAATACATATTGAAAGATTTTCACACATTTTCACGACTTTTCAAAAATAGCAGATCTACAAGCTCGCAGCGCGGCACTCGGTGCCGCGCTGTGAGCTTGTATATCTGCTATTTTTCAATAGCTAAAGTTATTAGGGCCCCTCCACCTTGGGCCCCGGTAACTCAGTCCCACTTTCCTACCCCTTGTGACGCCCCTGTGTACACGCGTTTCACGGGGAAAGGTCATCCCGAAAATATTCAAAGGCCCCGGCAGCGGCGGCACGCGGAGCCCCTTTGAAGTGGAGCCATCATTAGAGTCGATGAAGATGATGTTTAGTGCTTTATAATACACCGAGGTGAGGAGGAACGCCGCTTCTCAATAGAGGGTATGCACGTCCACTGGGACCCGCCCCCCTAATCTAGACTGAGTGGCAAAACATTGAGCAGCATGGAGCATTGGAGTTCGGAAGTGCTAGTTGCAAATCACTCAACGGCCCTGCAAACCACCTGTTTCTAATTTGCACATAATGCAGGAGGCAGTAGGATGTTGTGTTGTTGAAAACGAGTGCTTCCAAACTCTGACACTTGGAAAAATAAAAGCCTACACAGAATGTCTTGACAGAAAATAGCTCATAACATATATGGTGGATTTTTATGAAACTAAAACTTTGCAGATAGAAAGAGGATAATTCAAGCTTTCAGTACAGCCGCAATGTTGGTGAGTTAACTTTGTTTAATACAATCAGATAGGACTTTTCTGTTTGGATGTATGGGTTGTCAATGGCAGAAATGAGTTTTTTGCCACTCAGTAGGCGTGTCCCCACATAAGTTCCAGCAACAGTGATGTCACGCGCATACCCTCTATTGGACCCTTAAACAGGTCTGTAACTCTGAGAGTGTACAGATGGTACAAATGGAACAATGTGCACACTCTCAGGGTTAAAGTGATCGTGCAGGACTTTACTGTTGTTAGATTGGGGTGCCAGATATTACTGTAGCAGTGTGCACCACACTATAGGGGGCAGCAGTGGCTCAGGGGTAGAGAAACTGTCATTAGAACACAGAGGGTTCCCGAAAGGTTCCCAGTTCGATCCCGGGCTCCCCCAGAGTTAGTGTCGAAGAGTCCTTGAGCAAGACTCTGTCTGAACCCCTTGTTGCTCCCGGTGAGCATGTTGGTGCCTCGCATGGTTTCCTCCACCATTGGTGTATGAATGAATGGGTGAATGTAATGCACAATCTCTGCAAAATCTCTGGATAAAGGCGCTATAAAAATGCACCATTTGCCATCTATAGGGCATACAGTAGCAGTGGTGGCCATTTTGTGGTTCCACCGATCCAGAGCCCATACATTTTTCCCTTAGAGATTTCCAAAAATATTTATATCAATTTATTTTAAGCCTAGAATCAAGGTTCCTGCTATATCATGACCTTAAAGCATATGATTCTGTGAATATTATTTTCTTTTTCTTTGAATATTTAATGATATGATATACGATATTTAATGAATACCCTTTGTTTTGTGTTGTTGTTGTTTTTTTGTGATCGGTGGAACCACACATCTCCGCTCCTAACTCAAGCCTGGTAGACTTTTGCCGCATGTCACTCCCATGCAAACTCTTTCTCCTCGTTTCTTTCACTGTGGTGTACTAATAGAGGTAAAAAAAAAAGCCCTGAAAATATCTAAAAATAAATAAAACAATCACATGTGTGAAGTAATTAAGCGGTGCCTTTGATGAGCTTTGTGTCGGCCAGTGTGTTGTAATCAGTTGCTAATTAGTTGCAGGTGTTCGTGCATGCATAAACATTACTAGACAATTCATGGGTTGCATTTGTAGTCCTACACCAGCCATTTTGAGGACCAACACAGGTGTTTTGATTCATGTAGAACATTGGTTCTATGCCAATCAGACACATTGAACACCTGTGTTGGTCCTCAATATGGCCGGTTTAGGAGGACTACAAATGCAACCCATGAATAGAAGCGGCTAGCACCGATATAAAGAAATGGGGGCTGTGGTCTCAAGCCTAACGAAAACAATTGAGAATCACCAGCGGTGGAAAAAGTACTAACATTTTTGACTGAAGTAAAAGTATCAATACTGCAATGTAGAAACACTCTGTTACAAGTAAAAGTCAGTTAATCAAAATTTACTCGAGTAAAAGTACAAAAGTATTGGTATCAAAAGTACTCATTATGCAGAATGTCCCGTTTCACAATGTATAAAATGTATACAAATATCTTGAAAATTCAAATAATTGTTGCGGAGCATTTGTCTCTGAGATGTGGTGGAGTAGAAGTAAAAGTATAGAAAAATGGAAATGCGCGGGTAAAGTAAACTTTACACCTGGGGTCCGGACCCCTAGGGGGTCCTCAGAGTTACTCCAGGGGGTCCTCCAAAACTGAGTGATAGAACCTTTGTTCCCCTTTTTTATATTAACCACTTGAACTCTAGTGTCCATATTCGGAGAACTTTTGCCAAAAATAGCCGATCTACAAGCTCACAACGCCTCGCGCTTGTAGATCGTCTATTTTCGGCAAAGAGGTTTGGTGTAGAGGGGAAAAAGAGCAGACTAAGTACAGAATGAAAGGTCAAGTAATGGTTCAAGTGGTTAAATATCTGAAAACACAAATTGACATGAATCCAAAATACACATTGTGCTGTCAAACGATGAAACTATATGGAATCTATGAGAAGGTTGTGGGTGTCCCTGCTTCATCTCTCTCTCAACTAAGGGGTCCTTGGCCTGAAAACATTGAAGACCCCTGCTTTACACCAGAAAGAAAACATGTTCTGGTTCCCACCACAGGCACGGCCTACGGCATTGTGATCTGCACGGGCGACCGCACGGTGATGGGCCGCATCGCCACGCTGGCCTCGGGCCTGGAGGTGGGCCAGACGCCCATCAACATGGAGATCGAGCACTTCATCGCCATCATCACCGGCGTGGCCGTCTTCCTGGGCGTCAGCTTCTTCATCCTGGCACTCATCCTGGGCTACGGCTGGCTGGAGGCCGTCATCTTCCTCATCGGCATCATCGTGGCCAACGTGCCCGAGGGCCTGCTGGCCACCGTCACGGTGAGCGACCGCATGCTGTCTGTGTATGGAGCAGTTTAAAGAAAAAGAGTGTGTGTGGTTGGGGTCTGTGTGAGAGAGGCGGGCAAAGATGCATGGGGAATGAAACACTCCCCTGAGGGGGCAAAACATGTCCCTATTACCTCTGCCAAGGAGGTCATCTTTTCACACCAGTCTTGTCTGTCTGTCTGTCTGTCTGTTTGTTTGTTTGCAGCCAGGTTATCTTGAGCAGTGTTATGGGTTTGCACAAAACTTAAAAAAAAGTTTGGTCCTGAGATTCCTGAGTCCTGGCCCAAGTAGGTTTGGGATCCGGGAACTGGAGGAACCGGATCCAACTTTGAGGAACCAGGAATCGGTTCCATCACTTTTGGAACCATTTCTGGAACAGTTTTTTATCACACTGTCAGATCTAGTTATGTGGACTTCACGTCTGATTATGTACTATCTAATCTATACCAGTGGATCTCAAACCTTTTCATTTCAAGGACCACTGTAAGGGCTCTTTCCGACTGGGCACGATAACGATAAAAGAAATATCGTTTTAAATTGATTGATGTGAACGCCGACATATCGTTATCGCGTCCGGTGGGAATGACCCTTAACTCTCAGAGTGTACAAATGGAACCAAATGGACCCGTAGGTTTCATATACTGTAGGAATCGTTAAAGGGAACCGTTAAGGAATCGGACCGTTGAGAAGGAATCGTTTAGGAACCGGGATGGTTAAAATCCTACAGGATCCCAACGCCAAGCCCAAGGACAAACTGTCTGTTCATTAACATGGGGCGTGTTCTGTCACACAAATGCATATGACCTCTGAACAGATCAACATTACAGCACAATATGTTTTTATTTAATATATTACTGTAAGGTTTATAACGTGGCCCCTGGAAGAACTGATTAACTTCTAACGCTGATTGGCCAGAGGGGGGTGTGGCAGTGGGCGTGGCCTGTCACAAAAATGCATAACCTTTGAACAGATTAAGGTAACAGCATAATATATTTTTATACAAAGGTTTATAACGAGGCCCAGGAAGGACTGATTAATTGGCCTCACACCATTTCATTATCACCCTCCAGTGTGTATGGCTCCCTCATTATCAGCGGTGGAAAGTAACTTAGTACATTTAGTTGTATTTTTACTTTACTGGGGTATTTCCAATTTTCTATTATTTTACTTCTACTCCACTACATCTCAGAGGCAAAATTGTACTTTTGCTCCATTGCTATTATTTGACCACAATAGTTACTAGTTTCTTTTTGATTTACTGTAGATTTAAACTTAAACTTTGGCTATTTGAAAATAGCTGATCTATCACGATGCGTATCTGCAATTTTCTAAAGACTTTAATACAGTTTATACATTTTAAAACATGTAAAATGGGTCATTCTACAAAATGACTACTTTTAGTTTTCGTCCTTTATATATGATTCCATTTACCTTTGTACTCTTACTCAGGTACATTTTGGGATACTGGGATACAGGACTTTTACTTGTAACAGAATATATTTCTACAGTACATTGTGCAATTGATACTTTTAGGAGTACTTCTTCCATCACAGCTCATTATGTAGACCTAAAGCCTGAGATATACTTGTGCCTGGGTGACGAGAATAGGCGATCTACAATCTCAAAACGTACCGCAGTGTGGCGCATCTGCCATTCCTATTTTCATGTAGATCTGCATTATTAGCAGTAGTACTCTCATTTTTTGATATTTGTACTTTATTTGAGTGGTTCCAATGTCCCATACTTTTACTTCTACTCCACTACATCTCGGATCCAAATATTGTACTTTTACTCCACCACAATTATTTGAAACATTTAGTTACTAGTTACTTTGCAGATATAAATTATAATATTATAAAACATACATGAACCACTTTAGCCCTATTTTATACCTAGGCTGTTTGAAAATAGCCCATATACAATTCTGCACTTTGTACCTTTACTTTTGGTACTAAGTATATTTTTAATTTTGGACTTTTATGTGTAAGGGTGCCCTCACACCAAAATACCTATGAGAGTGGAATCCGTGTTCCGCCAATGCATTTCAATGAGAAGGGAGCGTTTTTTGCAGAAATCCTCTGCTGGCATGAAACCGCTTCACTCTCATTGAAAGGCATTGGCGGAACGTGGATTCCACTTTCATAGGTATTTTGGTGAGAGGGCACCCTAAGGGTGCACACACACCAGATTCCCCATTTCGCCAATGCGTTTCAATGAGAATTAAGCAGTTTCATGCTAGTAGAGGATTTCTGCAAAAAAACGCTACATTCTCATTGAAACGCATTGGCGGAATGGGGATTCCACTCTCATAGGCACTTTGGCGTGTGCGCAACCTAAGGGTGCCCTCACACCAAAATACCTATGAGAGTGGAATCTGCGTTCCGCCAATGCATTTCAATGAGAGTGAAGCGGAATCATGCCAGCAGAGGATTTCTGCAAAAAACGCTCCCTTATCATTGAAATGCATTGGCGGAACGCGGATTCGACTCTCATAGGTACTTTGGTGTGAGGGCACCCTAAAGCCGGTTTTCCATACCACTTTTTAGCCCGACACTACACGACACGGCACGACACCGCACCGCACCGCATTTTTTATGTAGGTTTTCCACTACAGTACCCCCCCCTCCTCTCCTCCTCCCCTCTCCCCCTCCTCCCCTCCGCTCCCGAAATATATCGACGCCCCTTTCAACATACGGATACTCGTTCTCAGTCTGTAAACACAACGGAGATGCTAACTTGCGCTAATTATTTTTAGAGATGTGGTGGACTCTTAACAACTATAGCGACAACTAACGTTGGGATGTTCATGGTCAAATTATAACTTTACTGGCCAAACTCCCCAAAAGAAGTAAGCTAATGTAGAGGCTATGCTAGTGCAGCAACAGGACAGTACATGTCATGTAGGCTACTGTAGATTCGTTCAACACATGCAGTTACAAATACAAACAGGAGACATCTCACTGAGATCTATATAAAATAACGGATTGCCGACGCATTTGCCGTTGATAATTGCGACTCGCAACGATAGCCTATGTCCACTGTTTGTGTTGATTAATGTTCTTGGTGCTTCGTGGTATCTCAACTGCAGGGCTGGGGAACACAATTCTGCCTAATCGTCCTCTTTATAAACAGATATACAAAACAAATAGGCTTTGCTTTTATATTTGATTTGCAGCCGTGACTGCATACTAAAATCTGTCTCAAGTTGTTGTGTTGAAAGACACAGCTCACTGAGCTCAGCCGTGAGACTCTGTCTCTGACCAATCAGTATCAGCAGCGTGTATACGTCACTGATTTGGCCTCACTTAGCCCAGGCCGGGTCCACTCGAGAGTGGAGCTGTTTAAGTACCCCGTTAAGTACCACTTTCACTTTTACCCAGTTCCTTGTAGTGGAAAACCTGACACAAGTGGGCGGTGTGGTGTGGAGTGGTGTGTAGTTGGGCCTGTGGAAAACCGGCATATGAGTATTTCTACAGTATTGATACTTTTACCTAAGTAAAACATTTTGAGTACTTTTTCCACCACTGATTGTTAGTGTGCGACACTGGCATGCAAAGTATAAATCCCCAAGCATCATCAATCATCTTGGACAAAGGGAGGCATGGGCACCAGGATCACTGCAACACCCGATAGACAAACTGGCACCCCGGGCACAGGTCTGTCTCTACTGGGCACATTTTCCAGTTCTTTTCTGTGAGAGATGATTTACTGTAACATGTATGGCCTTCTAGTTTGAGGGCGCTAAACCGCCACACGCAGTGCCAATACCTGTTGTCTCTGAGCTCCACACAGGCGGGCAGGGACGGTCAGAGAATGTTAGAGAGGCAGGGGCTGGAATTTCCAAAAGGGCCTTTTGGTGGAAGTAGCGAAAATAGCATACCTCGAAGCTCACAACGCGTCGCGCTGCGATGCGTTGTGAGCTTGGAGGTCGGCTATTTTCGGTGTGTGAAACCGCACTGAACTAAGCATAACCAAGTCAATATTGGAGTTAACGGCATGGATTTCTACACAGAGAGGGCAATTCTTTCAACATAAGATGCTGCATTTTTTGACAAGGCAATTCGACGAGGCAATTCTCTTGAATGCTGCCTTCAGGTATGGCATGGAAAGGGGGCGTTTGCATTTCTTTCACCATAGTAAAAATTGCATGTTTGGTCTGGAAAGGGCAGTTTTTACAGACAGATAAAAGGGCAGGGGCTCAAGCCCCCTTTGATGTCTATGTATGCAGGTGCATGCAGGCAGGCGCCGCTAACAAAATCTCCCATCAACGCTGAAATTCCCAGGCTGTCGCCGTAGATGTGACGTTCCTGGCGTGGTTAGGTCGGCCAATCCTTCACTCACAGCGCGCGAGTTTGACTAAATACAGCCATATCTAAACAGCAATAAACGTCCCTCTTCCATTTTATCTGGAGGACCATGTATATTGGACAGGGTGTACAGCACAGACCCTTAATAAAATGATAACATCAAATGCGATAAAGGCCAATGTTCTTGTGGCGG
>NC_137814.1:25557191-25662191 GCF_963921795.1 Nannobrachium achirus | reverse complement strand
TATCTATCTATCTATCTATCTATCTATCTATCTATCTATCTATCTATCTATCTATCTATCTATCTATCTATCCACCTATCCATCTATCTATCCATCCATCTATTTATTTATACTTCACCTTTAGTCCAGAAGAGAGTTCAGCATCAGGAACTTGCACACATGGAACTGTGTCATGACTGTGTCATGGAGCTAAAACAGGGCTATGTTAAATACTCAAAATGACTCTGATGGACCAATCAGGGTGGTGGTGGGGGGAGGGATCAACAATAGACAGAAACTGGATAATGCTTTGTTAACTGTCCCACCTAAGTCCCTGCTAGTCTGAACAAACATCACCTTCCCTCTCATAACACTACTACTACTACATTTATATAAAGCTGCTCTTGCATTTGAATTCAAGTCTGACACAAGTTAAGGTTAACTTAGGTAGTATTTCATTTTGCTGGCTTTTAGGGTCTGTGTGTGAGTGTGTAGGCTCACAAATTATTATAATTGTCATTAAGTGACTCTATCTATCTATCTATCTATCTATCTATCTATCTATCTATCTATCTATCTATCCATCTATCCATCTATCCATCTATTTATTTATACTTACTGTTTACATTTTCTATAAATATTTATTTCTATATAAAAGTCAGTTGTGTGGAGTTATTGTGTGCCTTTTCTTGTAGCTAAAGAGTCCATTTGTTCACTAGACATTAAGTCAAGGTTACTATTTTGAGTTGAAGCTAAGTGTTTTATTGCTTTGTGGTTTAACATGATTTAAAAGGCAAATTCATTGTTATGGTTACTTTTAGAAGACTGCTTTTGCATTCATGAGTTAAAAAGAGAGCCAAGCTAATTTAAAGAGTTAAGTTAAAGGAACACAAAACATGACCTAACTCGCTGCCATTGGACAGACAGTTACAACATAGGCCTACTCTTATCTTTCACAGAACAGACAATTATCATTTGTTTTATCTATTTGAGACTATGTAGCTGCTCTATGGGAAACAGAGCATTATATCAGCCTATTCAATTGATAATGACCAATGGGTGCCAGTTTCTAAGTAGTTAACCATATTAACATAACAATATATGTGGCCTAGACATGGATATTGCCCAATCAACTCGTAATCTACAGAAATGTCCACCACATCCCACAGTATAAAACTTAGTAGGCTCAGTGGATTCACCTATGTTAAATCATGTCAGGTTAGTTTGGTTCAAGGTTCAAGTATAATAATTTATGAGACAAAAATGTAAACAGCACAAATGTACAATCACATCTCGGCTAGAATGATAACATAAAGTCCTGACTACTCCTTGTTATTGTGGTCCTAAATACTACAATGATTAGTTTGGATGCATTGCTTCTATCATGTCCAATTAAAAATAAATACATTACATACATACAGAAATCTGCCTTCTCCTGTATTGTATTAGTGACATTCATTATAAATAGTAAAATAACAGGACAGAGCAAAAAAGGCCTCTGTTGTGTCTTTATCTGATCACATGCAATCAGACACTCACACTGCACAGCAATATATAAACTTTATTACAGGCTCAAGGCCCACAGGGTAAGAAGACAATACATTACAAAGATAATAATTTAAAAAAACAACAACAGAGAGTACATTCACAAAGCCCCACCGGAGCTAAAGAGGCACTCATGCCACTCATGCCAGTGTCCACTAATGGTAGACGTGTACCTGACAGAGCTACATCCAGGGTCTGTCATCAGTCTCTGGAACAATCTGAAACAATGTATCTTTCCTGTGGCTGTTACAATGAACACAAACAGATCAGAAAGTAATTTAACATACAACAATGTAAGGGATTCCTTTCTATTAAAAGCAAAATCATAACTGGGTCAAAGTTGCTTGGTTCTCCCCATATAAAGGCATGTAGGTAACAGTAACATGATATTATGTCATGAATGATAAAAGTAATGTTTAAACACTTTGATGTGTGTGAGTTTATCTGGAGACTTACTCAGTCTGTGACTTACAGAGATCTTGATGGTCTTTGGGTTCCACCCGTTCATCAGAATTGCCGCTGGTGCCGTCTAGAGATTTCATCTTCACTTGAAGTCTGGAGTCTATTATGTACAGTGTATTCTGGACAGTTGTGGACACTCTGCAACTAACCTAACCTAACACACACTATGTGTTAATGTTGATCAATATAATAATGTAAAAATACAAAGTTAAGTAGACCTAAGTAAGAAATAGTAAATACATTGTAATAATACATTGAAGGGGAAAATGTAGGAAAACAAATGCAACTCAGCATTGAATTTATGGCAAACATTTTGCTAACCCTTTCCAAATAATATACAATTAAGAAGTGGGATGTTACACTTAGTAAGAGAAAGAATTAATGAAATATTACATTTTTAAAAAGCTAGAAGACTCACCTATTATAGTAACCATGTGAATTGCTAATAATGTTATGGGTCAGATGTGTAAAGATCTATCACATTGTATTGTTCTTTTCAGACTCAACAATAATAATGATGATGTTACTTAAATGCTGATCAATGTGTGAATCTGGCTCTTATCAGGTGTGTGTTTTCTCTCCCTGTCCTGTGCTGTCCTCAGTTAAACCAAGACAGTGCTGTTGTGACCAATGTGGAAAAAGCCTTCAGCTCAATTTATTATCTCAAAGTAGACCAGAGAATTCATACCGGAGTGAAGCCATTCAGCTGTGAACAATGTGGGAAGTATTTTGCTCGGTCTGGACAATTAAAAGATCATAAGCGTTCACATACTGGAGAGAAACCTTATTGTTGTGACCAGTGTGGGAAAAGATTTGTTCAAAAGGGGATTTTAAAAGAACACCAGAGAATTCACACTAGAGAGAAGCCCTATTGCTGTGACCAGTGTGGGAAAAGCTTTACTCGATTGTCTTATCTCAAAATACATGAACGAATTCACACAGGAGAGAAACCATACAGCTGTGTCCAATGTGGGGAAAAGTTCAGTTTAATGGCTGCTCTGAAAGTACACCAGAGATTTCACACCGAAGAAAAGCCTTACTGCTGTGAACACTGTGGCAAACGTTTCACTGTAAAATCTAGCCTCGTACAACACAAGAAGATTCACACTTGAGAGAGACCTTACTGCTGTCACCAATGTGGGAAAAGGTTCACTCTGAAGACGGCTCTGAAAAGACACCTGAAAATCCACACTGGTGAGAAGCCATATACTGCTGTGTCCAGTGTGAGAAAAGGTTCAGTGATATGCATCATCTCAAAGCACACCAGAAAAATCACACTGGAAAGAAACCTTATTGCTGTGACCAGTGTGGAAAGAGCTTTCCTAGACTGGAACATATCAAAATACACCAACAAATTCACACCGGAGAGAAACCTTATATCTGTAACCAATGTGGGGAAAGCTCTGTCAGGTACACGTCTACCGTTAGAGGACACTGGCATGAGTGCCTCTTTAGCTCCGGTGGGGCTTTGTGAATGTACTCTCTGTTGTTGTTTTTTTAATTATTATCTTTGTAATGTATTGTCTTCTTACCCTGTGGGCCTTGAGCCTGTAATAAAGTTTATATATTGCTGTGCAGTGTGAGTGTCTGATTGCATGTGATCAGATAAAGACACAACAGAGGCCTTTTTTGCTCTGTCCTGTTATTTTACTATTTATAATGAATGTCACTAATACAATACAGGAGAAGGAAGATTTCTGTATGTATGTAATGTATTTATTTTTAATTGGACATGATAGAAGCAATGCATCCAAACTAATCATTGTAGTATTTAGGACCACAATAACAAGGAGTAGTCAGGACTTTATGTTATCATTCTAGCCGAGATGTGATTGTACATTTGTGCTGTTTACATTTTTGTCTCATAAATTATTATACTTGAACCTTGAACCAAACTAACCTGACATGATTTAACATAGGTGAATCCACTGAGCCTACTAAGTTTTATACTGTGTGATGTGGTGGACATTTCTGTACATTTCTGACATATATTGTTATGTTAATATGGTTAACTACTTAGAAACTGGCACCCATTGGTCATTATCAATTGAATAGGCTGATATAATGCTCTATTTCCCATAGAGCAGCTACATAGTCTCAAATAGATAAAACAAATGATAATTGTCTGTTCTGTGAAAGATAAGAGTAGGCCTATGTTGTAACTGTCTGTCCAATGGCAGCGAGTTAGGTCATGTTTTGTGTTCCTTTAACTTAACTCTTTGAATTAGCTTGGCTCTCTTTTTAACTCATGAATGCAAAAGCAGTCTTCTAAAGTAACCATAACAATGAATTTGCCTTTTAAATCATGTTAAACCACAAAGCAATAAAACACTTAGCTTCAACTCAAAATAGTAACCTTGACTTAATGTCTAGTGAACAAATGGACTCTTTAGCTACAAGAAAAGGCACACAATAACTCCACACAACTGAGTTTTATATAGAAATAAATATTTATAGAAAATGTAAACAGTAAGTATAAATAAATAGATGGATAGATGGATAGATAGATAGATAGATGGATAGATAGATAGATAGATAGATCGATAGATAGATAGATAGATAGATAGATAGATATATAGATAGATAGATAGATAGATAGAGTCACTTAATGACAATTATAATAATTTGTGAGCCTACACACTCACACACAGACCCTAAAGGCCAGCAAAATGAAATACTACCTAAGTTAACCTTAACTTGTGTCAGACTTGAATTCAAATGCAAGAGCAGCTTTATACAAATGTAGTAGTAGTAGTGTTATGAGAGGGAAGGTGATGTTTGTTCAGACTAGCAGGGACTTAGGTGGGACAGTTAACAAAGCATTATCCAGTTTATGTCTATTGTTGATCCCTCCCCCCACCACCACCCTGATTGGTCCATCAGAGTCATTTTGAGTATTTAACATAGCCCTGTTTTAGCTCCATGACACAGTCATGACACAGTTACATGTGTGCAAGTTCCTGATGCTGAACTCTCTTCTGGACTAAAGGTGAAGTATAAATAAATAGATGGATAGATAGATGGATAGATGGATAGATGGATAGATAGATAGATAGATAGATAGATAGTAGGTTGATGCACCAATTGATGCAGGTTAGAGTTGTCCTATCTAAAAAAGAAGGTAACATTTGAATTCCCCATCAAAAAATACATACAATAGACATCCAATTTGTTTTTGAGA
Organism: Nannobrachium achirus; assembly: GCF_963921795.1. NCBI lineage: Eukaryota > Metazoa > Chordata > Actinopteri > Myctophiformes > Myctophidae > Nannobrachium > Nannobrachium achirus. The sequence goes on along the minus strand of NC_137814.1, from coordinate 25,657,024 downwards.
TGGATAGGGTACAATTGGCAATTATAAAATACCAATTGATGCAGGTTAGAGTTGTCCTATCCCAAAAAGAAGGTAATATTTGAATTCTCCATCAAAAAATACATACAATAGACATCCAATTTGTTTTTCAGATGGATAGGGTACAATTGGCAATTATAAAATACCAATTGATGCAGGTTAGAGTTGTCCTATGCAAAAAAGAAGGTCATATTTGAATTCTCCATCAAAAAATACATACAATAGACACTTTTTTTTTTTTTTTTCGCTGCCTTTTTTTCGCGGCCTCGTCCATGGACTCGTCCACGGCCGGCCGTTTGCGTCCACGTCCGCGGCCTCGTCCACGGCCGCGTCCCCGGCCGTCTGCGTCCACGGCCTCGTCCACGGCCGCGTCCACGGCCGGGACGGCCGGCCGTTTGCGTCCGTGGACGCGGCCTCGCGTCCACGGACGTTTTTTTCGCGTCCGCGTCCATGGACGCGTCCATGGCCGCGTCCATGGACGTGGACGCGGCGGCCAACGGCTCTTGCTGAACCGTTGGCGCCGCCATCCTGCACCCTCCGCTTGCTGAACAACTAGCCCGCCTCCTCAGCCAAGGAGAGCACTTTAACCACTTTATAAAATACCAAAAATAGCCCTTCTACAGTATAAGCTCTCAACAACAACGTGTCTTTTTTCCCTCCACTATCTGACACCATCATACAACAGAATATACCAGTAAGACTCCCTAATCGGGAGATAAGCGACCGTCAGGTCGCATACACTTTAGAAGGCAATCGTAGCCAATCAGGAGGGAATATGGGAAATGGGACAGATTCATGTTGATGACATGACTTTAGAGATACTGTGTAGCGCTTTGCGTGATTTTAAGCCAAAATCCGCATGTGCGCCTCATGGTGGCCCTAGAAGAGGGCCATGTGAGAAATCTGGATGTTGTGAGTTTCCATCCTGTAATGAGCTGAATGTCCACACACTTTGTTGAGTATATAACACAATAAGTCCTTTACTAGATGATAGAATGAACACAGTACAGAGTATCACGTTCCGTTCACTACTTGCTTCCTGGCTTCATAGTGACGTCATAGTCTCTCTTAAAGGTGTACACTACATCCCTTCCTTTCTTTTAAGAAGAACAAAAAACAACAAAGAGAACTTCTTTTGACTGATCTTCACTCTGTCTAGATTCATCTAGATGCATTTCTGAACATTCAAATAATAGCATTTCTAAACATTCAAATAATAACTATTACTGTTGCATTCGCAAATAGAAATGTTTTGTACAATAATACAGATACTGTTCCCACTTTTTTTCTCTTTTTTTTTTTTTTTTTTTTTTTGATTCAGTCCATCTTATATTTCACACAACAGTCTCTGTGGCGCCTGTCTGACAGGCCTTTGAGGGTATCTCCTCACGGCTTGGGGCATGCATCCTGGCGCAGCTGGGCGTTGTGGCTCAAACTGCGAGGTGCCATCACCATCTTCGTCACTTTCACTTTCTGGTGTCAGGGGGAGTTCAGGTTGGTGTTTCAGGACTTTGAAGAATGACTGATTTCGTGTGACCACATGGCCATGTCTCTCGACTGTGATCATAGTGCCTTTCACTGCTGTGACTCTGTAGGGCTTGGGGTTAAATGGTGTCACAAGTTTGCCTGTCTTCTGCTGACGTATGAGCACCATATCCCCTTCTCTCAGTGTGTGTTGTGAAGCATTCCGCCTTTTGTCAGCATAGGCCTTCATCCTTTCCTTCTTAGAGCTGTCCGTGTGGCGAAGCACGTCATCCTCCTGAGGTGACGGGACAGCGGGGAGTCTGATAGACATGGGACGGCCATAGAGTAGTTCAGCTGGGGACCGATTGGTTGTGAGGTGAGGAGTAGCTCTGTAATTCCTTAAGAACTTGTGTAGCTCCTGCTTCCACGGTTTACCTTCTGCCGTTGCTGTGTTGACTGCTTTGGTCAGGGTGCGCATGAACCTTTCAACTTCAGCATTTGCTTGTGGCCAGTAGGGAGTGATCTTCCTGTGATGGAAGCCAAGGTATTGTGCAAAGTCTGCAAACTCCTTACTTGAAAACGGAGGGCCATTGTCAGATTTTACCTCCAGTGGTATCCCTGCGATAGAGAACACCTTGTCTAGGAGGGGAATTGTTTTGTTCGCAGAGGTAGAGGATGTAATTTCCACAAAAGGAAATCTGGAATATTCGTCTAGGATGACCAGGAGATAGTCACCAGACGGAAAAGGTCCACAGAAATCCACAGAGATCTTCTGCCACGGTCCTTGTGGGAGCTCAGACATCTGTAGCGGCTGGTGCACTGTCTTAGGAGTGGCTGACTGACAGGGAATGCACTGTGAGATCAGTTCTTTGGCCCGTTTGTCTATTCCAGGGAACCAGACTTTTTCTCTAAGCAGCTGCTTTGTTTTAACAATGCCTTGATGGCCTTCATGTGCAAGAGCGAGGGCTTTGGCCTGTAATGTCTTTGGTATTATTAGTCTGTGACCTCTAAGCAGCAGACAGCCTTCATCACAAACAGTAAGTTCGTCTTTGACTCTGTGGAATTCTTTGAGAGCTGCTCGATCGGATTCCAATGGAAAGTCCACATCCAGACTTTCCCAGTTGCCTGAATGAAGGATCTTGCTCAGGTGCTGCAGTATTGGGTCAGTTGCAGTTTCCCTTTTAACTTCCTCAAGAGTCATCGCCTTGGGCACTGCATGCGTTGCAACGAAACGGACATGCATTTCTGTGTCCACATCATCAGTGAGCACCGAGGAATGAACACGTTGTGGATGGCGGGACATGTAGTCGGCGGGATTTGTTTTGCCCGCCTTGTGAATGACTTTGAACTTGTAGGGCTGGAGTCTGAGAGCCCACCTCTCAATTCTGGCTGGTGGCCTAGACTTGGGGTTGTTGAAGATAAGCTCAAGAGGCTTGTGATCTGTGACCATGTTGAAAGGAGCACCGTACAGATACAGATTGAAGTGCTCACAGCTCCAGACTATTGCGAGGGCCTCTCTTTCAGTCTGAGAGTATCGTTGCTCAACTGGTGTGAGTGCTCTGCTGGCGTATGCCACAATGTGTGTCGTCTGTGTCTTTCTGTCTGTTTGTGAGAGTATCGCACCAAGTCCTACAGGGCTGGCATCCACAATGACATTTGTTTCCCTGTCTTGGTGGAAGTAGCTCATCACCGGGTTGTTAACAAGTCTGTCCTTGAGGGTATTCAGTGCCTCAGTGTGCTTTGCTTCCCAGGACCATTCAGTGTCCTTCTTTGTGAGGTCACGCAGCGGCTGGGTGATTGAGGAGAAGTCAGGAATAAAACGAGCGCTGTAGTTTGCCATTCCTATTAGGCTGCGCACTTCACTTGGGTTCTGAGGCAATGACATGTGTGTGATTGCCTCAATCTTCTTCGGGTCGGCGGAGATGCCATTTTTCGAGAAAATGTAGCCGTAGAACTCCAATGACGTTTTGTGGAACTCACACTTGTCTTTGTTGATTGTCAGGTTGTTCATGTGTAGTCTTTCAAAGACTGCTTCCAAGGAGCGATCATGTTCTTCAGCTGTGACACCATAGACCAGGATATCATCACTGAAGTTTCGGACTCCTGGGATTCCATGGAGTACATTCTGGATTGTGTGTTGGAACACTTCAGCTGCTGATGAGATTCCGAAGATGAGTCTTGTGTATCTTCTCAGTCCAACATGTGTTGAGAATGTTGTGATGTATCTTGACTCAGGAGCTAGTTCCAGCTGATGATAGCCTGCAGTGAGGTCCAGCTTTGAAAATATAGTTGCACCGTTGAGGTCGTGCACAATGTCATCCACCGTAGGTGAGATGTGCCGTTCTCTGAGCACAGCAGTGTTGGGCAGACGCATGTCTATGCAGATTCGTACCTTTTCTGGGTTCTTTGGTTTTGGCATTACTACAATGGGGGACACCCATGGAGTGGGGCCTTCTATTTTCTCAATAATGCCTTGGTCCTCTAAGTCCTCCAGTTCTTGCTCCACCTTCTTCCTGATGTGAAAGGGAATGCGGCGGTGAGGTTGCATGACTGGAGCGACACTCTGATCAATGTGAAGCTTGACTTGGAAGTCCTTCAACTTTCCAATCCCTTTTGCAATGTTGGGATATTTGAGCATGAGCTTGTCTGCTTTGGACATGGTGGGTTGTATAGTTTTAGTTGAACACACCACTTTTATCAGGCCTAGGGCAGATGCAGTTTTGTACCCGAGCAGGGAGCCATGGTCACCTTGCACAATGTAGAATACAGCAGGTGTGGACTTGCCATTGGCCGAGACTTCTGCATGTGCCTTCCCCAGGAGGGGAATTGGTGTTCGTATTCCATATGGGAAAATCTTCTTGGTGCATTGTTCGAGTGTGATATTTGACATGGCCTGTTCATAAGCCGTTCTATCCAGCAGATTGACCTGGGCACCAGTGTCGATCAGGACATGCACAGGTCTGCCAGCAATCCATATTTGTGTTGTTGGCGGTGGTTCGGAGGAGGTAGCTTGTGTGACATATACATATTCATCATCTGTGCTTGAATCAGCTGTAGTCAAGCGATCAACAGGTGTGGTGTCGTCTTCCTGCGTTTGCATTGTTTTCACTCTCGGCCTCTGATTGTCTCTTCGTCCACGTGGCTCTCTCTGTGTTGGTCGGTTGTGTTGTTCTGTGTGTTGTTTTGACAGGCAACAACGAGCAAAGTGATTGAGCTTACCACATGCCCTGCATTCCACTCCTCTTGCTGGGCATGCTGGCTGGCCACCTTGATGTGGGAATGTGCCTCCACAGTTCCTGCATGATGTTCTATCATTTCCCTCCATTCTGCGGTCTGTCTGTCGTTGTTGTGCTGTAGGCCATGACTTGTTGTCTCTAATTGACATTGCTGCGACTTGTGCACAGTCAATTTTGTTCTCAATACTTGCAGCTTGCAGTTCAGAAGTTTCAAATGACCTGGCGAGGTCAAGGAGGTCCTTAAGGGTTAAACCAGCATCTCTGAGTGCCCTCCTCCTTAGGCGTGATGATGTGCAACTGAGAATGATTTGGGACTTTATTTCCTTGTCCACATCAGCAAATTCACATGTCTGGGCAAGCTGTCTTAACCTTGTGGCAAAAGCATCAATTGTTTCACCTGAGTTTTGCTTTGACTGGCGAAAAACATAGATTTCATATTCCACATTGTGACTTGGGAGAAAATAATCTGTGAGTAGTGTGACAGCTTTGTCATAGTCATCATCTGCACCTCTATCAGGGAGTGTTTCAAATATATCTTGTACTTGCTCTCCTGCATAGTACAATAACATAGCTCTTTTCCTCTTTTTGTTATCAATATTAGCTGCCACCAAGAAAGTGGTGAATCTCCTCATCCATCTTTTCCATGTAACTGCCAGAGCAGCAGGGTCTGCATTGATGTCAAAAGGTGGGAAGGAGGGTAGTTCAGCCGCCATATTTCTGTGCTTTTATGGTCTTTCTTTTTTTTTTTTTTTTTTCAACTTTTTTTTTTTTTTTTTTTTTCTTTTTATAGTCAGTTAATTTCCATCAGTAGCGATCTGGCTTCTTAGCAATGTCATTTCCATTTCGATTATCAAGTGTAGATTAATTCACAGTTTAGTTGTGCACAGGCAGCAGTAATATGATATCCAAGACGTTCTGTTTCAGAAACACATGTGCAGACTCACGCATCCCTTTGGTGTTAGCCCTGTTAGCCGTTAGCTGCCCTGCTGTTGTTGTTAGCCTCCAATGTATTCCACAGGGGAGAGAAGATCAAAAATCACCGTGGATCCTTTGAGCACTGGAAAGCTGCATCACTCGTCGCCAATGTAATGAGCTGAATGTCCACACACTTTGTTGAGTATATAACACAATAAGTCCTTTACTAGATGATAGAATGAACACAGTACAGAGTATCACGTTCCGTTCACTACTTGCTTCCTGGCTTCATAGTGACGTCATAGTCTCTCTTAAAGGTGTACACTACACATCCAAGGAGTGTGTGTGCAGCCGCGTAGATCCACGAAATGCATAGGGGGGTCCTGCGTGCGCGATGCGCGTGCGCGCGCGCGATTTCGTTTTTTTGGCCTGCAGAGATCGGTTTTCGGCCAGTTTTACCCCCTCATTTTCCTTCAGATACGGGCCTTAACGGTTTTATGATGTATTATTTATTTACTTTTCAAGTTATCACTACTGCAATAACCAACACAACCAAAGCTTACATGAAAAAGTAAATAGTTACCATTGTTGCTTGTTGGTCAACTTGGTCCTCCCGAAATGTACAGTTCTAGTTCTGTAGCAACTTGGGACAGGTTGTGAGGTCGGTATCCATTTAATTCCAATAAATGTAGTCCAATGAAAACATAGTCCAATGAAAAAATCATGCTGTCCTTCTGGCTTCTTCCACACCACAGCAAGAGAGTGTATCCACCACAGCCAAAACAAAGTCGCCACATTATGATGTCATCACTCACTCTGAGACTCTCAGACTGAGAGTCAACTGTTATTACTACTATTATAAAACGATTTGTACATGATTTCTCCATGCCTGCAGCCATACACTCTTGACCTCATACAGAGCTTAGCTTCCCTCCTGCTGTTGTTGCTGGATGGTCCGGTCCCACAATCGTTCCTGACAGAAACTGTGTCCTGAACTATAGTTCCTCTCTATGGTCCTGGCAATAATGCAGAAGAGAATAAATAAATATTACACCTATTCTAGGTAGTAGGTAGGATATCCTCTAAAATGTGGTTACTATGGGCATGGTTTGGATGACAATATAGTCTTTGCAACAGAAAGTAATTATTAAAAACCATAGCAATTAAAAAATAATAGATTTAATATTAGATTTTTATTCTCAAAAATGATTATTTGATTATTCTAACCACTAATTACAATTAATTGTAGCTATTTCATGAAGGGTTTTACTTGATTGTTAGAACTATATAATTTTTAGCTTGATACTGGTCATTGCGACCGTAGGTCGCATTTACTATCAAAAGCTCCACGGGCTGTCTGTCAGTCAGTGAGTGAGTGAGTCACACTTTTGCCCTGCTCATATCTCCACAACCGTTGCCCCGATCCATGCCAAAATTTCCACACAAACTCCTTGCCTGCCAAACTACAACCTCCAAGGACCCCCGGAGTTCCAGGGACCCCCAGGTCCCTGGGGGACCCCCAGGTGTAAAAGAAATACCAAATGTGCAAAAATGACCAAATGACCACCCCCACAGGGCTGCTCACGGGGAATTCCCGGGGACCACCCACTCCTGGTGCTCCAGAACGGATGCAAAAGTGGTGGCGCCCCCAGTGGAGGACCCCCTCCACTGCAGCTCACATAAAATGCCCTAACTCGGCCTAGGAGCGTCCGGGAGAGCCGGGGCCGGTACCTATTCGTCCGCCAAGGCAACGCGGAGACCCCACCCCTCATTTCTCACATGGCCCTCTTCTAGCGAGACCTACGGTCGCTTATCTCCCGATTAGGGAGTCTTACTGGTTTTAGGTAGTTTTTTAATGTCCACGGAATCAAGAAATGTTCTCCGCAGAATTCCGCATTATCAGGATTGTTCTCCGCGGAATCAATACTTTTTCTCCGCGGATTCCTGGGGGGACTATCTATTGAGTTGTTCCAGCAGCACTCTTAAATACTTTAAAATGTCATCAATAATTATTTTCTCAAAAAAAAGATTTTCTTTTTAGAAAAAAAAAATTTTTTTTTAGAAAAAAAAATCTTTTTTTTTTAGATTTTTTTTTTTTTGGGGGGTACCAATTGGACCTGGGGGGGGACACGTAACCCCTGTCCCCCCCGCGATTTGCGCCTATGTGTGTGTGCAAAGTTGGCAGGGATGGGGCAACGGTTCTGGAGATAAGAGTAGGGCCGTGACGTGACGGACAGACAGACTGACTGACTGACGGATGGACAGACGGAGGGAGGGACAGCCGGTGGAGCTTTTCATAGTAACTTGTGACCGGACGGTCGCAAAAAATAGTGCCCACGACTCGTACACCATGTGGTGCAACTAGCTCAGTGGCCTTTTGGTTAGCGTGTCCATCCAGAGATCAGGGTGTTGGGGTTCAATTCTTCGACCAGATCATACCAAAGAAGACTATAGAAATGAGACCCAAGGGCTCCTTGCTTGGCACTCAACATCAACGGTTGGATTGGGGGTACAGTAAGTCCCTGTGACATTCTAGTGTCATGTCCAGGGGGTGTAGTGCGTCACCCTACATACTGTAAACAAGAAACTGTCTCCTATACCCTATGGCAATGGTCTTCAACAGGGGGTCCGGGATCCCTAGGGGGTCCTCAGAGTCACTACAGGGGGTCTTCCAAATCTTTTGTGATAGAATCTTTTGTTTCTCACTAGGGTTCAAGTATTAACCACTTGAACCCTAGTGTCCTTATTCTGAGAACTTTGGCCAAAAATAGCAGATCTACAAGCTCACAGCGCCTCGCAGCGCAGGCGCAGTGAGCTTCGGTTATTTCCGGCAAAGAGGTTTGGTGTAGAGGGGAAAAAGAGCAGATTAAGTACAGAGTGAAAGGTCAAGTTAAGTATTGACGGTTCAAGTGGTTAAATATCTGTAAACACAAATTGACATGAATCCAAAATACACTGATGATTGTGCCGTCAAACAATGAAACTATATGGTATCTATGGGTTGTGGGGGTCCCTGCTTCATCTCTCTCTCGACTAAGGGGACCTTGGCCTGAAAGCGTTGAAGACCCCTTGCCCTATGGGTCACATTGGCTCGGAAAACCGTTGGTCGACTTCACTTACACTCGTTCTCTGCAGCCTCTTGCTCGGCTATATTGCCTCGCTTGGGTGCTCCTCTCGGGGCTCTGGCCTTGCTCCTTGTTGTCAAAGTTTTTTTTTACGTGTTTTGGATGTTGAGTCTTGCGTGCCCGAGGCATCACTCTCACCCCGAGGCTTCAATTTTCCTCCCCAACTCCTCAATTACTGTCGCTCGGTTAAGTGACGCCTCGAGGGATGACGATTGAGAATGTGTTGACCCAAAAGCCAGCCGGACTTTTGAGCCACGAAAGAAGGAAATTCAGTTCAGACACTTTTAGGAGTCTGAGAGCAGCCTCCAAGAGAAACCCCCTGCACTTTTAAGCCCCTTTTCGACTGCAACTTTAGCACCATATACCACACCATACCGCACCACATACAAATATTGACATTTTCCATTACACAAAAGTACCCCTATCGGTAAGAAACAAATGGACCCTTTTAACTCTTTCAGTACCCAGAATCACCACTAGAGGGCGCCCGATGGCCATAGAATCCACCATAGACATACGCTGTATATGCACAAGCCGTGCGCAGCCATGACGCGCCTGAACACTTTCCTTTGTGCATGAACAGGAACAGGATGAAGTTAGCTTGAAGTTAGTTATTGGCTACCAAGCATTTTAGAAGCCCTATTTTCGGCGATTTAGCCGTGATTAAACCTTGCACACCTCATGGATATGCAGGGAACAGAGACAATGAGCTCTAAAGATCCTGGATTGCATTGGAGTGGATGGGAAATATCGGCGGCGCGACGCTCTCGCGGGCCGTGTAAACAGATGACGGCCGGCGGCCCGGCTCGAAAATTTAAATCTATAAAGTATTAATGTATTACTATGATAATTATAATACACTATAATAGATTATAATTGTGTATAACACAATAGAATCTATTATCATGTATACTATATCCTGGTGGTCTAAATGAAAAGTCAGTGAGTGATCAAGTGTTTGGCCCTGTTTGGCCTAGCTCAGACCTACTCTGGAGTGGATACTTTTTAGTACCACGTTTAGTACCACTTTCACACCACTCTACCCAGGTCCTTGTAGTGGAAAACCTGGCACAAGTGGGCGGTGGGGTGTGGAGTGGTGTGGTGATTGTCCTGTGGAAAAGGGGCTTTAGAAGCCCTGCTTAAATGACCGGGGTCCTTCAAGGCTCTATACTTGGTCTGCTCCTTTTTCCCCCCTCTACACCAAATCACTTCTTACAGCTGATCTACAAGCTGGGCGAGCCTTGCAGTAGAATGGCTACTTTTAGGCGAATATTCGCCTCAGAATAAGGATGCTATAGCAGGGGTCTTCAACAGGGGGTCCGGGACCCCTAGGGGGTCCTCAGAGTTACTACAGGGGGTCCTCCAAATATTTGTGTGATAGGAACTCGTTTTTCCCCCCCTTTCTTATATTAACCACTTGAACCCTAGCATCCATATTCTGAGAACTTTAGCCAAAAATAGCAGATCTACAAGCTCACAACGCCTCGCGCTGCGAGGCGTTGTGAGCTTGTAGATCGGCTATTTTCGGCGAAGAGCTTTGGAGGGGGGAAAGAGCAGTACAGTGAAAGGTCAAGTTTATTAAGTATTGACCTTTCAAGTGGTTAAATATCTGAAAACACACATTAACATGAATCCAAAATACACTGTTGATCGTGCTGTCAAACAATGAAACTATATCCATGAACAGATTGTGGGGTGCTTTCTCTTGGATCGTGTTACAATGAGCATGGCTGTGGTACACAGCAAGAGAGAATCTCCATACAACAGAAACACGTGTGTGTGTGTGTTTGTGTGTGTGTGTGTGTGTGTGTGTGTGTGTGTGTGTGTGTGTGTGTGTGTGTGCGTGTGCGTGTGTGTGTGTGTGTGTGTACTGTGTAGTGATTCATCCTGGCTGAATGTTGGATATCTCCTGCATTCATTAGTCACGATCAAGGTGCACACTGCTGTGCACCCAGCTCACCCATTGGTTTTCAGTATGGCGCGGTGTTACACCGGACCTGCACAGAGAGAATAACAGTGTTATACGTAGAACACGCGTAATATATGCAAACGCGGAACAGTTACAGGCTATTTTTAGCAAACCAATGGAGGTGCAGTTCACCCGAATAGTGGTCAAGACCTTTTTTGTAAATCCCCCGGATATACTAGTTGTGCCAATTTCCCCCCACGTGTTTACTCCATCCCATTCGATCACTGCCAACCCCTACCGTTTGGTCTTGGGGAGGCTCTAAACAACCATATCGTCGTTGTCGGGTGAAAACCTTGTATGTCCAAAACCTTTTGCTTCGTAATTATAATTTTTAAAATGATTTAAACTGGTGAAAACAGCCGATCTACAAGCACACAACGCCTCGCACCGCGAGGCGTCGTGTGCTTGTAGATCTGCTGTTTTCACTACTCTTGTGCGACGGCCTTGTATGATGAAGCAGGGCGTTACTTTGCGAAAGAACGTACAAATTTGAAACTTGGAGATACGAGGTTTCCCCCCCGACTACCATATGTCTCCTTCCATACACGTGAAGCGGCTTCTGTTTACCCGACACGGAGGAGTTTCGCCGGTAGTGCGTAACGCCTGCGTTCTGCCTGACGCGCCCAGTTCCGCTCCCTGCTGAACATGATGCAAATGCCCCGAACCAACCTGTAGTGGTCGCTGTTGTGCAGCGAGCGACAGAGTTGTCCCGATTCCATTCCCTTCCCTTCCCGGCTTGTGTTGGCTGCAGCGGCCCGGCCAAGCTGGAGGCGCCGTGGAGGAATCCAACCCCAGTGTCCGCGGTGGTGGGCAGGTACTCTAGCCATGATGCGCCACAGGGTGCGTTTCTGCAGTTACTGCATGTACAGTTACCTCTGCTGAGTGCTGAGACAGTTTTGAATTCAGCCTTCTGCCTGTGCCTGCCTCCACAACACTCTTTCCTCCTTAGCCTTTCAGAAAATACAAATATACAAAGACAAGGAGTGGACAACGTGCTCTCATTAAAACAAAAGAAAGAAAGATGAATATGCTGGTGAAAAGCCAAGTGCTTGAAAAGCTATGAACAGATCCTGTCCCACATTGTCCACATCTCTGCACTACTGTAGCTACTGTACATAACATAATACAGAGCGCGCGCAAACTGTACGCATATCTCATTTACAGATCAATAGATAGATATAACACTCTGCTGTCTTTGTACTTGGTTCCCAGATCCAATTACCTTCACACTTTTACCTTTTCATATTCCTGTGAATAGATTTTTATAGCTACTTTTCAATTCTGTTCTTGTTTATTGCAGTGGTTCTCAAACATTTTTATGTCCAGGACACATAAATTGACATGTACGGTATTTGGCTGCCTGCTCCCCATCTGTGAAGTTTTTGTAGAAACCTCATAAGGGAATATTTTCAATATTATTCCACATTGTCAAATTGCCAACCTACAAGGTCACAGCAACTTGTGAATTTCTAATATAAAATAATGTTAAAAATGGTTAAACTGATTTTGATGCTATATTATTAATACATTTTTCATGGGACTCTCTGGAAACCCCCTCAAGGACCCCTGGGGGTCCCACTCCCTGGACCCCAATTTGAGAACCACTGGTTTAATTGTCTATTGTGTATGTGTGCAAAATATTTTTTTATTTTACCAAATGAATTTCCATGAATGTGAAAACTCAGAGAAGCCTGGACAGCTGCAGACCTCACACTTGAAAGAGAATACAGATTTATGAGCCTTGGGTGCTTCACTCTGTCTTTGCTGGGTCTGGGACTGGAGTGACCCCATCAGCCTTTGCTTTGTAATCCCGTTCTGAGGGCTGCATTGTTATTGTTTCGTTCAATTCGGTTGTGCTGAACTGTTTTCACGGGAACGGTATAATAAAACTACAGCAGACAACCCTGGTTAAATAAATAAAATACAAATAAAAAATGCATGAAACCGCTGGCAACTGAGGAGAAGGTCACTTTTTTATTTTTCATTTTTTCTTCTTCAAATCATTGGGGCGAAATACACTTTTGATACCAGAAGATTTGAAATGCCCTCAAGTACAGTCTTAACATTGTCAGGTTTAAAAATGAATGAGATGGGGTAAGAATGTCACTTTTGTCTGGCAAAATGAGACCTTTCAACTCAACTGACCATAATTACAGTATTTTAATTGTACATGTTACCAGGGGTTGACACTAAGGTCTCAGAGGCACTTGCCCGTCGGGCAAGTACGGGTCATGTTCTACTTGCCCAAAAGTCATGCCCACTTGCCCGAAAAGTTAATTGTTCATTATAAAATGATGGGCAAGATTTTAATTACCGCTCAATTAAAGACATATTTCTTTACTTTCTGAGGCTGTGCGATAAAAAATGTCATACCTCCAATCCAAATCCAAATACCTACATCGCTACGATTGAATATGTCTGTGGTTTCAAGTGTTATTTTATATTTTAAGTGTAGCAACATTTAAAACAGCATATTATAGGCAAACCGTGCACTTATTTTAAATTCCACAGACCAGAAGACAGCCCTCTGGCCACGTTCAGGTGTTTAGACATATCTTGTGTTTTGTTACGGTTGCGTACCCTCTCAAATGAGCACTTGCCCAGTCGGGCAACCTGAAAGTAAACTTCACCTGCCCAAAGGTTTTATTTACCTACCGGGGGCAGGTGGGCAAGCCTTAGTGTCAATGCCTGGTTACTCTCTAATGCACTGGGAACCGTGTGAGTTGAGTAGAGAGTGAATGAGCTTGTGGATATACAGTACCTGCATGCATGTTTAAAAGGCTTTAAAACACTGTCTGCTCTAATCTTTTCAGGCTCTACGTTTGATAGGAGCTCAGCCACATGGGCGGCCCTGTCCCGGGTGGCAGGCCTGTGCAACCGCGCTGACTTCAAAGGCGGACAAGAGCAAGTTCCCATTCTCATGGTATGAACACTCACGCATGCCCGCCCGCACGCACGCAAGCACGCATCAGGCTCCACTCTGCTTCCCTCTGCTTCCTGGTCTGCCGCACTCTAGATCCACAAGTTTGAACTGTGATTGCGGATTTTTTTTTTTGACATTTTCCAATACAGTTTGAACCACAATAAAGTCCCCGTTCTTGTGTGCTGATTCACGTTTAAATGTTTCTTCACAACAGCACGCCAGACTAATGTGGCTTCAAAGTGAGGTGATTTTTCTTTTGACACCCATTGACAATCAATTATTTTTTTTATTTTTTTTCGTTTGCCGTTGTTTCTTGCGTAGGCATTAGTACGCCGCTGTGGTAACGGCTACGCGTAACGGCAAGAGTTTTAATTGCGCACATTTTGATGTATATTTTGCGGGGGTTGAGTCAACCTGGTGGGTGGAGTAGCGGACCGAGGTTAATTAATACTGCAAGGAGAATATTAAACATCTTGCTAGACACTTTTACCTTTTCATATTCCTGCAGGGTTCCCACGGTCATGAAATTCCTGGAAATATTTTGAAATTAGATACGTTGCGAGGCGTTGTGAGCATGTAGATCGGCTATTTTCACAATAAAACCGTATTATATGTTTTCTATGAGTTGTGAGGGGGGGAGAATTTCCCGGCAAAATGATGTCATCTCCCACATGATACACTACCGGCCAATCACAGCGCCGATCATACACCACCGGCCAATCACAGCGAGTCTTGCTGTCTCTAAAGGAAGTAGCTTCCCTCAGCAACTGTGTTTACATTGGTGAAGGAATCTTGCTTGCTACTCCCTCAATTCTGGTCTAAAAATGATGGGAGACGGCTCTACGGAATCGTATCGGCAAGGCGGAGGTGCTCGCGACGGCCACGGTGGTCCGCGGACCCCCGTTCCGGTGGTCCGCGGCGACTCCGGCCGAAAAAAGCAATACCGCTACTGACCACTAGTTGAGCAGCTTCCACAGTACAGCTTTAAATATCTTGCTATAGTGCTACCTAATTCAAACCCGTACCCAACGAGCCTGTATGTACTAGGGCATTCACCAAATATTCAAATATTCGAATATCAAAGTCACTATTCAATGTTGTTCACCGAAGTCGAATATATATATTTTTTTCTCTTTAAAAAAAAATAATTATAAAGCTTGGCTAGATAGGAAGTCATAAGAATGAGTTGTCAATGGTTCTCAAACCTTTTTAGGCCGTGACCCCCAAAATAAACATATTTTAACTGGGGACCCCCACCCTGACAAGCACTTGGAATTGTAGGTATTACATTTTAATGTGACTCGGTTCTGCAGATTAATATTGTGAAAATAGCAGATCTACATACTCACAACGCCTCGCAACGCAAGGCGTTGTGAGCATGTAGATCGGCTATTTTCACAATGTTCGCCTCTTGCTTATTTAATATTTGACAGTTTGGCCAGTCCTGTCGAATATTCGACTATTCGAATACTTTGAGGTAGAATAATTCGAATACTAAAAATCACTATTCGTGAATGCCCTAGTATGTACAGTATGTGCACTACTAAGTCAGAGGCAAGGAGTTGTTCAATTCTCTCCCAACCAAGCTACAAGATTAAATAATGGTTCTGGCTCTGCAACCATTGCAACGTTTCCACCTTCACATGTGTCTCCACTTCTCATAATCTCGAAATATTTGTACATTTTCACCATATTGTTGCCTGTAGTCTGCGCAGATGTGCACAAGGCTCTGGATACCGCGGGTGCACATTCTATCAGCCTCAGTTCTATATCTTAATTTATACTAGGGATGCACCGATATGGATATTCTTGGCCGATACCAATACCGATGTTTAAAATAACAATTTATCCAATAGCCGATACCGATATTAGTTTATTTTGGTTTTGGTGTTATTATTTCCCCTTTTAGGCCAGGGAAACAAATAAATCATTATAAGAAATAACTGTTCAGAATCTACTCTCTTAGTAGGCTGCAAATAACCACCACACCAACATAGCCAATGCCACATGTATACTTATCAACAACAGATAAATATCGGCTACTGCCATCGGTTAATGTCAGCTTTATTTGCCGATACCGATATTAACCGATACCAGCAAACATCGGCTGATACTGATGTTTGGCCGATATATCGGTGCATCCCTAATTTATACTTCTGTAGTACGGTGCACATTCGCTAAAAGAACACCTACAAGCTAACAACGTGTCGCGACTCGACACGTTGTTAGCTTGAAGATCTGTTATTTTATCTGACGCATGCTTCCCGGTCCCTCCGCTTTTACTAAACTGCTCTTGCATCGCAGCGCGGTACCAAGCACAGCCGTAATCACTCGATGGAGACAGACACTCATGGAGTTGGACTAAATAATTCGACATCGGTCTATGGAACTGTTTTGGATATTGAACAACCAACAAGTTGCAAACTAAGCTTATTAAGTTTGCAACAATAATGTTACAACGTCACTACTACTGTTTAAACTCGTCCCCCGGCCAGGTGAAAATCGAATGCTCACCCTAAAACATGATTTACGAGACTGTGGCAGCTCGCGTGGGACAACCAAGGCATGGATGGACAACTAATAACAGATTCTTGAAAAAAAAAAATTGTCCCACTCCAGCCTTGCTGAAAGACACTGGACACGTTACACATTGCTAGCCTGGAGCCAGCCTGTTTCGCTCCGTTCCGCGATCTGTTTAGTCTCTCCGCATCACAGCCTGGAAAGCCTTGTATCTCCAATGGTTGCAGCAAACCGCAGCTTCCGATTGGCTGTAGTGCGGAGCAACTCTAACCCTACTCTGATTCGTTGGAACAAACACCATGTGGCTTCCCAATTCTTAGCAAGAAGCCTCAAAGAAGGAGAAGACACCATAAGTCACGCCCACACCACGGTCCATGCGCCATGACACTTTGGGTGGCGGAACTTGCAACGGAAGCTCAATTAATAACATTGGCGTCTATGAGCTTCGGCTGGGACAGCTCATGAACAAAAAATAATTCTGAACGATTGAGACCTTTGTTGTATAATAGCTCCAGGAAAATAAAAGAAGACATATCACAGGTATTTTTACAATCACTTGCTTTTCGATGTGCACGTTACAAACTGTTATTGAGGCAGCTAAACAGCGGCGGAGGCTGTTTCTGTCTCGGAGCTATGGCAAGATTTGGATTCCAGACAGGTAATGGTGGAGAGTCTCGCGATACTATCTATACTAGTTCAGAAACGTAAATTGTGCTCTTTAGATGCACAGTGTACTCACCGAAAAGCAACACAGCACAAAACAATGTGTGACATGTTTTCTTTTATATTCCTGAGCTGAGTGTTTTATAAAGGTCTCTATCGTTCAGAATTATTTTTTGTTCATGAGCTGCCCCAGCCGGCGCTCATATACTCCAATGTTATTCACCGAACATCCGGTGCCAGTTTCGCCACCGAGAGTGTCATGGCGGATGGCCATGGAGCCTAAAATGACGTCGGTGTCCATTCCTTCTTTGATCCTCCTTGATTCTTAGAACAACACCACGTGGCTTTCCAGCCACGCGGCTTCCATTGGTCTGTGGTGCGGGGCGGGACAAATACACAAGTCTTTATTGGCTGGCTGATGACGTAGCTACCCTAACCCTACTCCGATTCATTGGAACACCACCCAATCAGCAATGACCTC
Organism: Nannobrachium achirus; assembly: GCF_963921795.1. Taxonomy (NCBI): domain Eukaryota; kingdom Metazoa; phylum Chordata; class Actinopteri; order Myctophiformes; family Myctophidae; genus Nannobrachium; species Nannobrachium achirus. The sequence goes on along the minus strand of NC_137814.1, from coordinate 25,639,710 downwards.
GTTACGTCACAACGGATATTCAGAAGTGCGAGTCAACTGAGTCATTTCCAGACTGTGATGCGTAGAGACAATACAAAACATGCACGGAGCGAACAGGCTGGCTCCAGGCTAACACATTGCTACAAAACCTGTATATCCACTAATGATGTACCATGCATGTTCAAATCATGGATATTTTCCTTATTAGACTTAATTATTTGTACACTTTGGAAACAATATTGGCTGGCCACAATGTTTAGTTGCCCACTGCATCCGTCTGGGGGTACAAGGGGGGAGCAAGGGGGTTTCACATATGAAGTAGCAAAACCCCCGGATGGGGCTAATTTCTATATATTATTAAGTAAGTGTTTTGCCATTGCATGGCAGGCAAACTTAATTAACTCAAATATTTTCCTGTTATTGTCTTGCATTGACATGGAAGTCGCAAAAAAAAACCTCTCACTCACACTCACACACACACACGTACACGTACACGCTTGCACACGCGCACGCACGCACACACACACAAGCGTAGACACCGCACGCAGGTAAAGACTCATAATGCAGACCGTGCACCCTGTGAAATGGTTCACACGGACAAAAACACGCACGCACGCACGCACGCACGCACGCGCACGCACGCACGCACGCACGCACACACACACACACACACACACACACACACAGGTACAGTTAACAGCACAGACACCTTGAGGGAAGGTAAATCAATACCTTCCCGTTGCGACATCGACTGCCCAGTACCTTCCAGGCCGCGCTAGATTGACCGCAACAGATTCTCTCCACACGCCTCTCAGCGGCAGAGATTACGGTGTTTCAACGACACCGGCAGGAAGCCGCCGTCGCTCGCTGCCTCCGGAGGGCGGGAGGACAAAGGGCCTCCTCACTGCATTAAGTAGCAGCCCTAGACATCCAGCACTCAAACACTGGTAGTGCAATGGCTTAGTGAAATTACCGTTACGGAGCGGATAAAAGCGCAGAACTTTTTTTTAGGCTTCTTTAGGACCTAACGATGGATTTTATAAGGGTAAACATCATGGATTTTTGATGTTTACCCATATAATATCCATATCAAGTTGGGCTCCCATAGACTTTCTATACAAGAGGAAAATACCCAGAAAGAAAATCTGCTTTAAGTAGGATGTGAGGGGTCTAACTGGGGGTTTGTCATGATTCTGAATCCATTGCAAGCATTGTTTTGCACAAAAATCTTTCCTTGGGCGAGAAATGGCCCCACAAAATGATGGTTTAGTGATGAGTCATCATTTTTCACCGTTTTTTGGGTGTTTTTGGGGGCCATTTCTCGCCCAAGGAAAGATTGTTGTGCAAAACAAATGCTTGCAATGGATTCAGAATCATGACAAACCCCTCACATCAAGCAGATTTCTTTTCTGGGTATTTCCTCCTGTATAGAAAGTCTATGGGAGCCCAACTTGATATGGATATTATATGGGTAAACATCAAAGATCCATGATGTTTACCCTTATAAAATCCATCGTTAGGTCCTAAAGAAGCCTAAAAAAAAGTTCTGTGCTTTTATCCGCTTCGTTTCGGTAATGTCAAAAACCAGCGTTAAGCAACTGAGCTATGGCAGTGGAGTCAAGGCAGAGGCTCTTCTGCTATAGCATCACAGGGAACAAAGTGCCCCCCCCCCGCCTCCCCCTGGGCAGCCCCTTCATCCCCTGCTGCTCCCCTCTCTGAGAAAACAAGAGCAATGGGATTTCCTTGATCTACTTATTCATTCGTGAAAAAAGAAAGGCACACAAAACAAGGACAAATCTTGCTTGAGCGTTGCGGCGCGGTTGTTTGGGGCTCATTCATTCATGAATGAATAAGTAGGAAGGGAAAGAGAAAGAGAAAGCCCGGCGTGTTTTTTTTCTCCTTTTTTTCCTGAGCAACGTGGACTTTGGGGGTCAATCAATGCAGCACCGGCTTTATAATGAATTGGTTCCTAGAGTAAGATATTTTGTAAGGGATGTGATCATTGCAGTAATAATACATGGTAGTTTTGATTTGTTTATTTCACTGGAGGCTTAGCTGAATGTGACTTTCCTACTCCGAGTGATTTAAGAGCTTTAAACCCATGGATGACTTAATAGAGCCCATAATGGGATCTAATCGACCTATTGAGGCAAATATTGAACCTTGTGCACTCATGCGTAGTGGGTGGATGTGGAAAATACATCCGTTGCCAATGTGAAAGGGCCTCTGTTTACCTTCTATTTTTAGTGCTATGTTTTATGTCTATTTGTGTGTGAGTGTGTGTGTGTGTGTGTGTGTGTGTGTGTGTGTGTGTGTGTGTGTGTGTGTGTGTGTGTGTGTGTGTGTGCGTGTGTGTGTGTGTGTGTGTGTGTGTGTGTGTGTGTGTGTGTGTGTGTGTGTGTGTGTGTGTGTGTGTGTGCGTGTGCGTGTGTGTGCGGACTGGCGCGCATTTCTATTTAGTCAAGCATGTGCTTTCAATCTGGCCTCCCTATTTTGACCATTTAAAAAAAACTATTTTTTTTTAATCCTCAAAGATGGCAGATCTTCAAGCCCACAACCCATTGCATGGCGACGTGTTGTGAGCTTGTAGGTCAACGTATAAAACAGCTGAGCTTAAGTGATTAAAACCTATAGTACACACATCTCCAAACTCTTGACAACACAAGAAGGCCAAAGCCTTATTCCCTATTCCCTATGGAGTGTACAGTGTTCGAGAACACACGCCACAGAGCCATGCTCATTACTAGCTGGTGTACACACCTGTGTGTGCGCGGCTGTGCCAACACCTGCCTGCGCGCGCTCACGCGTGCACGTGTGTGTCTGTCTATGCCATGTGGTTGTCAAAGTGTAGTCCGGGGACCCCACAAAATGAAGAACAGAACTTTAACCAGACTTTATAGGTTGGCATTTCGAATCTAAAAAGCCAGATGCCTGAAGAAGGTCTTTGTGACTGAAACATTGCTTAAATAAAAGTGTTCCTATTGTGCAAGTGCAGACGGCAGTTGATCCCTGCCTACGCACCTGTCTCTGAGACGACCAGGTGTGCATAACCAAGTAAGTAAGCCTTGCCGAGCCAGATTGATAAATAAATTCTTTGTAAACAACAGCACCTCGTTTCTTATTCCAATATGAGACAAAATAATTGATCACAAAGAAATAAGAGTGAATCAATATGTATATTTAGATTGTTACTGTGCTGAGAGAGGAATCAGACAAAAGGTGAACAGTACAGAAATAATGGTTCAATAGCTTGTGCCCTCTCTGACAAATGATGTTTTGACATGAGTATATGTATGGTCACTTGGTCAGTCAATGGATGACGTTTAACCAGTTCATAGGGTGTTTCTTATCAACAAGTGGGTTCCATATACGTGGCAAAGAGTTCATTGTAATCCATGGGGGAAGAGAGTCCTTCACTGGTGTCTGCAATACACCAGATGTCTCAAACTGAGCTCTATAAACCATAGTCTAGTAGCATTCACCTCGAATGGGTTGCAGATTGTTGTAATGTTGGTTGTTTGGTTTCTATTCTGAATGTTTTGAAGGTTTGCACAGGGCTCTACATCCGGTATTGTCCCAGCTCAGATTCTGAGCCTGGGACAACTTCCTGGTCCTAGCCCAGAAGTTCTTCTCAACCCCCTAAAAAAAGAACTTCTGGGAACTCAGATTTTATAAACCATAACAATTATCATTGTTTAAGGCAGGCTCCAGACAGTTGATAAGGCGGAGAGAGAGAGTGTACTTTCACAAGGCCTCCTTGGTGTCAGACTTTGGTCAGTGTCACCCAGTCACAAGCTGGGCCTTGGTGTCAGATGGCCATTTAGTCATCAATATGAATTGATAAATAGATGATATTAACCATAACAAAATATTTCCTATCAGAGGCCCATCTCCTGTTTCTGTAGCGTGAGGTAGCTTGATGTACAAGTACACCCTCTGGACATGACTTTAGTGTGTCGCAGGGACTTATCCAACCCTTCGTGCTGAGTGCCAAGCAGGGAGGAACTGGGTCCCATTTTTCAGAGCCTTTGGTATGACCCAGCCGGGGATCGAACCTCGACCTCCCACTCTCAGGGCAGACACTCTAACCACAAGGCCACTGAGCTGCTTAAGACCTCCTTTAATCTGAATCTAAAAGGTCACGAGTATATTTGTGTGCTATTTACTACACATTCTTTAAGTTTTCTAAACCTCTTTTCAGGTGGGGGTTCTGGCGTGGCCGTATTTTAGGGCATTAACAAAAAAGTCGATAAGTCGACTCAGTCGACTTCATTACACAAGTCGACTCGCGTTGCGAGGCCTTGTGAGCATGTAGATTTTACAATTTGGCCAATGTTTAATTTGTCATTTTAGAGGTATTAAAAAAGTTCTTAAATTGGCACTTTAGAAATGTGAAGATACCCTATACACTTACACTTTATGTTTGTTTGTTTACAGTTGAGTGAGAAAACAATGTTTCACATTAAGTTAATCATCCGGGGACCAACCCAAAATAACTGGGGGGTCGTGTGTGATGTGATGACGTCATCAAACGATAAAGTCCACTTCAACTCAACGTTTTACTGAGTCGAGTCGACTTGCAAAAATCGCAAGTCGTTAATGCCCTACCGTATTCATTACATAACAGTTTGGTGGTCCTTGGCATGAAAATGTGTTGAGAAGCACACAGACTGTGCTCTATGCAAACGTGTGCATACTGTGTATACTGTGCCTTTGCGTAAATGCCTGCAGCCTCAGTGTTGATGGTGCATCTGCTAATGTGTGCGTGTGTGCGCGTGCGTGCGTGTGTGTGTATATACTGTATGTGTGTGTGTGTGTGTGTGTGTATGTGTCTCTCTCTCTCCCACACCCCAGAGGGACACAGCGGGCGACGCATCAGAGTCAGCTCTGTTGAAGTGCATTGAGCTGTGCTGTGGCAACGTGCGCAACATGAGAGCCCAGAACCCCAAAGTGGGAGAGATCCCCTTCAATTCCACCAACAAGTACCAGGTACAGCAGGCATGCATGCATGCATGCAGGCATGCAGGCAGGGGCGTCACAAGGGGGTAGGAAAGTGGGACTGAGTTACTAGGGCCCAAGGTGGTGGAGGGGCGTTCATTATTTTATACTTTAGCTATTGAAAAATAGCAGATATACAAGCTCACAGCGCGGCACCGAGTGCCGCGCTGCGAGCTTGTAGATCTGCTATTTTTGAAAAGTCGTGAAAATGTGTGCAAATCTTTGAATATATGTATTTTTTTAAGCGAACATTTGTAACTCAAATGTTGCTTCTGGGGGGGTCCCTGGAACTCAATATTCAAAGACTTTCATGATTTTTCAAAAATAGCAGATCTACAAGCTCGCAGCGCGGCACTCGGTGCCGCGCTGTGAGCTTGTATATCTGCTATTTTTCAATGGTTAAAGCACAGGGGCCCCGCAGTGAATCCTTGTACCAGGGGCCCAGAATTTGGTGCGACACCCATGCATGCAGGCGTCTCATCCCCCCCCGCCCCCCTTTTAGCACAGCCGAGTCGATGTAACATTCAATAGTTTATTGGCATCACAACCGCGAGTAATGCGCCCGGGCGCTTTCCTCTTTATTATTATTTATTATCATCTCAACATGCTCAGGCTACAGGATCTGCATGACAATACAAGGTGTTGCCTCAAATCATGTTCGTTTTTTTTTCCTCCTCCACCACCACCCGTTCCCCCCGGACAGAAATTGGGAAAAGTCTAAAGCGCGTGGGGGAAAGGAAGGAAAAAGCAATTTTGTTCTGCTTTTGTGAGATTATTTATGCCGCGACCAGGATACAAATGATTTTTCCTCAGGGGTGGGGGTGGAGGGGAGAGGGAGAGGAGGAGGTTTGCACCGTGCACTGTACAAATCCACAATCATTACCTCACCTTGCTTATGCCAGCCCGGTGCAACAATAATGTGACATTCTTTATCTTTTTTAATATTTATTTCCTTTTTTTCCCCCCCTGCTCCCCTGGAATCCGACAGCGCCCAGTGCACGCGCGGTGCTGTTGTTGTTGTTAACCCGCCAAGATCTGGAACGTATGTGTGTCGTGTTAGACTTGAACCGCTTTAACCATTGTTTTATGCTTTGGCTCTTAGAAAATAGCAGATATACCGAGTGCCGCGCTGCAAGCTTGTATTTTTGAAAAGTCTTGAACATGTTGCAAGTCTTTGAATATTTTGACCAGATTCTATCCACCTGTTTCCGCAAGACTTTACTGTAGCATTATCTGCGGGACACTTCCGGTTAACAGCAGACATACTAGCTCACGTCGCGTCGCAGATGCAACCGTTGTGAGCTTGTAGATCACACTCGGCTGAGACGCCGGAAATGTCGCTCTCCTTCTGCACAATGCACGATGGGATGTTGGAAAGTTGTGGATAAATGTCTTCTAAATCCTTCTTCTAAATCAGTGGTTCTCAAACCAAGGAACCCCCAAAATGAAATGTACCGTATTTGGCCACGGACCCCCATCTCAAAAGATATTGTTCCAGGGACCTTTTCAAGATTTTTCAAAAAGAGCAGATATACAAGCTCATAGCGCGGCACCGAGTGCAGTGCTATGAGCTTGTATATCTGCTCTTTTTGAATAGCCAAAGTATAAAAAAAGAATGTTTAAAGTGGTTATGTGACACAGATGCGTTCGTCCCGGTGACGATGGGTTAAGCGGTACATGAGTTGTATGTTATCCCCTCTGTTCGAGCGTGACTCACGCTGCGCTGTAGCACTGGGCCAGGTGAATTTCCCATGGGGTAATGAACGCTATTGTACCGCATCATGAAAACAGACTGTAAAGCCATACTGTACGTGACGTGCAGTGAAGCCGGGTTCTATAACGTTGTTGTCGGGTGGAAACCTTGTATCTCCAAGTTTCAAATGTGTATGTTTTTACTTTTTTCACGAAGTAAAGCCCTGCTTCATCATACAAGGCCGTTGCACAAAAGTAGTGAAAACAGCAGATCTACAAGCACACAACGCCTCGCGTTGTGTGCTTGTTGATCAGCTGTTTTCACTAGTTTAAATCATTTTTAAAATGATAAATGCAAAACGAACAGTTTTGGACATACAAGGTTTTCATCTGACAACGACGATAAACAGCTTCGTACGGAGGGCTAATACTCTCTCCGTACGAAATGCTTACAGGCATTAAAGTCAAGCGCCGTGCGCTCGACGCTTAATTGTGCTTATTTGAGTTTATTAGTAATCTGGAATAGGTTTACGTGAACCACATTTGAGATCACGTAATCAAGTTGATAGAATAGAGCCTGGCTGCCTGCTCAGGGGATACGTGTCATCTTGACCTTCAGGTCAACATTTTGTGTCAAACCAGAAACGGGGTTGTGTCAAAGGTCATGTCTCACCTATACACAGGAGCTAAATGTCTCAATAGAAGCGCAGGAGACCAAATACAACCACCCCCCAATTGGTGCAAAGTTATATTGTATTAACTCAGATACAGATAAAATGACATTTTATCCAATAAAAATAGACGCTATGCATTCATCAATCATATGCCACTCAAGCGCTCATTGGGAAACTCCTCCTGACTCCTCCTTACTCCTACTGACTCCTCATGATTCCCACTGACTCCTCATGATTCCCACTGACTCCTCATGACTCCCACTGACTCCTCGTATCCTACTGACTCTGTTTTTTGCCACTCAGTAGGCGTTCCTGCATAACTTCTGGATACGATGATGTCATGTCATGTGCATACCCTCTATTGCGGGAAATAAATAATGCATATTTAGCACATCTACAATATCACAGCGCATCGCGATGCAACACATGAGCTTGTACATCTGCTATTTATGCAGTTTGAAGTACATAGGGCTTAAGTAGTTAAGAAAATGTCCCCCCACCCTGGCCTGCCCAACCCCTCTCTCTGTTTTTCATCTACTTTAATGGAACCCTGCGGTTGATCATTCAATCACGTGCGGCGATGGGAGATTTGCCACGTACTGTAGCTGAGAATCGGTTTCCATATTTAATAGAAGAGATTGGTCTTATTTCTTAAGAAGTAAGCTGGCCGGCAGAGGTGTGTGCAGCTGTTCACTCCAGAGATCCCACAACTCGGCAACGGGAGGAGATCTCATTTCCATTCCATTGCTATACATTATTTGGCACCAACCCTTATAGGATTTCTATATCCTGTATCTAAGCTTGACGGAATAACCTGTGCGTGAGCTCAGACCTTGAGAAGTTCCCCCAAAAGGCACATCTCTCAACGATCCATATGTGGAAAGGTAATTTCCATCAATTGTGGGATAGAACATCAGAGATCCGCTTTGCCAAAAGCCTCATTCATCAAGGTGTGATGTCGTTCCCAAATTGCGTTGCGTTTGTTTTTTTTATGACGGAGCCCCTGGTGTTACAGTAACATAATCATTGCTGACACCTTGTAGAAACCTTGTATCTCGTATCTTTTTCTACTAATTCATCGTACGAGAGTGTCGTTCGCGTAGTGAAAATAGCCGATCTGCAAGCTTGTAGATCGGCTATTTTCCCTATTTTGAATTGTTTGTATAAAAAAAAGGAACGGTTTTGAACATACAAGGTTTCCACCTGACAGCAGCCATATCGTCGTTGTCGGGTGGAAACCTTGTATCTCCAAGTTTCACATTTGTACGTTATTTCGCAAAGTAAAGCCCTGCTTCATTGTACAAGACAAAAAGTAGTGAAAACAGCCGATCTACAAGCACACACAACGCCTCGAGGCGCTGTGTGCTTGTAGATCGGCTGTTTTCACCATTTTAAATCATTTTTTTAATGATAAATGCAAAAGGAACGGTTTTGGACATACAAGGCTTCCACCTGACATATAATCCTCCTCCTCCTCCTCTGCCTGTAGCTTTCTATCCATGAGGTGGAAGACAGTCCTGGTCACGTTCTGGTAATGAAAGGAGCTCCCGAGAGGATCCTGGACAGGTACAGTAACAGTACAGCCTTATCAATAAGTCATCATCACCCCCAAAATCAAGTCTGAAAATGTATTTAAAAAAATCCCAGAAAAGTGGCCTACACAGAAAAATGAATTCTCCTTCTGCAGGTTCTTTTGGGTGGTTGAGGTGCTATAAACTAAGCAGTGAAGAAGTTCGATTATGCATTTGACCACAGACCCCTATTTGATACAATTATTTTAATATCTGGGACCCCAATCTACACTGTAAAATGCTCACGGTTTTCTTTTGTATTTACTTATTTTTCAACAAATAATGCCATGACATGCAAAAGACAAAAAAACAAAGACTAGGCTAAGCTAATCTAAACAAAAGCTGGCAGTCAAAACTAAACTGATGGGACAACACCCCCAACACACAGCCACCCATATGACCACTGCTGTGTTCAGTGAACAATTTTCGAGAGGTGAAATTGTTCAGTTGTTGGTGTAGTACCATCATGCTTTGTGTTGTTGTTGTTGTTGTTGTTGTTGTTGTTGTTGTTGTTGTTGTTGTTGTACAGGTGTAGTACCATCATGCTTTGTGTTGTACAGGTGTAGTACCATCATGCTTTGTGTTGTACAGGTGTAGTACCATCATGCTTTGTGTTGTACAGGTGCAGTACCATCATGCTTTGTGTTGTACAGGTGTAGTACCATCATGCTTTGTGTTGTACAGGTGTAGTACCATCATGTTTGTGTTGTTGTTGTACAGGTGCAGTACCATCTTGCTTTGTGTTGTACAGGTGTAGTACCATCATGCTTTGTGTTGTACAGGTGTAGTACCATCATGCTTTGTGTTGTACAGGTGCAGTACCATCATGCTTTGTGTTGTACAGGTGTAGTACCATCATGCTTTGTGTTGTACAGGTGTAGTACCATCATGCTTTGTGTTGTTGTTGTTGTACAGGTGCAGTACCATCTTGCTTTGTGTTGTACAGGTGTAGTACCATCATGCTTTGTGTTGTACAGGTGTAGTACCATCATGCTTTGTGTTGTACAGGTGTAGTACCATCATGCTTTGTGTTGTACAGGTGTAGTACCATCATGCTTTGTGTTGTACAGGTGCAGTACCATCATGCTTTGTGTTGTACAGGTGTAGTACCATCATGCTTTGTGTTGTACAGGTGTAGTACCATCATGCTTTGTGTTGTACAGGTGTAGTACCATCATGCTTTGTGTTGTACAGGTGTAGTAACATCATGCTTTGTGTTGTACAGGTGTAGTACCATCATGCTTTGTGTTGTTGTTGTTGTTGTACAGGTGCAGTACCATCATGCTTTGTGTTGTACAGGTGTAGTACCATCATGCTTTGTGTTGTACAGGTGTAGTACCATCATGCTTTGTGTTGTACAGGTGTAGTACCATCATGCTTTGTGTTGTACAGGTGCAGTACCATCATGCTTTGTGTTGTACAGGTGCAGTACCATCATGTTTTGTGTTGTACAGGTGTAGTACCATCATGTTTTGTGTTGTACAGGTGTAGTACCATCATGCTTTGTGTTGTACAGGTGTAGTACCATCATGTTTTGTGTTGTACAGGTGTAGTACCATCATGTTTTGTGTTGTACAGGTGTAGTACCATCATGTTTTGTGTTGTACAGGTGTAGTACCATCATGTTTTGTGTTGTACAGGTGTAGTACCATCATGCTTTGTGTTGTACAGGTGTAGTACCATCATGTTTTGTGTTGTACAGGTGTAGTACCATCATGTTTTGTGTTGTACAGGTGTAGTACCATCATGTTTTGTGTTGTATACAGGTGTAGTACCATCATGTTTTGTGTTGTACAGGTGTAGTTAGTACCATCATGCTTTGTGTTGTACAGGTGTAGTACCATCATGTTTTGTGTTGTACAGGTGTAGTACCATCATGCTTTGTGTTGTACAGGTGTAGTACCATCATGCTTTGTGTTGTACAGGTGTAGTACCATCATGCTTTGTGTTGTTGTTGTACAGGTGTAGTACCATCATGCTTTGTGTTGTTGTTGTACAGGTGTAGTACCATCATGCTTTGTGTTGTTGTTGTACAGGTGTAGTACCATCATGCTTTGTGTTGTACAGGTGTAGTACCATCATGCTTTGTGTTGTACAGGTGTAGTACCATCATGCTTTGTGTTGTACAGGTGTAGTACCATCATGCTTTGTGTTGTACAGGTGTAGTACCATCATGCTTTGTGTTGTACAGGTGTAGTACCATCATGCTTTGTGTTGTACAGGTGTAGTACCATCATGCTTTGTGTTGTATACAGGTGTAGTACCATCATGTTTTGTGTTGTATACAGGTGTAGTACCATCATGTTTTGTGTTGTATACAGGTGTAGTACCATCATGTTTTGTGTTGTATACAGGTGTAGTACCATCATGCTTTGTGTTGTATACAGGTGTAGTACCATCATGCTTCACGGCCAGGAGCATCCTCTGGACGCCAGCCTGACCGATGCCTTCCAGAGTGCATACATGGAGCTGGGAGGCCTGGGAGAGAGAGTGCTTGGTATGTTTTGAAAGCACAGCACATCACGTATGTTCACTGTCATCTTGTGAGAGGTTTTTGTATGCCGTGGGCTGCATGTAACCATTAAACTACTTTGTCGTACGACAAATTGTGATAATATCTCACATGCTATGATATAAAATATCATCGTGTTCTGTGAGCTTATTAGATCTGCTATTTTCGATATTTTATTATTGATATTTTTTTTTAAATAAAGACATTTTGGTTGTTGTTTTTTTTGCGGCACATTTATTCATTTCTTGGCTATAATGACATGCCCATAAAAGGGAAGCCAGGTTGAAAGAGTACAAAATCTCCCTAGACAATGTTGGTAATTTAATTTCTTGTTTTCTCCTTGTTTGCATTTCAAATTACGGTATCACATTTTGCAACAGAACGAAACAAATAAGCTCACGTCAACCGACCCGAAACAAAACTCTGCAGGTGCAAAGAAGCAAAGCCTCTCAAATGGATTCAGAAAGTGTCTCATTATGCACAGTAAAGTACAATGTTCGTGTAACTGTGATTTATTAATGCTACTGTGGCGCGTTGCATGGTAGAGTCTGCTCCGTGGCGAGGCACCGCAGCCTGTTAGAGGAAATGGAACGTTGCAATGGAAGTAATTTAGGCTAATTTTAGTCTAAAGCGAAGGGAAGTTTAGTCCTAATGCTTGGTCATCAGTTGGTAAGAGCGGAGAGATATTCTAATAGGTATTTTAGATCAGCATCTGGCGAATGCACCGTCTAATTACATCGCATTTGCATATTGCAGTGGCTGGGATTGAAAACAGTTTGTCTGCAGAAAGTCAGTTTAATAATCACGGATCTCGGAATGTTTTAATTACGTTTTTTTTTAGGTATTTCTTAGGCTTTAGACAGTATACAGGGTTTGCGAGAGAGAGAGAGAGAGAGAGAGAGAGAGAGAGAGAGAGAGAGAGAGAGAGAGAGAGAGAGCAGGGACGTGCTGGGCCCCTGATTCAGCCCGGGAAAAAGAGTTGGAGGGGCCCTCATTGCGCGCTATAGAGAGAGAGATCTCTCTCTATAGCGCTGCTGCCACTCAAAGATTTGCCATTTCAGATCATGACAAGTGACAAGCCAGTGGGCCAGTTACTGCACATGAGTTATATTTCGTCGTTGTCGGTCTTGTCCAAAACCGTTTGTTTTGTATTTATCATTTAAAAAAGGATTTAAACTATAGTGAAAACAGCCGATCTACAAGCACACAACCGCGAGGCGTTGTGTGCTTGTAGATCTGCTGTTTTCACTACTTTTGTGCAACGGCCTTGTATGATGAAGCAGGGCTTTGCTTTGCGAAACATTTTATAAATTTGAAACTTGGGAGATACGAGATTTCTGCCCGACAGTGACGATTTACTTTGTTGGCCGCCCCGGCCCCAAAAATGGAACGAAGGCCGACATTTTATCTGGACCGGCCGGGAATAAACCGGCCTTTCGGGAGTTGTCCCGCTTTTCCCAATGGCCAGCACGTCCCTGAGAGAGAGAGAGAGAGAGAGAGAGAGAGAGAGAGAGAGTATACTCTAGGGCAGAGTGGGGTGCTGCTGTCTGGTGTGGCTTTCAAATAAGGTCGAAATAATGTATTTTGAATGAGTCTAAGAGGCCCTCGGGGCGACTACACTTGATTACCTCCAGTTCACGGTGGAACTATGAAACTCATCAACTTTGGAATTGAGATTTCTTTCCCCCCTGCAACACGGAGAATATGAATTTAGGCATCTTGCATTGTGGCTGTGAATACCAGTACTCGGCACAACTGTATTTTTAGTGCCATTCAAATATATAAATCTTTCCTATAACTTTACAACAGGGGTCTTCAACAGGGGGTCCGGGACCCCTAGGGGGTCCTCAGAGTTACCACAGGGGGTCCTCCAAAACTTTGTCTCCTTTTTTATATTAATTATTTGATCCCTAGTTTCCATATTCTGAGAACTTTAGCCAAAAAATAGCAGATCTACAAGCTCACAACGCCTCGCAGCTTGTAGATCAGCTATTTTCGGCAAAGAGCTCTGATGTAGAGCAGAAAAAGATCAGACTAAGTACAGAGAAAGGTCAAGTTTATTATTGACGGTTCAAGTGGTTAAATATCTGAAAACACAAATTGACAAGAATCCAAAATACACTGATGATCGTGCTGTCAAAAGATGAAACTATATGGAATCTAGGAACAAGTTGTGGGGGTTCCTGCTTCATTTCTCTCTCAACTAAGGGGTCCTTGGCCTCAAAACGTTGAAGACCCCTGCTTTACAAGTCTACGTTTAAAGGGAAAATGGACTTGGAACAATGTGCAAGTTGGAATGCATGTGTCGTGGCCTGTGTAACTTGGCACAGGTGGGCGTGCGCTCAATCCCATTCACTAGGGATCCCCTGGGCTGGTCGCTGTCCAAGGTCCTGAAAACAGTTTGATTTTCCTCTTTTACAACAACTTGCGTCTTGTCCCCGCTCAATCTAAGGTGGCGTGTAATGATGAGTACAGGACGCCTTAACAAGATTAAAGTGGAATTGAATTCAGAGACCGTTGACCCGTCCCTCTGCAGGTTACTGCACTGTCTAATGAAGTGGTATTACAGTCACGTACAGTCAATCGTGTCGGGAAGAGACATGAGGCCTGAGAGAGGAGGTGCTGAATTCTGGACGTTTGTCAAACCCAAAGTGAAGAAATCTCTGAAAGTGGTTCATTGTGTGCATACAGCCAACAGCGCTGCGTTGTGAGCTCGTAGGTCGGATATTTTGGCTGATCGTCACGTAACGAAATACATTGGGTTTAAGTGGTTAAAAAAAAGAAAAAAATTATGAGCACACTTCGTGCCCCATTGTTTTTTAACACAAAAATCTTGAATGTGTGAGAACTACTGATTTAGACAGCATTTCGACACTGTCGGGCAGGAACCTTGTATCTCCAAGTTTCAAATGTGTATGTTTTTTGGTAACTTAAAGCCCTACTTCATCATTCAAAAGCGTCACACAAAACCCGTGAAAACAGCCGATCTACAAGCACACGTTGTGTACTTGTAGATTGGATATTTTCACTAGTTTAAATCATTTTTAAAATGATAAATACAAAACGAACGGTTTTGGACACACAAGGTTTCCACCCGACAATGGCGATTTGTAGAACCGGCCTCTGGTCTATGAAAATAACCGTTTCTCTTGTATCCTCCTTGGTCCAGGCTTCTGCCACTTGAACCTGTCCCCGTCCCAGTTCCCCCAGGGCTTCGTCTTCGACGTGGAGGAGCTCAACTTCCCCGTGGAGGGGCTCTGCTTCCTGGGCCTGATCTCCATGATCGATCCGCCGCGCGCCGCCGTCCCCGACGCCGTGGGCAAATGCCGCTCCGCCGGCATTAAGGTGATTGGTTACGCTTCAGTCCGGCGCCGTAATTCCAGGGAGCCGTTTGTTGGCTGATTTCGCCGTTCCGCTAAACTGAAAAAAAGGGTGCCTTTTCTCTCCCTCGCCTGGGGGCCTCATCCATCAAGGTTTTCAGAGCGTTGAACCGCTGATTGGGTTTCTTTTCAGATCGCGAAACCGGCGCTGACGAAAACGAGATCAGGCGGAGCAACATTGGATCTGAGCTCGTTTAGTGTTTTAGATGTGATTAATGTGGTTACCGGTGGCTCCTGCGAAGGAGAGCATCTCATGATTGATGTACATGGCACAATGAGGTCTAATGCTCAAAGAAAGATACTGCAGTGTAATTAAGACCTCTGTGATGTACCTTAATGGAGCCTCGCGCACAAACGAGGCGTTTCTCTATAACAAAGGTGTGGGTAAGAGTAGACAGAGATAACCACACCGTCATTGAAATGTCTTATGGCGCTCGCTCGGGAGGCGCAGCGGTAAAGTACCTCTCCACCACTGTGGAGTCTCGGGTTGGAATCCACCGTGGTGCATCGTCCGACTTGATGATTGAGCATTAACACAAACACAGTCGGGACAGTTTTTGTGGGAGGGAAGCCAGGCAGGGAAGGCAATCTTTTGTCATCATGTTAACAACTTCTACAGGCTGGTGTGGCGCCTGTCAGTGTTGTTGAACAGGAGGAGTAGGATGGAGGCGCTACGTCCTCCCGGTGGGGGCTCCTCACTTGCAGTTGAGCCAGTAGGGTACAACAGGGATGGCGAAACACAGAACTGCTGTTGGGCAAAAACCTATACCTCCTATCTTGATATTTTAACCTTTTGTGATTTATTTTCATAAATTAACGCCCTACTTGATCAGCGTTCTATAAAGCATCACAAGCAGCAGATCTGCAAGCTCGTTTTGAGCTTGTAGATATTCTACTTTTGAATCTTGAAAAGTAACAGTTTTGGACCCGACAGAGACGTTATACATATTTTTTATTTTATTGAGCGGTGGTCACAACGCTCCTATACGTGGCCGTGTGTGTGGGTCTGTCTGTCTGTCTGTCTGTCTGTCTCCGTGTCTCCGTGTCTGTCTGTCTGTCTGTAGCCTGCAGTAACCTTTTCTGACCACACATGTTAAGGGAGGGGCGCTGTTGCACACACACACACACACACACACACACACACACACACACACACACACACACACACACACACACACACACACACACACACACCACCGCTCAGTTCACACGAGTGTGATTTTTTTTTTTAACACTAGGGTGTTGTAGTGCCTGGAGGACGCGGCCCACATACTGCTTTATGACCCAGGTTCCAGAGCTGTTGAAAAGCCCTGGTCCTGTGTGCCTTTGAGCAAACACTCAATCCCCAGCAAGCTCCCAGAGAGCTGGGTTTTATATAACAAAATGTACAGGGAAATGAACTACAGTATTCACACGGTTCCACAGGAGTCATGCAAACCACTCCGCCACCTGTTGCTGTCTGCAGGATGTTTTTATAATACTGTAATATCATCGCTGTCATGTAGAAACCTTGTATCTCCATGTTTCAACATTTTCAGTATTATTATATTTTCTTTTTCATAAATGAGTGCCACTACTTCATTATACAAGAGGGTGTCACAAAAGTAGCGATAAAATAGTCGATCACTAGCTCAATCGCAATTGCGTTGTGAGCTTGCAGATCAGTGTTTTAATCCATTAAAACCGGGAAAGCATCCCTAAAGTGAAAGTGGTTAAAGGGATAGTTCAGCCAAAAAAAGAAAAAGAAAAAAAAATCTTTCAATCGATTACTCACCAAATGGAGACTTCTTGGATATTGTATTTGTTTTTGTCACATTTCTAAGCCAATAATTTGACGACCAGCAGTGGTTCCCTATGGAGTTACAAATGCCTGCTTTGTTCCAAAAGCCACAAAGAGTCTCCTCACATTATTTGGTTAGGAATGCAACAAAAACAAGTCTGCATGGGGTGAGCAAAAAAAGTGCGGGTAAGTGTGCCTGTGGATTTCACAAATACAGAACCGATGGAAAAGTATTACCGTAGTATTACCGGGACTATAAATAATAACTACATTGGAAAAACCTTTGGAATTGATACACAGGTCCCCCATCCCCTCCCCATTTCCTGAAAAGTAACCCGTGTGGACATACCAGGTTTCCACCCGACAGCGGTAGGGTAGCGCTGCCAGTGCAGTGAGTAGTTCCACTGCTCCAACAGCATCATACGGGGGCCATTCAGGTGACCAGGGGCGTCACAAGGGGTAGGAAAGTGGGACTGAGTTACCGGGGCCCAAGGTGGAGGGGCCCTAATAACTTTAGCTATTGAAAAATAGCAGATATACAAGCTCACAGCGCGGCACCGAGTGCCGCGCTGCGAGCTTGTAGATCTGCTATTTTTGAAAAGTCGTGAAAATGTGTGAAAATCTTTCAATATGTATTTTTTAAGCGAACATTTGTAACTCAAATGTTGCTTCCGGGGTGGTCCCTGGAACTAAATATTTTGAGATGGGGGTCCGTCCGTGGCCAAATTCATATCATTTTGGGGGTCCTTCACATGAAAAAGTTTGAGCATCACTGACATGGAAACATAGGTTTCTTGGCACACATTTTCACGATTTTTCAAAAATAGCAGATCTACAAGCTCGCAGCGCGGCACTCGGTGCCGCGCTGTGAGCTTGTATATCTGCTATTTTTCAATAGTTAACATTCATGGGGGGCCCACAGTGAATCCTTGTACCCAGGGCCCAGGATTTGGTGTGACGCCCCTGCAGGTGACTTATAGGCCTCGGGGCACATAGCTCTTGCGATGCAGAGAGCGATGACACGCAGATGAAATACACCCAGGTTTTATTGTGATAATGCCGCCCTGATTTATGGCCTCTGTTCTGCTTGTCGGTGTGGTCAGGTGATCATGGTAACCGGGGACCACCCAATCACGGCCAAGGCCATCGCCAAAGGCGTGGGCATCATCTCCGAGGGCACCGAGACGGTAGAGGACATCGCAGCGCGCCTCAACATTCCCCTGAGCCAAGTCAACCCCAGGTGTGTGTGTGTGTGTGTGTGTGTGTGTGTGTGTGTGTGTGTGTGTGTGTGTGTGTGTGTGTGTGTGTGTGTGTGTGTGTGTGTGTGCTCGTGCTCGCACGCATGTGTGTGTGTGTGCAGGCGAGCGCAGATGTTTGTTTGTGCTGTGTGTGTACTGTATGTGTCACTGACAATGTCCTGACCATGCTGTGCTCAAGTTTGTGAGTGTGTGTGTGTGTGTGTGTGTGTGTGTGTGTGTGTGTGTGTGTGTGTGTGTGTGTGTGTGTGTGTGTGCGCACGTGCTCGAGAAAAGGTTTGAGGCAGAGGAGGAGGGAGGGGGTACGAAATGCAACGCAAACGCCAAGTGCATTCCAGGAAATGTCAGCGCCTCCGTTTGCATAATCTTCTCTGACTCTCTCTCTGTTTTTGTGTGTTTGTGTGTGTGTGTGTGTGTGTGTGTGTGTGTGTGTGTGTGTGTGTGTGTGTGTGTGTGTGTGTGTGTGTGTGTGTGTGTGTGTGTGTGTGTGTGTGTGTTTTTGTTTATGTGTGTGCCCCGCGGCAGGGATGCCAAGGCCTGCGTGGTGCACGGGTCGGACCTGAAGGACATGACCGCGGAGTACCTGGATGACCTCCTCAGACACCACAGTGAGATCGTGTTCGCTCGCACCTCCCCCCAGCAGAAGCTCATCATAGTGGAGGGCTTCCAGAGACAGGTGACCACGCAGGAACTACAGCCAAGCCAAGTCTGCTTATTATAAGCGGCTTTGGGCTTGTTTTCCTGTAAAGTAGCTTGTAATTATATTGGAAGTTGCGGGAACTAGCGTTTTTTTTTTAGGGGGGGGGGGGGGGCTTGTTTCTAAACAACACACTCCCACTTCCAAAACGGCCTACTGTATAGTGACAATTATTGGGACAAATCTGGCCAAGGGCGGGAGTCCCGCGGTGGGTCATGTGACGACATTACGTCACGTTCGCACTGAAGTCCCTATTTTGGGCGTGTCATTATAGGCACAGAACCTTTTCGAATGTTTGAAGATGAGAAGAAAAATCGAAAATAGCCGATCTACAAGCCAAAGCTGATCAACATGGATCAGCTATACATACAGTAGGCCATTAAAATATGATAAAAACATGAAACATGAAATATGAAGAATAAAGAATAAAGATACAAGGTTGCTGCACGACAGCGACTTCTGAGACGTACCGGTATATTATATTGTTAACCTCATAGTGAATACTGCATGTACTGTTGTACAGCATAATGTGTGCATATATGCGTGTATCAAAGAATGGCTTTATGAATGCAAATGAGTTCCACTTAATAATCTACAAAGTTTGACGGCGGGATGTCATATTAAATTCATATGACCGTCGCATGCACACATGTGTACGTCACGTGTGCGTGTGTGTGTGTGCGATGTGTGTGCCTTGCACACATGGCGTGCACGTGCACCATGTGTGTACAGTGTGTGCCGACTGTGCACAATGCACACCCACACACACACACACACACACACACACACACACACACACACACACACACACACACACACACACACACACACACACACACACACTTACTGTCACACACGCACACAGTGCTCACACGTGCAGGTCAGCCCATAATTGACCCCCTCCAGTCATTCTCCTCAATAAATCGAACTCTATTCCACATTTCATTTAATCTCTCTGGGGCCTCTTTTTGAAAAGACATGATTAAGCCTCTGACATGAAATGAGGCTTAATCATGCCACTTATCTTGCCTTGCCGCTGTGGGTGTGTGCATGCGTGCGTGTGCGTGCATGTGTGTGTCAGCTCCCCATCTCAATGTCTTCTCCCCCTTCTGTCCTTCGCCCCCCTACCCGTCTTTTCCCGGGCGCCGTGCACGCCAGGGCGCCATCGTGGCGGTGACCGGGGACGGGGTCAACGACTCGCCCGCCCTGAAGAAGGCCGACATCGGGGTCGCCATGGGGATCGCCGGCTCCGACGTGTCCAAGCAGGCGGCCGACATGATTCTCCTCGACGACAACTTCGCCTCCATCGTCACCGGCGTGGAGGAGGGTGAGACGGGTGTGGGGGGTGGGGGGGGGGATTGAAGAGAGGGTCACAGGCTGGTGTAGAGCAGTGGTTCTCAACTTGTTCAGGCCGCGACCCCCAAATTAATCATATTTTAACTGGGGACCCCTGACTAGCATTAAGAGTTGAGGCATTACATTTTGTATAACACGGTTCTATAACACGGTTTCGCAATTTCTGCCTCTAATATTTGACAATATGGCCAATCTTTAATTTGTCATTTTAGAGGTATTAAAAAGTCCTTAAATTGTCACCTTAGAAATGTACATAAAACCTCTATACAGTTAAACCTTTTTGTTGGTTTGTTTACTGTTGAGTGAGAAAACAATGTTGCACATTATGTTAATCATCTGGGGGTCCCAACCCACAGGTTGAGAACCACTGGTGTAGAGGAGGAAGGCGGAGGGATGCAGAGGATTAAGGGAGGTGGGGATGGAGAACAGCTGGGAGGGGGTGGGGGGATCTGGGACTTGAAGGAGGAAAGAAGGATTGAAAGAAGACATAAAAGGGAGTTAAATTAAGGCAGTATAAGGCAGTTTATGAAATATAAGGGATTTACTACATTTTACTGATATTGGGTTGATCAGTGTGGCTTTATCAACTGGTGCCCAAAAGGTAGATCGTGATCTACCAGTAGATCACCAAGGGTGTGCAGGTAGACCACATGACATGCCTCTAAAAATATATAATTAAAATATAAAATATATGTCAATATGACATCAAGAAGGGCCTGTCAGCTCCCTTCATGGCTTCTAAAGTAGGCAAACCTCCAATGCAATACTTTGTTAAGCTCTGTCCACACCGGCGAATTAGCGAAAGCGACGTGAATAAGCGAACCAAAAAGGCGAAGAATTCGCCATTCGCCCTTTTCCATACACACCAAAAAGCGACGCGAATATGCGTATAATATACGCTTAATTCGCCTAAAAACGAGGGGGCGATATCTGCCTGCAGCCCTGCATAGCCACAGGAGAAAGGAGAGAGGAGAACGGAGACAGGGATGATGAGACCTGGCCGTGGTTGTTAGCCTATTAAATAAGAAAAAGAACAGAAGAGACAAGTGACAACACGCGTTCTCCGTTCCCCTCCCAGCTCCGGCCGGGGCTGGGAGGGGAAGTAGACAGGAGGGGGGTAGACAGGGTCGGTCAGTGTTTTATCATAGCCGGGTCGGAATGGCCGCATCACCCTCGGAATACGGGGCTGTCAATCATTATGTGTATTACCCGAGAGGACCCGTACTGTGTGTGTACTTTCTGCTTTTTTTATGCAAACTGTAAAGCAATCAATCAATGTGTGTGCGCGCGCTGGCGTGCGCTATAAGGAACTACTGGAGTTCTGTTTAACGTGTGTGCTGTGTTTAGGCTGGCCTGACCTAGGATCATGGTCTGTTAGCCGTGAGGCAGCGAGATGAATGGCTGTGTAACAGAGAGATGATAATGCTGGTCTAGGATCAGTTTAAACAGCAGGGGGAAAAGATCTTGGTGCGTGCATAATGCATGCGTGATGCTTAGCCTGCTGCCAGGATGATGAGAAAGCGACCGCGTAGGTTAAACCATGACTTACCTCTCTGTAGTTAGAATAGCCTAAAAGTATTCCTTTTAATCTCTGGCTTTTCTTTCAATCTTAATATTATAGATTCCTTGGTAGCGTCTGCCTGTCAATCAGTTAACAGCGCACGCTGCACGGCTGCAGTGAGTTACATGAACGAGGGTTTTAATAATGATTAAATGATCGGGTCTCTCGGAAATAAAAGGATTTCGGGACAACATGTCACGGGTTTCGGTCTGTAAAAAAAGAAAGTCAGTGTAAAGTAACTAAAAGTGGCCTACATTTACTTGAGTAGCCTGTACTTGTAGATGAGTCCAATTTCCAGTAGCCTACTTTCCTTCTACTCCACTACACTTCGGATCCTTTTGTATTTAATAGCCAGCGATTTATTTTAAAACATTAGTCTTTTTGCAGTTATAAATTAGCCTAAAACATACCATATGCTTTTACCAGTAATACATTCGAGTAGTTTTTACAAGCTGCTTGTAACAAGCAGCCACGCTGCCACACAGAGAGAGACACGGAAAAGGAGAAAAACACCGTTCCCCTCGGCCTCAATGTAACGTGAAGGTCCCTCCACCATTCTCTCTCTCTCTCTCTTGAAATAGGGTAGAGTGAGCTTACTTTGATACAGAGAGAGAGAGGAATTCGCCTTTGAACGTTCGCTAAATTCGACACAAGGGCGAATAAAAAACAGACGCCTTTTCGCTTTTTCGAAATTCGCGTTTGGTGTGGATGCTTCCATTGACTTTATAAGGTTTTAAAAAAAGGGCGAATTATACGCTAATTCGCTATTCGCCAATTCGCCCTCTGTGTGTACGAACCTTTAGTAGCATTACAAAGAACCCCAAAACCTACTCTACCACTTCCATACAAAATGGCATGAAGACATTTTCCCCAGTATTTCCCATTTATTTCCCCCTAAAATGTAACGCCAGTGCTGCTATTCCAAAGCCTCCCTCAGGCCCTCAGCTAAAACATTTTGGTAGATCATGTTGAGCTAGTCATTTTAAAAGTAGATCTCACGTCAAAAAAGTGTGGGCACCCCTGGGATATACCATATTATTATATCGTCGTTGCCGGATGAAAACCTTGTATGTCCAAAACTGTTTGTTGCATTTATCATTTTAAAAATGATTTAAACTAGTGAAAACAGCCGATCTACAAGCACGCGAGGCGTTGTGAGCTTGTAGATCTGCTGTTTTCACTACTTTTGTGCGACGGCCTTGTACGATGAAGCAGGGCTTTACTTTGCAAAAAAAACATACACATTTGAAACTTGGAGATACGAGGTTTCCACCCGACAACGACGATATTATATATACTGTGTATGTATGTGGTATCTCTTCTAGATAAGGAAGGGAAATAAACACGCGCACATACACATCACAAACAATTAACTGAAATGTCAACCCGGCCAACCTTGCTCAGGAAATTGAAAGAAATAACCTGCGTTTCAATGGATTCAATGCAGTTATTATTCAGTCCTGAACGCTTGTTAACACATTCCCGCGTTTCTCTCTCTCTCCCCTCTCTCTCCCTCTCCCTCTCCCTCTCCCTCTCCGTCTCCGTCTCCGTCTCCGTTCGCGCAGGTCGCCTGATCTTTGACAACCTGAAGAAGTCCATCGCCTACACCCTGACCAGCAACATCCCAGAGATCACCCCCTTCCTCCTGTTCATCCTCGCCAGCGTTCCACTCCCCCTGGGAACCGTTACCATCCTCTGTATCGACCTGGGCACCGACATGGTGAGCTGGGAGAGGCCCGACGCGCACTCATAACAGCCCTCCACTTATTATAGCAAGGAGGACGCGCCATCGACCGCTATCTGTTCCCTTTGGTGCCTTTGTGTGCCTGCCACGCATCTGCCTCCGACAGAGCCGAGAGAGTGTGTGTGCATTTGAGGCAATGGGTGTGCATGTGTGTACTGTACGTGTGTGCGTGCGTGCGTGTGTGCGTGCGTGCGTGCGTGCGTGCGTGCGTGCGTGCATGCGTGCGTGCGTGCGTGCGTAGATGAAAGTGTTTGTGTTTATCTTCGCTGTCGGGTGGAAACCTTGTATGTTGTCCTTTTCAAGAAATGGAGAAAAAAAAGAACCTGTGTGCCAATGTAGTTAATATTTAGCTTTAACCACTTTAAACCTGCCGTCCCTATTTAAGGCATGTTAAAGGGCAGACCTACAGGCTCACAACAGGACGCATCACCACGCATTGTGAGCTTGTGACTTGACCTAAGCCCTTTGCTCCTCTAGTAGTCTCACGTAGCCAGACAACTATTCCACAATCTCCGAATGCTATATAGAGTCTGGAACTACACCTCCTGAACGGCGAGTAATGGCAGCTGGCATTATCCATTCACGAAAATATATTTTAAAATGTCATTTCTGCTAAACGGCAAGGTAAATATGCTTAGATGAGTTTTATTTATATAATGATAAATGTGCGCGATGTGAGACGGAAACGGAAGTGAGGAGGAGGCTTCACTTCCGCTTTAACCGGGTACTCATCGTTCTTCTTACATTATTCCAGACTATGATGGGAGCGTTTCCAAATCGAGTCAACAGTCTGGCCACGAGAGACTACTCCTCTAGAGGGCCTAGGCCGTTGACAAATGTCCTCCATTTCCCTCTTGAGCTTGTCTGTTGGCTATATCCTCCACTGGCCCACACAGGTTGATTTGGGTATCACCGGTGGAAAGACATACGAGGGCCCTTTTGATAAATGTCACTCGTTGACATTTGTGCTGCCATAACCTTTATTTTACAAACGTAAACATTGACCCGCCGCTGTCGTTGTATTTCATACCACCCAGTAGTTGTACATGAGCTGCAGCGGCCGTATATGTTTTTATCCTCCTCAATAACGCCAGCTTGATTTTTCCTTATGGGTCCGCACTCTGCAGCTTATATGAGCGTGGATGTGACGTGCCTCGCGGGTATGTCTTCTCCCGTGAAAATGTAGGTCAGAACCCATTCCCAGTGATGTAAAAGTACTGTACTTAAGTACAACCTTCAGGTATTTGTACTTTGCTTGAGTATTTCCAATTTCCAACACTTTTACTTCTACTCCACTACATCTCTGATCCAAATATTGTACTTTTTACTCCACTACGTTTATTTGACAACTTTAGTTACTAGTTACTTTGCAGATATACATTATGATATTATACAACGTACATAAACCACTTTAGCCCTATTTTATACCATGGCTGTTTGAAAATAGCCGATCTACAACGCGTCGCGATGCGACATGTTGTGAGCTTGTAGATCTGCTATTTTCAAACATTTTGTACTTTTACTTTTGGTACTTCGAGTACATTTTGATGCCAATACTTTCGATGCCAATACTTTTGATGCCAATACGTTCATATTATATATAATAAATATTTTATTTTCATATTTTTACTCAAATATGTTTAGGAATTCCGGACTTTTACTTGTAATGGAGTATTTCTACATTGCAGTATTGATACTTTTACTTAAGTAAAACGTGTGAGTACTTTTTCCACCACTGCCCATTCCCCACACACCACGTTGTGGTTTTCAAAGGAAGCGTCAACAGTCCAAATCCACTTTGTGGTGCCTGTGGATTTATTGAAAAATATGAAAGTGGAGAGAGACGAGAGAGAGATAGAGAGAGTGTAGGGGAGGCTATAGAGGATAATCAGGATGTAGTAGTCATAGAAGAGAAGGCTTCCGGAGGCATTTGATGCCTGCGTGCCAACAGTGCTGCGTGTGGCGTCCGAGGCGGTCCCTGTGACCTCGCCACAGCACTGCCTCTTAATGCTGGCACCATTAGCGTCTGGCATGCAGGTGCCTTTAAGTAACATTACAAATAAACCTGCAGTAGATGGAACCACATGCTGGAAACAGTCCTTTATCCAAAGAGTCTACTTTGAAAAGAATCACAGTGGAATGCTGTTTTTTCTTTTTTTTCTTGGCTCACTGCCAACATGGGTTTGATGTAGAGAGAGAGAGAGAGAGAGAGAGAGAGAGAGAGAGAGAGAGAGAGAGAGAGAGAGAGAGAGAGAGAGAGAGAGACCCAATTTCTGTCTTACTGTTTCCTCTCTTTCTCCTCCTTGTCGGTGTCATTTCCGATCCACACTCCACTCCAAATGTATTCCTGACGGTGTCAGAAGCAACTTGCAGAGACACGCTGCTTTTCCGTGGACGACGGGCACAATCTGTCACCGTTAAAATGGAAGCAAAGACAAAAGACCGTATGAGACATATTACCTCTTCATTTAGTTTCTACCGGCGTTAAGCTTCATTTGACTTACTCTGCTGCCTAAATGAACGCAGTCCCCCATAAGAGTCATGTCAGTAGAGACAAAGTAGAAGGAATGTTCTGTATTAAAACATGGACTGCATAAGCATGAGCTGGTAAAAATACATTTATTCAATTCAATCTTTATTTCAGATCCAGGGAGATCCATATCAATAAATAAAGCAATACAAAAACTAATAATAAAATAAATAAAAAAATGCAAAAATAAATGCAATGCACCAAGCCCAAATATTCCGTTTCTGACATACGGTCATATTATTGAAGTAAAAGCTGTTTGTGACATTGATGTGGCCAGAAGGAAACACTGCAGTGAGTCTTGCTTTGTCCGTTTGTCCGGGCGCCCAGGGTCACATTGGCCAAGCTTTGCGGGGCGCATGAAATTAGACATGTGCGCCATTGGTTCCACAGACTAGACGAGACCCTGACAGAACTGCGTGTGGGTTCCGTTATAACAGCAATGATGTCATTAACTGACTCAGATGCCCTACACATAAACCTGTACACAGGTTTCCCACGGTCATGAAATTCTTGGAAAGATTTTGAAATTAGGAAAATATTTTTCCAGTACTGGAAAAGTTTTGGAATTGATCAAGGGTCCTGGAAGGTCCTGGAAAAAATAGCTATGCATTGTCTTTGGTTATTGATTTTGTTAATACCTCTGAAATGACAAATTAAACATTGGCAAAATTGTCAAATATTAGAGGCAGAAATTGTGAAAATAGCCGATCTACATGCTCACAACGTCTCTCGTTGCGAGGCGTTGTGAGCATGTAGATTGGCTATTTTCACAATAAAACCATGTTATACAAAATTCCTCAACTCTTAGTGCTCCTCAGGGTGCCGGGGTCCCCAGTTCAAATAGACTACGGCTATGATTATTTCGGGGGTCACGGCCTGAAAAGGTTGAGAACCACTGCCATACACTACCTGACTTTTAGTACAGGCATTCTAGGGTTGAACCTTGAACAAATTGCAACACAAACTCTTTCAACTTTTTTTGTTTCATAAATATGTTAGTAATAACATATCAAAAGTCCTAAGAAATCCAAGTGGTGGAACATAGTGAAGTGGTGGAACATAAGTTGGGCTCCCATCGACTTTCTATACAGGAGGAAAATACCCAGAAAAGAAATCTGCTTTAAGTAGGATGTGAGGGGTCTAACTAGGGGTTTGTCATGATGCTGAATCCATTGCAAGCATTTGTTTTGCACAAAAAACATTCCTTGGCCCCAGAAAACGCCCACAAAACTGATGAAAAGTGATGACTCATTCACTTTTAAAGCAGATCTTTTTTCTGGGTATTTTCCTCCTGTATAGAAAGTCGATGGGAGCCCAACTTATGTTCCACCACTTCACTATGTTCCACCACTTGGATTTCTTAGGACTTTTGATATGTTATTACTAACATATTTATGAAACAAAAAAAGTTGAAAGAGTTTGTGTTGCAATTTGTTCAAGGTTGGCCCATTTTTTTTCTTAGATTGCCTGTACTATTTGGGCATTGTGCAATGTGCATAGGAGTAAGCGACTTGTTATTGAGCTGAATTGTTGTTATATATCCTGGAAATCGTGTTAAATATTCTGGAAAGGTTTTGGAAATGAATTGGTAAAGATGTGTGGGAACCCTGTGTGCATGAGGTTGCGTAGTACAGCAGAGCACGTGGGTACCCTGACACTGACAAACATCTGACTTGCGCTGGAGCTTCTCGGAGCTCTCAACAGCAGCCTCATACTGTCATTATAGGCCACTGTGAGACGTCTGACGCTACCTTGTCTGTAGCGAGTAGCGACACCAAAGGTGGGCATTATACAGTGGTGTAAAAAAAGATCTGAAAAGGGATATCTTCACAGGTACTGAGCACATGCTAAATTTGCGACACAGCATGTTGTCGTGGGCATACAGCCTCCGCCGCCGTCTATAGATGTCCTTATCTGAATGAATTGGCCCTATAGTTTCTTGCTGGGGAAGCCCCCCCTTATGCCCCCCCTTATGTAAGACTCCTCTCTGCTAGCTGTCTATATGGAAGCGTTCCAGATTTAGTCTGGTGACATCAAAGACGATATTCTTTAGGTTTCTTCTCGCTAGCGGGGAGAGTTTTATATAAATGTTTATATAAGCAATGGAAGATCATGGGAGTGTAATATGCTCATTTTGGGGTCGAGATCTTGGCTTTTAAGATAACTGATTTGATGTTCAAAAGCATGACATTTCGTTCGCCTTTCATTGCCTACAAAACGTTTTCTTGAAAGTGCACCCAAATGCTGTGTAAGACGTTGGGACATAATGGAAATCTCCATAATAGTATACTACTTGCAGTGAAATGAGATGGTCTCAGCTGTTATATTATTATGCTGTTAGTCTATGGTGAATAAGGGACTATCTGCCCAAGCCCTGGATGATAAGTCATTTTAGTCATGCCAGTTAGGCAATCATGAGGATAAAGAAATGTATCTGCCTTTATTTATATCTGTATAAAGGTCTTTGCACTTTGCTGCGTTTTTTGGGCCGAATATCGGAGGGGAATTTTGGGAACATGAATAAAAAAATCTACCTCACCTTATGTCAATCACGTTTGCACACTGCCGCCCGTTTCGTATTTATTTTTGGACCAGGGTTGATTTTTTCCGATTTCCGCAACTGTTACCACTGAGTCCCTTTCTCTCTCTCTCTTTCCTCTCTCTCTTCCTGGCCTCCAGATTTCAGATTTCGAAAACAAGAGAAAACACGCAGTGCAGTGTGCAACCAGCTTTACTCTACTCTCCTAACACTGCTGATTCATCCTGCCTTATAGCCTCTGTCCTCAGCCTATCAGAATTCTTCTTACATTCAAAGATCATTTCTGCCTAAATCAAAAAGTTGACTTAAAATGACTAAGGCATCCCAGGGTAGATACCCTAACAAAAACATGCAGCAATCAATCCTGGTCTCTATACTGCCTCCCCCTGGCCGGCCGGGGCGCCTGATGGAGGGGAAATGAACTGGTTGGAATAACGTGTTCCGGTGATAACGGGGTAACGGTGATAAGAAGCGGCCTGCTCACTCCTCATGCTCAGTTCGGGGCTCTCCCCAAGCGTGGCAGAGGGAGAGTAGAGCCCAGGATTACAGCTAAGGCAATTGGCACTGGGTGAAAAATGACTTGGGCAGAAAGTTATTTTGGAATGTAACAAGCATTCAGGACATAGGCAATAAAGGCACAATGAAGCAACAGTGTTAGGAGAGTAAGGCAGAAATGTCAATTTGACCAAAACATTACTTAGGCAATCATGCTACGAGGCTAATGAAATAACCTTTAATAACCACTAGCCCACACCCAGGGGTGCAGACTGCAGAGTCTGCAGACTTGGGACCTCAACCATGACTAACTACAGAGCCCAACGCCCATAGCAACATTTTTGAATAAACAGCAAAAAAAAAAAAAGGTTTTAAATGTTGGTCAAATGTTGGTCTAAGTTCAGATCGATTGACCAACCCACTAAAGGAGAAAAATGTATCAGAATTAGTAAGTCCCCATCCATCCGCCGATTGGTCGTTTTGTCACTGTAGCTCGCTGAGTGTTATTTTGGCTTCTTGCCGACTCAATTGATGAGAAGGTTTTGTAATTAAAGCCTCTGTGCTGTTATTGACTGACTACACCGTCACACACACACACACACACACACACACACACACACACACACACACACACACACACACACACAGCATGAACAACAACAACAACAGGATTATATCGCTCTGCTGCCTGCCACCGCCATGCCATTAAAACAAAGTCCTTTGTCCCAATAAAACCGGGAAAACATTGGTGGAAAAAGTACTCAAATGTTTTACTTGGGTGAAAGTATCAATACTGCAATGTAGAAATGCTCCGCTCTGGAATTCAGGATGTACTGTACTTGAGTAAGTATTGGTATCGATACCAGAAAGTACTCATCATGCAGAATGCCCCATTTCTCAAGTTTTCAGGTGTATAAAATGTGTAAGAAATCTTTTGAAATCAGCCGATCTACAAGCTCACAATGTGTCACGATGCCCATGCATAGGGACATGGCGGTCCGGGCACCTTGTCGCGGGTTCGAGTCCCTATCCTGACGGCCTTTGCTGCGTGTCACTCCCCGTCTCTCTCCCCATGTCCTGTCTACCTAACTACTGTACTATCAAACAATAAAGGCATAAAAAAGTCAAAAAATAAATGTAAAAAAGGGAAAAAACCTTTACTGGATCAAGTCCCACTTAAAAATCTTGAAAATGTTCGCGGCCCACCAATCTAACACGGCAGAATTTAGGCTGACACTAATATCGTAGTGTTTTGCCAGTTAGTTGGTGGCACTCATGCAACATTGTCACGGCCCTCCAGTGAGCCCCCGGCCCACAGGTTGAGAACCGCTGCTCTATAATTGTGTGTGTGTGCGTACGTACGTGCGTGTGTGTGTGCATGCGTGCGTGCGTGTGTGCGTGCATGCGTGCGTGTGTGCGTGCGTGCACAGCCCAGAGCCCGGGGTCCAGCGCCCTACTAAAGAGGAGACCACAATTATACATTTGGAAAACACCTGCCGATCAATTAACCTTGGCACAGCTCCATGCATGAAAAACTCCCATGGTTTCCACCCACAGAAAGAACCCAAATCACACACTCGCCCTCCTCCCTTACCCCTTACCACAAGCAAACCAATAAACCAATAAAACCATCTGTCCAGCCTCACTACAGCTTCCATAGCCCATGGCAAAACAAATATACAATAGACAGATACAGGAAAAGTGAGAAGTCTACTCCCTCAACTCCCCCTGCCACATGTCAGTCAACTGGTCAATGCCCATGTACAAGTTCACATGATTGATTGGTCAAACCCCCGAGAGGGAGGGGAGGGGAGGGGGGGGGGGGAGGTCATCCAATGACATTGGATGACAGAATGACAATCCAATGTCATTCTATACTATAGAGCAGTGGTTCTCAACCTTTTCAGGCCACGACCCCCCAAAATATTCCTATTTTAACTGGGGACCCCCCCCACTCCACCCTGAGGAGCATTAAAAGTTTAGGCATTACATGCTGTATAACACGGTTCTATTATTTTGTGAAAATAGCGAGGCGTTGTGAGCATGTAGATCGGCTATTTTCACAATGTGAGGCGTTGTGTGCTTGTAGATCTGCCGTTTTCTGGTTCTATTGAGAAAATAGCGAGGCGTTGTGAGCATGTAGATCGGCTATTTTCACAATGCGAGGCGTTGTGTGCTTGTAGATCTGCTGTTTTCACTAGTTTAGTACATTTTATAGATGATAAAAAAAACGAACGGTTTTGGACATACAAGGTTTCCACCCGACAAAGACGATATGACTATAAATATAAGGTGCTGGGAGTGAACATTATAATGTAGGGGTTGCCTTGATTAAAACAATATTCATGGGGTGCCCTGAGACAAAAAAAGTGTGGGAACCCCTGCTGTAGTGGTATACCGGTAGGTACGGATGGACAGTCAAAATATTTTCAGAGTTCCATGAAACAGAAAAGAATGTCTCGGAAATGCAAGGACGTCTCTATAGGACTATATATGTCCTTGTGGGGACAGAAGACCATTGCGTACAGTAAGTTTTCTCTGCATGGTGAAGCTGTTAGGAGCTTGTTAACAGCTTAGTTTGGCTCTAGGCTACAGGCTGCAGGGCCACGCATGCAGAGATTTATCGGTGACAGGCTGCGGTGCTTTGAGTGAGCGATGAGTATTTTTAGCAGGCGCTGCCGGGGTGGAAAAGGCTAGCTGCAAAACATGTGCTATCGACGTTATAGATGTAGCACGGTTTAAAAAAAAGAAGGAGGCATTAAATTTGAGAATTGGGATCCTGTGGACTTCCTTGCTCGCACAGTGGCGTCAGTTCAGAAAAAGCTAAGGTATGGCAACATTACTGGTGTCTTGCCCGCGCACGTGCAAGACACCAGTCATGTTGCCATACCTGAGCAACAGGCATGATACATTTATTTTAAGAAGTACATTTTATTTTTTCCCCCCCGTTTCTACGGTTTCTTGGGCTGGATATGGCAGCCTGGAACGGTTGTTCAAGTGCAGCTAAACTTGGCATGTTAGTAAACGTGGCACAATTAACAATAATGCATTGCACCTGTGGAACCTGGGAATATACCACCATTCTGTCAAGATGGGGAGAATAAAAGTGTGGAGAATATAATACCTTGTTAAAGTGACCATTTTATTAAATTTCGCATTTGTAGCTATTTTACTGTAATTTAACAACATAATAACCAGCACAGATAGACAAAGAGACATTCATGGATTTATATTTAAAAGTAACTTTTATTTTCCCCCTGGACCCAGGGTATTTCAGCTGCATACCCCTGCCAATGCCATACCCAATTGACACCCCTGTGCTTCCTCTCTCTCTCTCTCTCTCTCTCTCTTTCTCTCTCTCTTTCTCTCTCTCGTACACACACGGGCACAATGGCGTGCTCGTGCTCTCCACATAAATCTGGGTATAATACATGCTGACTGCTAAATTATTCTCCCGTCATACATCATGCTGTACATTCTCTCTCTTTATGATGTTGTTTTAGCTTGTGAGTGTAACATTATATATAGTTAGCACCGTGCGGAGCATATGTCTCGCCAACGTTTGATTGCACAGTAATGCTTGAATGAGAATCTTAAATCTTCATAAGGTGCAACATGCCACACAGTAAAATCCTGAGCGTTCATTTATTCGTAAGTAACGGACCCCTTTCAGGTCCATTTGTTAACTCCCATATTTAACACCTCTTGAACTCTATATACTCATTGACCATAATCTATACTAGACATTATGTCCCCTCCACACCAAAGCTAAAAGCAGAGCTGACACTGATCTTCTGTAAGCTCAGTTCTGCAAAAAGCAGATCTGCTTTTTAAGCTCACAACAAGTCGTTGCGAGCTTGTAGATCCATTTTTTATTTAGCCGAACGTTCACTCCAGAATAGGTACACTTCAGTCTTCTCAACCTGTGGGATGGGACCCCCATGGGGTGACATGATTTTAGAGGGGTCCCCAGATGACAGTGAAGTCACAATTTAAGGACTTTTAAGAAACTTTTTTAATAGAAAAGAATACCATTTACTGCATTAAAAGTAATCAACAAACATGCTATAAAAACTGGTCAAACATTGACCAAATTGTCAAAATAATATAAGAAAGATGCAAAATGTTTAAGCTCACAATACCTCTCGGCGCGAGGCATAGATCTGCTATTTTCACAATATTTATCTGTGCAGGGTTCCCACGGTCATGAAATTCCTGGAAATATTTTGAAATTAGAAAGATATTTTTCCAATACTGGAAAAGTTTTGGAATTTATCAAGGGTCCTGGAAGGTCCTGGAAAAAATAGCTATGCATTGTCTTTGGTTATTGATTTTGTTAATAGCTCTGAAATGACAAATTTAACATTGGTCAAATTGTCAAATATTAGAGGCAGAAACTTTGAAAATAGCGTTGCGAGGCGTTGTGAGCATGTAGATCGGCTATTTTCACAATAGAACCGTGTTCTATTGTGAAAGTCCTCAACTCGTAGTGCTCATTAGGGTGGGGGGGGGGGGGGTTCCCCAGTTCAAGTATGAATATTTTGGGGTCAGGGCCTGAAAAGGTTGAGAACCACTGGCATACACTACCTGTCTTTGGGCATTGCGCATAGGAGTAAGCGACTTGTTAATGAGCTGAATTATTGTTTTATAGTCCTGGAAATTGGGTTAAATAAATATTCTGGAAAGGTTTTGGAAAAGTTTTGGAAATGAATTGGTAAGAAATTGGGTGGGAACCCTGTCTGTGGAACCGTCGAACCGAGTCAAAGAAAATGTAATTCCTCTGCTACAATTCCATGTTCTTGTCAGGTTCAAATATGATTATTTTTGGGGGGTCATGGCCTGAAACGGTTGAGCACCCCTGGGCCAGGCATCATGCTGTTAACGTCACCACTCATCGTTTTACAGGGTAGGACGTTTTGCTCTTTGCCTTTCGGTTGGTTTTGGTCTAGAGACTCCAGACCAAAACAAACTGAAATTTGTCGCAACCTGACTGTCACGCTGGGTGAAGTCCCCACCCCTAAATCCCAGCTAAATCCCACAGATTTCCTCCCCTAAGTCACATATATTGCTCCGCTGCTCGCCTGCCCAAACCCCTGCCGATATATAGACTGAATTATTATGAATGTCTGGGAATCCTCTCGCCGTCTGTCTCTCGTATGGCATCTCTCTCATGCTCTGTCTCTCTGAGACAGTCTATCTCCACTATCCTGTAGAGATTGCCACGCTCTCTCTCAGGGGTGTCACACCAAATTCTGGGCCCTGGGTACAAGGATTCACTTTGGGGCCCCCCATGAATGGGAATGCATTGTTATGCATTATTTTGTGCTTTAACCTTTGAAAAATAGCAGATATACACCGAGTGCCGTGCTGCGAGCTTGTAGATCTGCTATTTTTGAAAAAAAAAAATCGTAAAAATGAATGCAGGTCTTTGAATATTTTTGACACGATTCTATGAATGTCTTCTAAATCCTTCTGAGGTTTATTTGAAAAACCTATGTTTCTATGTCAGTGGTGCATGTGAAGGACCCCCAAAATGATATGTATTTGGCCACGGACCCCCAGCTCAAAATTTTAGATTGGTTTTTCGCTTAGAAAAAATACTCCTATTCAAAGATTTATCTGCTATTTTTCAATAGCTAAAAGTATAAAATAATTAAGGCCCCTCCACCTTGGGCCCTAGTAACTCAGTCCCACTTTCCCCCCCAGTGTGACGCCCCTGCTCTCTCTGTGTCTCTCTCTCTCTCTCTCTCTCTCTCTCTCTCTCTCTCTCTCTCTCTCTCTCTCTCTCTCTCTCTCTGTCTCTCTTCATCTGCACGGTAATTGAGAGCTGACGGTAATTCAGCGTTCATTTCCAGAACAGTGCCTTTGTCCATCTATTGTTGGAAACAAACATTGAGTGTAGTATTAGACGGACGCAGTCTGAAGAGATTGTGTAGCCTTCGAATGTACTTGTACCATATGTTAGCTTTTTTATGATTGATAATGTTTATTTAGGAACGCGAATCAACATAAATCGAATGTGCCATATGTTTTGATTCCAACCAATCCAATCATTTCGTGAGAGTAGGTTCATCTCATTACGGGGAGAGAAATGATAATATGTAAATGCGTGCCATTCTTCTGCAGCAAAAACACCAGCTGTGAAAGTTCCTGCACATGTACTGTCCTTGGAAATGAACCACTTAAGGCCTCTTTTATACTTTTTTTTCAGCTTTGCAATTTTGGAAATATGTTGAAAGATATATCTGAAATAGTTTGACAGCTTGAGAGTGATCAAAGTTGAACTCCTTGGCGGTATAGCCTCCCCTGCCCCCACACCCCTCCCTCCTCTGTAAATATAACTGTTAATGCTACTGACATTTCTACCAATAATGTATTGTTGTAAGGTATTGTATTGTATTGTATTAGGCAGGGTTATTATATCGTGTCTTGTCGGGTAGAAACCTCTATATCTCCATATTCTAACTTTTTGTTGTTTCATAAATAGTATGCCCTGGCCTAATTCATACTACAGTGTCACACAAAAGCATCAAAAGTGGCAGTTTCCACCGACAGCGACCATATCGTCACTGTCGGGCAGAAACCTCGTATCTCCAAGTTTCAAGTTTTTTGTACATTCCTGCTTCATCATACAAGGCCGTCGCACAAAAGTAGTGAAAACAGCCGATCTACAAGCACACAACGCCTTGTGTGCTTGTAGAACGAGGCGTTGTGTGCTTGTAGATCGGCTGTTTTTTTTAGATGATAAAAACGAACGGTTTTGGACATACAAGGTTTCCACCCGACAACGACGACATGTATTAATGATGAGTACAATGGACCAATTTCGCGTTGTCCTTTTAGCATAGCCTTTTGACCGCATACCACTGCTAATAAAGCATTCAATCAATCATTCCCTGCTCCGCCCCCTCCCTGCAGGTTCCAGCCATCTCATTGGCCTACGAGACGGCGGAGAGTGACATCATGAAGCGCCAGCCCAGGAACTCCAAGACGGACAAGCTGGTCAACGAGCGTCTCATCAGCATGGCCTACGGCCAGATAGGTCTGTCCCCACGCGTCCCCAAAGGACCCCCTAAGGTCTCAACCCTGAGCCTCCGTGATGGGCCAGAGAGGGCCTCAATTACCCCAGTCCCAGTCATAAAAATAAATGTTACAGCCGTAAAAATGTCAAATATTGACATTTAACGGACACACGGGTAGTTCCTGTCTAGTGGTGTACCGCCATAAAAAGATTAGGTACTTGGAACAGACAGTAAAAAAGAAAAAAAGAGAAGGGTGGGGGGAGGGGGGGAGGGGTTTAGGGGGTTAGAAATTAGGAAGGAGGCATGAGCCAATATCGGAGGAAATGTTCCAAACTCAAATATTCTGCTATGACCTTTTGCAGCTAATGGAGACAGGGAGGAGAGTGGTGGAACGATAGTCTAGTTGAGTGTTTCTCAAATGGAAGTGCTGTACTAGTTACCCTGAGGTGTACCTTTTCTCTTCTTCTTTTCGTTTCATCTGATATTAAATACCAACCATTCATCCCATGGTCATAACGTAAAAAAAAGATACCGTCTCGAAACTGGTTTTGAAAAATCTTTTATTTGCCATTTATTTTCAATCCAACCAAATGGCTTTATACCGTATGGCAATAAGACGGTCCAATAAAAATACGAGTTGCCTGCTCGCGCACTGCGAAATGTATTCTTATTATTAAAGTAAAAAGATATCGTCTCTGTCGGGTGGAAACCTCATATGTCCAAAACTGTTTATTTTTCAAGATTCAAATTCAAAAACAAAAGTATCTCAAAAGGTGACGCGCAGGCTATCTGTTACTTTTGATGCATTTGTGTGATTCTGTAGATCAGTGGTTCTCAACCTGTGGGTCAGGACCCCCAGGGGGGTCCCCAAATTATTTTGGGGGGGGGTCCCCAGATGATTAACTTAATGTGCAACATTGTTTTCTCTCAACAGTAAACAAACCAACATAAAGTTTAAGTGTATGGACTATAGAGGGTATCTGCACATTTCTAAAGTGACAATTTAAGGACTTTTTAATACTCCTAAAATGACAAATTAAACATTGGCCAAATTGTCAAATATTAGAGGCAGAAATTGTGAAAATAGGAGATCTACATGCATATAGATCTGCTATGTTCACAATAGAACTGTGAAATATTAGAGGCAGAAATTGTGAAAATAGGAGATCTACATGCTCACAACGCCTCGCGTTGTGAGCATATAGATCTGCTATGTTCACAATAGAACTGTGTTAAAAAAATGTAACGCCTCAACTCTTAGTGCTCATCAGGGTGGGGGATCCCCAGTTCAAATATGATTATTTTGGGGGTCGCGGCCTGAACAGGTTGAGAACCATTTGCTGTAGATCAATATGGGGGATTATTATTTACAGGGGAAAAAAACTAAATATGGAGATACAGTAGGAGGTTTATGTCCGACAGCAACAATATAAGAAAAAAGAAAGGAAAGAAAAAAAGAAAAGAAAAGCTATAAGACAGAAAGGGCAAAGATTCATCAATATCTGCAAGGATGTTTTGTGCCGGTTCGGTTGTACCCGGGGAACATTATTAAAGAAA
Source organism: Nannobrachium achirus (assembly GCF_963921795.1). Classification (NCBI taxonomy): domain Eukaryota; kingdom Metazoa; phylum Chordata; class Actinopteri; order Myctophiformes; family Myctophidae; genus Nannobrachium; species Nannobrachium achirus. The sequence goes on along the minus strand of NC_137814.1, from coordinate 25,602,367 downwards.
GTTTGGTAACCAATGTTCTAGTTCATGTTTTGCAGGCCTTGCAGACCTTGATGGATGTCTGAGGAATAAATATGGGCTGAGCAGCAGTTAGTTAAAAAATCATAAGCTGGCCCAATTTCATAGGCTATTAAATAGGTCAAAAGCCTTCATTAGACGAGGATTGAGAAGGCTGAATGCAGCAAAAAAAAAGGGAGAAAAAGATGACAGTAGCTCAAATCTACTCCTTGATGTTTTTAGATCAATGGTTCTCACATGGTTTTCCTTCAAGGCCAAAGGGCTTCTTGTTCTGTTGCGCTTTTCTGTCCACGACCTTTTCAGGACCTTTTCTGCTTTAGAAAAGGTGTCATTTCTTTAAAACGTGTACTGTATCTGCATAGTTAGTTGCTTGTACCTTGACATTCATGGTTTGTGGGTACTACTGGGTAGGCTGCTGGCCTCAGACCGGAGTGTGATCTGTGTGCTAAATGTACATTTGAGAGAATGTGATGCCGCTGTCTTTGTTGCGTGCAATCCTATTTTTTTTAACTCTCAAATACCTGGAACGCGCCCGAGACGCGTTAGATTTGAACCACTTTAACCATTATTTTATGCTTTAACTATTGAAAAATAGCAGATATACAAGCTCACAGCGCGGCACCGAGTGCCGCGCTGCGAGCTTGTAGATCTGCTATTTTTGAAAAAACGTGAAAATGAGTGCAAGTCTTTGAATATCTTTGACCCGATCTTTGACCCGACTTCTAAATCCTTCCTCTAAATCAGTGGTTCTCAAACTTTTTCATGTCAAGGACCCCCAAAATTACAGGTATTTGGCCGCGGACCCCCATCTCAAAATATGTTGTTCCAGGGACCACCTAGAAGCAAATATTTGAGTTACAAATGTTCGCTTTTAAATAGATATATACAAAGACTTGCAAAGAAATTAGAGGTGTCCCGATACCACTTTTTTGCTGACCGAGTACAAGTACGAGTACTTCATTTTGAGTACTCGCCGATACCGAGTACCGATACGAGTACAATTAATAATACAAAATGTCTTTAAATTACGTTTTTTTATTTTTTTATTTTTTTCGTTTTTTTTTTCCAGATGTTCCTCACTTTCTGGCTGTATATAACACATTAAATTGCATTGCTTTCCCAGAACATGGCACAACTGCCACACATTTCTCTTTTTTTTTTTTCAGGTTTAGCCCATGGAAATTCCTGTACTGTGCATGATCTTCTAGATCTGCTATGCATTGTTTTTTTACTTTTGATACTTTAAGAGAGAGAGAGAAAGACGAAGTGGCGGAACACACAGGGTACTCGGGCGCTTTGTGAGCAGTATCGGACGAGTACCGATACTGCAAAATAGGCCGGTATCGGGGCGAGTACCGATACCACGAGTACCGATACCGCATCCCTAAAAGAAATATCATGATTTTTCAAAAATAGCAGATCTACAAGCTCGCAGCGCGGCACTCGGTGCCGCGCTGTGAGCTTGTATATCTGCTATTTTTCAATAGTTAAAGCAGTCAATATGCCCAGGCCTAAATGGGTTAAACAACTTGAACCACACACTATATCGTCTCTGTCCAAAACTGTAACTTCAGAAGTATCAATCGTAGCAGATCTACAAGCTTAAAATGTGTCGCTTTGCGCTGCGTTTGAAGCTAGTAGGGTGTTAATTTACAACAACAAAAAAACACAAAAAGTTAGAATATGGAGCTAAGCGGTTTCTGCCCGACAGCAACAGTCCCCCATGGCTCTATACTTGGTCTGCTCCCTTTTCCCTCTCTACACCAAATCTCTGCACCACACTGTATCACAATTACTACCTTACATTTAAAATCAGATATAGTGAATGTCCTCACCTCGTATGAGGTACAGTGGTAGGTTTTAAAGTGGGCTATTGACCACCAGAATAGGACCCCTCCCCCCCGTTATTTTGGGGGTCGCAGCCTGAAAAGGTTGAGAACCACTGCTCCAGAGGAGGTGTTGATGCTGGACGGTGTTGACCTTAAAGGACCACCAGTGCTCCTTTAAGGTGGACCATTTTCCAAAGCATACTGTAGCTAGTTTTTTTTTTTTCATTTTTTTTTTTTTCATTCATTTCAGAAACGTGAAACCATTTGCTTCCAGTAATTTTAGAAACTTGAAACATTGCCTGAGATATTGCAATCCAACACGCCAAATATCACCGGGCGCCGGGCGGTAATTTTTTGTCAAAGTTCCTTCATTGTTGCATTTTTAAATTATGGATTGATTTGAAAGGTCTAGCAGAAAATGGCAGTCCCCGGCAAAAACACGCATAATATACAACACAATTCTAATCCATGACTTTAGCAACCAGATCACTTGATCAAAATTGTCATTACATGTTTCTGCAAGCCATGTTCAATTTGAACCATGTGGAATCAATTGCCAGAGAAAATTATATGTTGTAATTTTTTTTTTCTCGTAGAATCTATCTATCTGAATAATGCAGATCATGTCAACTCAATGGAGCATGGCATTGGTTCAGGCAGGCATGAAAGGCCCATGATCTATAATGGAACAACTACATGGTCTCTTTAAACAGACCAATGCTCACTCCTACATGCTCAGCATGGTCAGCATCTCTTGCCGCAACCAACACCGCTACGGGGCGGCAGTGGCTCAGAGTCAGGAGGTAGAGTAGAGCGGCCGCTTGGGTCGATCCCGGGCTCCCCCTGTGTTAAAGGAGTAGTTCACCCCCAAAATGACTTTTTTTCTATTGATTAGTCACACCATGGAGACTAGAGTTCAATAATATTTTTAGTTTTTTGTCGCATTCCTAAGACAAAAATGTGATAACAATAAATTTACCCCCATTCGTTCCGGATGGTGACCCGTTTCGAAACGGGTCACCATCCGGAATCAATGGGGGCAAATTTACTCTAATCAAAGTTTTGTCTTAGGAATGCGACAAAAAACTAAAAATATTATTGAACTCTACTCTCCATGGCATGAGTAATCAATAGAAAAAAAGTCAATTTGGGGGTGAACTACTCCTTTAAGGTAGCTCTCCTCTAAACAGACTACTACAGGTTAATGCAGACAGGCAGTCGAATGACGTCAGGAGATCAGTAGGTTGGAAGGTGTGTAAAAGAGTTGCTGCAATTCACCTGAGAGCCGACACAGACACAGATGGCTATACTATGGTGCTGAAAAATAACATATGGCTTTGAGTCTTTCTCAACAACAAGCCTGCTGCTTTCAACTAGGAATGGGACGATAATCATTATTATCATTTATCGTGATAAAAAAAATACTCACAATAATCATCGTGGAGATTTAAATTTATCGTGAAATTGTCTACCGTCATGCACTGGGATCAATTCACCTTTTATTTGCCGAGCTGCATATCCGGTGCCATTTAAACCCTCTAGAATTGGTAAAACGGACCTGGAAATAATGTAGTTGATACAGTCTTTTTTCACTCTCTACTAAATCTTTTTGCCAAAAAATAGCCGATCTACAAGCCCACAACGTGTCGCAATGCGTTGTGAGCTTGTAGATCTGCTAATATCCGCCCCAGGATAATGGATGTTGGGGAAATGTTTAATTTGCGATAATCTCCTAAATCGCAATTTATTGGGTCACAATAATGGTGAAAATGTTCACATCGTCCCATCCGTACTTTCAATACTTCCCTACAACCTGTAACCCGACATGACAGTGTAGGCACCCACAGCCCATTCAACGGCAGATTTTTGGCAACAGATGCTTTCCAACACTTAATCGTTGCTGTGGAGAGCTACCACTGCTGTGGAAGTGTTCTTGACACTGAACCCCTATCACTGCTCCTGATGAGCAGTTTGGTGCCTTGCATGTTTTTTTATCCCTCTGCCATACAGTATGTCTGTGAATGTAATGCACACTGTGAAGCGCTTTGGATAAAGGCCATATATATGACAGCTTGTCAGTGGAAAAAAAATCAAACCTTGGTTCGAAGTGGAGCCGTGAAATTGAGCACTTCCAGATCTATGTTTTTGATTCTATGTGTTCCCCCCTGTGTGTGTGTGTGCGTGTGTGTGCCTGGCCTGAAAACAGCGCCCCTCCCTTAACATGTGTGGTCATAAAAGGTACTGTTCGAACTCAACGGGACAGTTCTCACTGGTGAGACAGGACACACATTGCCACTCAGAGGGAGACCATGGGCTCCGCCCACGGCTCCAAAAACACACACACACACACCACCCCACTCTCCTCCTGTAGACACATTTAGGTCTTCACTATGCTACTCAATGAGGGTTGCCGGGTTCACATGTATATTATCATGTTCTTTAATATCTGCGTAGCTTCATCCTCTGCCCTATGAGGGGCCCATACAGCATATCTATAATATCCATGTAATAACTGTATATATATTTTTTAATAATATGCCCAATAAGTCAAGTCTGTCACGCTCGCGCAGATTTGTTCTGGAGCATCACGGGAGCAGAGCCGCACAAACTGACGTACAATGCATAATAATATCTTTGCAATAATGACTTTCATCTGGATGAGAGCGTCCTGACTGAAATAAAACCAGGCAGGCGTGCAGTCAGTAGCGGCTTGAGCCCCGCGTGGCGCGGCAGAGTGAGACGGAAGCCGAGCGAGGGGTGGAGGGGTGTTATGGTGGCTGCGCTGTCCACTCTGACTCGCAATAAGTGGGAATCATCCATCCATCCATCCATCTTCAACCGCTTATCTGGAATCGGGTCGCGGTGGTAGCAGTTCCAACGGAGACTTCCAGAGTTCCCTATCCTGAGCAACTTCCTCCACTCCTTACGGGAGTATACCAAGGCGTTCCCAGGCCAGTTTGGAGATATAATCCTTCCATCTGGTCTTTGGTCTGCCACAGGGTCTCCTCCCAGTGGGACATGCATCGAGGACCTTCCTAGGAAGGTACTCGGGAGGCATCCGTACTAGATGCCCGAACCACCTAAGCTGACTCCTTTCCAAGTGAAGGAACAGCGGTTCTACTCCAAGTCTCTCTCGGGTGATTGAACTTCTCACCCTATCTCTAAGGGAGATACCAGCCACCCTTCTGAGAAAACCCATTTCGGCTGCTTGTACCCAAGACCTTATACTTTTGGTCATGACCCACACTTCATGACCATAGGTGAGAGTAGGAACCAAGATTGCTCGGTAGACAGAGAGCTTGTCAACAGTGCGATTTATCGACTGCAAAACTGCTCCTGCTGCTCCGATTAATTTTGAAATTGAAATCACTACTTGACAATAGGGTTAGTTTTGACATGGTCCGCATCTAGAAATCCTCGGATTCTGTGGATCCTCACAGGAAAACAGGTCAGATATATCAAAATGGGCATTATAAAATATATACAGTATCGTCGCTGTCGGGCAGAAACCTCTTATCTGCATGTTTACATTTTCTTCTTAAATTAACGCCCTACTTGATCATACTACAGCGTCACACGACAAAAGCATCAAAACTTCAAAAATAACAGATCTGCGAGCTCTAAGCGCGGCGCACAACGCAGCGTGAATCAACACGTTTTGAGTTTGCACAGTATATCTGCTACTTTTGCTGTTTTTGAATTTGAGTCCTGAAAAGTAACATGAGCTTTGGACATACGAGGTTCCCGCCTGACAGAGACGATATGACAGATCATTATTACATCAGTCCTATACTGTTCATCCAGTCTTCTCAGTGTCTCTTTGCTTTCTCTGCAGGCATGTTTCAGGCCCTGAGTGGATTCTTCACCTACTTTGTGATCATGGCAGAGAACGGTTTCCGGCCCAGCTTCCTGCCCGGAATCCGCCTCCAGTGGGACGACCGCAATCTCAACGACCTGGAAGACAGCTATGGACAGCAATGGGTACGGATGGGAAGGAACGGAGAGAGAGGGAGTGTTTGCAATAAGAAACCCTAAAGAGACTCACACATGCCAATGTCTAATAGGATGGCTGCTGGATCAAACAAATACCCTGTAGAGATGGACAGAATGTTTCTGCATGCCAAATAGCTCCCGTTTAAAGGATTTTTTGATGTTTGCGAACTCCAGGCTCTTCCTCAGACTTCACAGGTGGTTGCATACAAAATAGGAAGAAAAAAGCTCTTTGATATGTCTTCATACTTTATTAACCACTTAAACCTACTATACTTAGTAAAACTAATACTTCGTTGACTGGGGTTGGCTCTGTACTCTCACGCGATGCGTTGTGAGCTTGTAGATCGGCTATTTTCAAATAGCCTAGGTATTAAATGGGGCTGAAGTGGATTAATGTATGTTTTATAATATATTCATTTATATCTGCAAAGTAACTGTAACGTTTTCAAATAAATGTAGTGGAATAAAAGTACAACATTTGGATCTGAGATGTAGTGGAGTAGAAGTACCGGTAAAAGTTTTGGAAATTGGAAAATTGTACTTAAGTGCAGTACTTAAGTACATCTACGTACATACAGTAGTTACTTTCCACCACAGTACTGTAATGTACAGTAAGTGCATTGTGGTGGCCTAAAGGTTAGAGGAGAGCGCTGGTGTTCTTCCTGTCAGCCCTGGCAGATCCAGCAGGAGAAACCTTACGGTTGCCTCGCTCCATCCGCCATGCATGCAAGGCTGACAGGAAACAAATTCGAGCGAATCAAAGCAAAGTGAATCAGCAACAACCCTCCACTCATCTCTCAATAACCGCCATCGACGTGCCCTTGAGCGCACCGCCGGCTCGCTGAACCCACCCAAAGATGGAGTGGTCGATCGATGCGTCGGCCTAGCCCTGTACGAGGTTTGAGCGCGGGTTGAGGCCGTCCATTCACGTACGTTTCACTGTCTTTTGGGGTAAATTAAAGGAACGCTTCACCGCCCCCACAATGAGGCCTTGAATTCGTGGGGAATGTTTTTTCTTTTTTTTTTTTTGCATTCTCCTCCTTCACGGTGGCTGAATAATCCAAAAGACGAGGAGAATGCTTGATGAATTGTGGAAAATATAGTGGTCCAGGACAGGTTTAAACAACAGCAAAGCATATCGTCACTGTCGGAGAGAAACCTCCTATCAAGTTTTCAAATGTGTGAGTTTCAAAAGTAGAAAACAGCAGATCTACAAGCACACAACGCCTCGCGGTGCGAGGCGGTGTGTGCAGATCGGCTGTTTTCTCTAGTTTAAATCATTTTTAAAATGATAAATACAAAACGAATGGCTTTGGACATACAACATTTCCACCCTCCAGCAAGCACTGCTGCTTAGCAGCAGATGTCTCTCCGACAACGACAATATCTATCTATAAATGCGAGAAGTCTCTGCGTGCGTGTCTGCGTGTGTGTCTGTCTGTAATCCGCGTATCTCGAGAACCGTTCGTCCCACCGGCTTCAGATTCGGCACGCACGCTCCCCGCCGCGGCACGGAGTGCAGTGCCGGGCCTCGACCCGACCCGACGCGCGGTTTTCCCTAACCGCCGCGAAACGTTCGGAATCTCCTTATGCGGAAATCGGCGCAAAATCGGCGCAAGCGCTGAGTCATTGTGACATCACTGCAGTGCCGGGCGCAAGCGCTGAGTCATTGTGACATCACTGCAGTGCCGGGCCTTGCCTCGACCCGACAGATATCTCCGTATATGGGCATATATAGACAGATATCTCCGTATATAGGCATAAAAGGGACACAGACTGATACAGAGATCTCCATATATGGGCATATGGGCAGATACAGGGGCCTAGCCTCGAACCGACAGATATCTCCGTATATGGGCATAAAAGGGACACAGACAGATATATGGGCATAAAAGGGACACAGACTGAGATCTCCATATATGGGCAGATACAGAGATCTCCATATATGGGCAATACAGGGGCCTTGCCTCGACCCGACAGATATCTCCGTATATGGGCATAAAAGGGACACAGACAGATATATGGGCATAAAAGGGACACAGATTGAGATCTCCATATATGGGCATATGGGCAGAATAAAAGGGACACAGACTGATACAGAGATCTCCATATATGGGCATATGGGCAGATACAGAGATCTCCATATATGGGCATATGGGCATAAAATGGATGCAGATATATGGGCATAAAAGGGACACAGACAGAGATCTCCATATATGGGCAGATACAGAGATCTCCATATATGACTGATACAGAGATCTCCATATATGGGCATATGGGCAGATACAGAGATCTCCATATATGGGCATATGGGCATAAAATGGACGCAGATATATGGGCATAAAAGGGACACAGACAGAGATCTCCATATATGGGCATATGGGCAGATACAGAGATCTCCATATATGGGCATATGGGCATAAAAGATGGACACAGATAGAGTATATGCACGCTCCCCACCGCGGCATATATGAGCATAAATAGACACAGGCAAACAGATGGTCAAAACGGGTCCTATGACAACAGGTATTATGGGATGAGCATAAATGGACACAGGCAAACAGATGGTCAATACAGGTCCTACAGAGATCTCCATATATGGGCATAAAATGGACGCAGACAGACAGATAACTCCATATATGGGCATAAATGGACACAGGCAAACAGATGGTCAAAACGGGTCCTACAGAGATCTCCATATATGGACATAAAATGGACGTAGACAGATAGATATCAACCATATATGGGCATAAATGATAAATGGACACACGCAAACAGATGGTCAAAACAGATCCTATGACAACAGGTATAATGGGGTTTGCATTAAAGGGCGGGGCATTCATCCCCTATTTATATTGTTCCCGAGTTGGCCAGGGCGCCGACTAGACGCTCGGCCGCCCGAAGGGCGGCCGAGCTTCTAGTATGAGAAATTGGGTCTATAGACACGTTCTCCTTGATTGTGCGTAACAATTTATCCTGGAAATGTTTTAAAAAGTAAAGTTTGAGACGAGAGAAAAATGCTTTGCTTCGGAAGAAATGAGGATATGGGGTGGATGCATTACACTCTGAGAGCTGTGCTGGAGTTTAGGAACTGGGACTGGACAATAGACCATAACAGGTCTGTAACTCTGAGAGTGTACAAATGGAACCTAAAGGGCGAAGTCACGCCAATTCTTGGCCATCTGGCTAGTGATGTATATGGGACCAGTTACTCATATATGGAGACCCCTGCATGATAGTCAACAATGTTATGTCAAAACATGCCCATATATGGGCATTACCAAATATGGGCATTCCCAGATATGTCCTTAATATTGATAACATAATATCCTTAATAATGTCCATAATATTGATAATATATAGGAAACTCCATATATGGGCATAAAACATATGTTAATTAGTAAAGCCAAGCAGGACCTTGGTGAGTTAGGGCCTGGGTTTGATGCCTGGGGATCACCATATATGGGCATAAGGGGGTACCCTAACAGGGCATCATCTGGGAAAGCCCATACTGTATATGGACATTTTATTTATTTTATTCTATTTTAATATATATATATGGACTTAATATTAACATTTTCGGCATGGGATTGATCACACCAGAAATCTCCATATATGGACATAAAAGAGATTTTGTTTCTGGAAATGACCATATATGGACTTTCTATTTTATTTTATCCTTTATTAATAATAATATGTATCCATATACATACATACTCTATACATCTACATCCACTGTGTGTGTGTGTGTGTGTGTGTGTGTGTGTGTGTGTGTGTGTGTGTGTGTGTGTGTGTGTGTGTGTGTGTGTGTGTGTGTGTGTGTGTGTGTGTGCGTGCGTGCGTGCGTGCGTGCGTGCGTGCGTGCGTGCGTGCGTGCGTGTGTCCGGCAGACCTATGAGCAGAGGAAGATCATCGAGTTCACCTGTCACACCTCCTTCTTCGTCAGCATCGTCATCGTGCAGTGGGCCGACCTGGTCATCTGCAAGACCCGGAGGAACTCCGTCTTCCAGCAGGGCATGAAGTGAGAGACACACCGGGGTGGAGAGAGAGAGAATTAGAAAACATAACATAAGCAGCTAAGATGCTGGAAGGAGAGAGGGAGAGAGGAAGAGGAGGGAGGAACATCAGTGGGGTTTGAGGGCAAGAAAGCCTGATTGATAGTTGGTTGTGCGTTGTGTCGCGCACCGAAAGTAGCCGATCAACAAGCTCACAATTTATCCCAGAGCGACGCGGTGTGAGCCTGTAGATCGGCTGTTTTCGGTAAATAATAAGTAAAAATAAGGCTATGAGAAGAGGTGTGGAATAAGGCAGTGGTTCTCAACCTGTGTGTCGGACCCCCAGGGGGGTCCCCAAATGATTTTGGGGGGTCCCCCCAGATGATTAACTTAATGTGCAACCTTGTTTTCCCACTCAACCGTAAACAAACCAACATAAAGTTTAAGTGTATCCACCTCTTTCCGCGGGAATTTACTGGGAGAATGTTTTGCACCACACTTCCGGTTAACAGCAGACATACAAGCTCACGTCGCGTCGCAGATGCAACGTTGTGAGCTTGTAGATCACACTCGGCTGCGGCGCCGGAAGCTCCGTGCAACTTCTGCGCAATGCACGATGGGATGTTGGAAAGTTGTGGATAGAGGGTATCTGAACATTTCTAAAGTGACAATTTGAGGACTTTTTAATACCTCTAAAATGACAAATTAAACATTGGTCAAATTGTCAAATTGTGAAAATAGCCAATCTACATGCTCACAACGCCTCGCAACGTGAGGCGTTGTGAGCATGTAGATCGGCTATTCTCACAATAGAACCGTGTTATACAAAACGTAATGCCTCAACTCTTAGTGCTCATCAGGGTGGGGGGTCCCCAGTTAAAATATGATTATTTTTGGGGGTCGCGGCCTGAAAAGGTTGAGAACCACTGGAATGAGGAACACGTTGCACTGCCACCAAGTCGTCCGACCGTGACGTCGTCTTGTCTTTGCCCCCAAACCTGGTCTTATCTTGTCTCTTTTTGTGCTCCAGGAATCGGATCCTGATCTTTGGCATCTTCGCTGAGACCTCCTTGGCTGCCTTCCTGTCCTACTGCCCTGGCATGGACGTGGCCCTGCGCATGTACCCCCTCAAGTACGGCACACCACACACCCCCCCACCAGCTCCACCCGACCAAAAAATAGCCTCTTAAAGATCAACTTAAAGATAGCCTATTAAAGCCGTCACTCTACACTGGCAATGAAGTCTGCTCGCATCTCTCAGACATGCCATCATTCTCCTCAGTATTATAAAAAGCGGCCGTGCTGGCATTAACTATCTCCGATATATCTTATCTCTGCTTCACAAGCTCCCTGTGCTCCGCCTGCCACTCTAGGAACTGTTTGGTTTTAGACTCTTCACTCGTTTGCCTTGTGTCTTTCCCTCTTTCTTTCTGTACCGTGCATCCTATCATTCCCATCTATTTAATTTCGTTGACTAAGGCTTCCTACAAACAGTAAAGTCACCTGCCCTCTCCTTGTCCTTTGAGAATGAGCGGGGGAGGGTGTCGTCCAATTCATTCTCTATGGAAGTCACATGGTTTCATGCCTCTTCCAAGCCTCTTCCAAGACTCTTGGCTTGATTCAAGCCAAGAGTCGTGGAAGAGACATGAAACCATGCGACTTCCATAGAGAATGAATTGGATGACACCTCCCCCCAAAGGACAAGGACAAGTATATCACTCTCTAGTGTGAATGCAGCCTAAAACGAAATGAAAACTAAAAATTGTAAAACTGTGGCGAAAAAAAACAAACTAAAAAAATTGCTATAATGACTGAAACTAAGACTAAATATATTTACATTTTCGTCAACAAATATAAACTAGACTAAAATGTTAGGGAGGGATAGTGGAGAAGAGATTCAGTAGAAGTAATAGACAGTAATAGACACAGTCATTTTATGTTTGTTTGCACCTGGGTGTTGTGCTCTGAAAATATCAGATCTACAAGCTCGCTAACGGTCTCGTTGTGACGCGTTGTGAGCTTGTAGATCAGCTATTTTCAGCATGTATATGCATGTAAAATGTAATCATGTAAAATCTGCCATTACGACACCACCAAGGCCCGCCAAAATATATTTTCTTTGTCGACAAAATCAACTGTAGATTTAGTCCACTAAAATCTTATTTAGTTGTCTAAAACTAGACTAAAACCTTTTTTTTTCAGATTATTAAAATATGACAAACTAAATGTAATTTTATTCAAAATACTAGACTAAACTAAATCAACGTTTGCTGTCAAAATGAACACTGATTTACAGTACAGTACAGTACAATACAGTACAGTATACAGCAGGGGTTTTCAAAGTGGGTGACGGGGCACCCTGGGGTGCCGCGACGGCAGTCCAGGGGTGCCACGAGATAATTTGATAATATTTGGAATTTATTTGGACACTTGAAAAAACATTTAGCATCATTTTAAACGTACAAAGTTATTTTCCGTCAGTTCTAACCAAAATGGCTGTTATCTCAACGTTTTCCTCGCAACATAATCGCTAAAATATCGTCACTGTCGGGCAGAAACCTCGTATCTCCAAGTTTCAAATGTGTATGTCTTTTGGTAAAGCAAAGCCCTGCTTCATCATACAAGACCGTCGCACAAAACTAGTGAAAACAGCAGATCTACAAGCAAAATCTGCTTGTAGATCAGATGTTTTCACTAGTTTAGTGCATTTTATAGATGATAAATACAAAACGAACGGTTTTGGACATACAAGGTTTTCACCCGCCACCGACGATATGCTATAAATAAATATAAGGACGGTGCTGGGAGTGAAAATGATAATGTAGGGGTGCCTCGGATTAAAAAAATATTTATGGGGTGCCCTGAGACAAAAAGGTTTGGGAACCCCTGGTATACAGCACATTACCAGCTCCAGCACCTCCTTTCACTCCCATCTCTATTAGGTCTTCTTCTCCTCTTTCCCCGCTGTTCCCTCCTTGTAAACGAAGCCTGCCAGCCTCTCAAAGACTGCATTGTTACCCCCCCCCCCCCCCATATTCAAAAACAGCTGCGGGGGGATTAGTGCAGAGAACGGGTTCTGACATCTGCAATGGATTTAACTGTTTTGACATTATCTGTGAGTGACTCGCTGCTTATCTATCTGCCCTCCATCCCCAATACGCTTGTCTCTCTCTCTCTCTCTCTCTCTCTCTCTCAGGCACGTGCACACATAGACAGAAAGGGGGCTTGAGCCCCTGCCCTTTTATCTGTCTGTAAAAAGTGCCCTCTCCAGACCATGAATGCAGCATTTGCTATTGTGAAAGAAATGTTATGCCCTCTTTCCATGCCATATACCTGAAGGCAGCATTGAAGAAAATTGCCTTGTCCCTCTCCTGAACTTGAATGCAGCATCTTATGTTGAAAGAATTGCCCTTTCTGTGTAGAAATCCATGCTGTTATGCCACATCTCCTTCAATATTTTCACCAAAAGGCCCTTTTAGAAATTTTAGCCCCTGCCTCTCTGACATTCTCTGCACGTCCCTGCGCGCTCTCTCTCTCTCTCTCCTCTCTCTCTCTCTCTCTCTCTCTCTCTCTCTCTCTCTCTCTCTCAATTCAATTCAATTCAAAGGGCTTTAATGGCATGAAAACATACGTTTACTGTACATTGCCAAAGCAGAAAAGTATACAATACAATACGATACAATACAATCGGAACAAAATATGTACAAGTGAAAAGAGTGTAGCAGGTTTCATGCAGGCAGAGCAGGGATATATACAATGGTTTTTAAGGTGGTTGGGTTCCATTTGATATCCTTCTCCTATCACAGCAGCTCACGAATCTTGCTGCTATGTTTGTCTCTCTCTCATAGGATCGGCTGGTGGCTCTGTGCCTTGCCATACAGCATCCTGATCTTCATCTACGACGAGATCCGTAAATGGATCCTGAGGAGGGACCCTGGAGGTGGGTTATAACGCTGACAGAGATTGTCCCCAGAACGAAAAGGGAGCACGACCTTCATTATCCGCTCAACTGCCTATGACAAAAAAAAAACGTTAGCACCTTTCACACCAAGTCGGAAACCGTTCTTGAAAAACCACAATAACAAACAAAAAGGAAAAACATGGGGGGCAACGACACACCTAACCTGCTGGATGTCATGTTGGTCTCCCAGAAGAGAGCCAAAACAAAGATGACAGATAACACAAAGGTTATGCCGGCAGTGATGTTATGCTTTTGAAACTGATATTATCCTAGATAAAGTACTATGTTCTATCCGTCTGTCTTTCAATGTTATATGAGATACTTAAAGTGTGGTTCCTGTGGAAATAAGCCTCGGCTTTCTAGGATCTCCTTTTAGTTGACCTTGTACCAGTGATTTGAAACTGTACTTTTTTCTATTGCAAACTTCTAATTAATTCTTCAATCAATCAATCAGTGACGAGACGTGACTGGTAATGCGGCGCCACACAGACGGTGGTGAGAAATAGCAGATCTACAAGCTTGCAGCGCGGCACTCGGTGCCGCGCTGTGAGCTTGTAGATCTGCTATTTTTCAATAGCTAAAGTATAAAATAATTAAGGCCCCTCCACCTTGGGCCCTAGTAACTCAGTCCCACTCCCCCCCCCCCCCCTTGTGACGCCCCTGGTGACGAGACATGACTGGTAATGCGACGCCACACAGAGACTGTGTGGTCAGCATTTTTTGGGGGGGAACCTTTTATTTGTGCCCTACTATATTAATATATCCCATCATTTAATAAATATATAAAAGTCTCCATGTTCTCAGGAATTTCATGGAATAGAAAGTACATGGATAAGAGAGAAAAAACGTAAGAAAGAAGAACAACCCTGATATTAGTAGAGTCTAAACCTGAGGTTCTGTGACCATCCTCTCGGAAGGATGGTTTGATGATTGATTTGACCTCTATGGACCCTTTATAAAAGATTTAGCCCCCAGGTCCCTCGCAAAAATCCCAGCATTTTTTTCTAGAGGGCCACATTCAAAATGGCGCCCGGCGCCATCTCTAAAAAGTCAACCATGAGGATTCCAAATCTGAGACCATTTTAATCATAAGACCTCATTTTGGCCCAGAAATCCAAGATGGCCACCCCATCCAGTAGCATGAAAACATAACTTTTGAATAGGAACGTAATTTATTGGGGATTGTAATTTGTACAGACTCAAAACACATATCAATCTGAATCAGAGCGTTCTGTGTCACTGGTTTCTGAATCACCAGATTCAGATGACTCCACCCTCCTCTGTGCATCATCCTCCTCCTCCTCATCCACCTCACTCTCAGCATCCTCGTCCTCTTCAAATGGCCCGGGTGTAGGTAGGTGTGTTGGGAGAGCAGGCCGTGTGTGGCGGACAGGACGACAGCGGCCACCCACCAACTCCCAACCATGTCCGAGTGGTGAGGGGTGGTGCTTCAGTGTGGGGTTGTGCAATAGATGGGGTTATTCTTTAACATGGGAGTGGATGGGGTTACTCTTTAACATGGGAGTGGATGGGGTTACTCTTTAACATGGGAGTGGATGGGGTTACTCTTTAATAACATGGGAGTGGATGGGGTTACTCTTTAACATGGGAGTGAATGGGGTTACTCTTTAACATGGGAGTGGATGGGGTTACTCTCTAACATGGGAGTGGATGGGGTTACTCTCTAACATGGGAGTGGATGGGGTTACTCTTTAACATGGGAGTGGATGGGGTTACTCTTTAACATGGGAGTGGATGGGGTTACTCTTTAACATGGGAGTGGATGGGGTTACTCTTTAACATGGGAGTGGATGGGGTTACTCTTTAACATGGCAGTGGATGGGGTTACTCTTTAACATGGCAGTTGTTGGGGTTACTCTTTAACATGGGAGTGGGCTGTATGCCATAAAAATCTAAATTTAAACAAAACGTTTTCCAGGTCAAGGACCCCTTAGCTGAGGGAGTGATGAAACTGGGACCCCCCACTATATATTGTATACAATTTGTGTTGCAGATTAAACCTTTTCATATAGCTTCATAGTCATTTATTTGACAGCACTGTGATCAGTGTATTTACCAGACATTTAAAACTCTCAGTTCTTCCCCTCTGGGGTTAACCTGACTTTCGTCAGATGGTGGCAGTAGTGCGTAGGCTACCGCTCTACTTTACAGCAACTTGCAATGGGCAACTTGCAAACAGCAACTTGCAATGGGCCTGGTGTACAAGATACACTACACCACTATGATACCCAAGTACCTGTCAAAATACTTTATAAACATTAAGGATGTCCATAATTACAACACCAGAGGCAGCGCCACAGATCACTTCCAACCCAGAGTCAAAACCAACAAAGGGTCAAACTCGTTTTTCTGCTATACCACCAAAATGTGGAAAGCCTTACCGAAGGCCATAAAGGAGTGTGGATCACTAGCATCCTTTAAAATTGCCCTGAAAAACCACTTACAGGCAGCAGCCGTTCGCAACTGGTAAAAAAATTAACCTAGCCCAACCCTACCCTCCCCTGCCCCTTCTTTGTATATACTGTTTGTTTAGACTTACTGTTTTCTTTTTTGTTTTTCTTTACATATCTACTGCATAGTACTGTGTTCTATTTGTCTGTCATTCAATGTTATATGAGATACTTCAATGGTTTCCAGTGGAAATAAGCTTAGTCTTTTCATGGATCTCCTTTTAGTAGACCTTGTACCAGTGAACTGTACCGTCATGAAACTGTACCTTTTCCTATGCAAACTTCTAATAAAGTCTTCAATCAATCAAACCATCTGAGCTCTCTCGGTGGGAGTTGATAACGCTCGTAAAGCCCCGGGCCGGACCAATCGGCGGCAGCTACGGGCGGGCTCTGAGCGGCTCTGAGCCAATAGAGTCTGATTACAGACCACGTGGATGCAGACAGGCCAATATGAGTGGTTGGCACTCCCAGACTGTGATAGAGAGACGGCCACATCCAATCACCTGCTAAAGAAGTTCAAAAAATGGCCCGCCCCTTACATCGAGTCTGCCCGAGAGAGCCCAGATGTAAGGCAGAGCGTTACGCACTGCTGCAACTATCTGGCGCAGTCAGGTTACTCTGGGGTCATTCAAGGGAAGAATAAAGAATAACCCCATCCACTCCCATGTTAAAGAGTAACCCCATCCACTCCCATGTTAAAGAGTAACCCCATCCACTCCCATGTTAGAGAGTAACCCCATCCACTCCCATGTTAAAGAGTAACCCCATCCACTCCCATGTTAAAGAGTAACCCCATCCACTCCCATGTTAGAGAGTAACCCCATCCACTCCCATGTTAGAGAGTAACCCCATCCACTCCCATGTTAAAGAGTAACCCCATCCACTCCCATGTTAAAGAGTAACCCCATCCACTCCCATGTTAGAGAGTAACCCCATCCACTCCCATGTTAAAGAGTAACCCCATCCACTCCCATGTTAAAGAGTAACCCCATCCACTCCCATGTTAAAGAATAACCCCATCCACTCCCATGTTAAAGAATAACCCCATCTATTGCGCAACCCCACCCTGAAGCACCACCCCTCGCCACTCGGACATGGTTGGGAGTTGGTGGGTGGCTGCTGTCGTCCTGTCCGCCACACACGGCCTGCTCTCCCAACACACCTACCTACACCCGGGCCATTTGAAGAGGACGAGGATGCTGAGAGTGAGGTGGATGAGGAGGAGGAGGATGATGCACAGAGGAGGGTGGAGTCATCTGAATCTGGTGATTCAGAAACCAGTGACACAGAATGCTCTGATTCAGATTGATATGTGTTTTGAGTCTGTACAAATTACAATCCCCAATAAATTACGTTCCTATTCAAAAGTTATGTTTTCATGCTACTGGATGGTGGCCATCTTGGATTTCTGGGCCAAAATGAGGTCTTATGATTAAAATGGTCTCAGATTTGGAATCCTCGTGGTTGACTTGTATGAAAAAGTGTCTTCAAACATGATTCTAGGTTATCTCTATCAAAAGTAACTTTTTAGAGATGGCGCCGGGCGCCATTTTGAATGTGGCCCTCTAGAAAAAAATGCTGGGATTTTTGCGAGGGACCTGGGGGCTAAATCTTTTATAAAGGGTCCATAGAGGTCAAATCAATCATCAAACCATCCTTCCGAGAGGATGGTCACAGAACCTCAGGTTTAGACTCTACTATATTACTGAAGAAAACAAACAAACAAACAATAATATCATAATTAAGCTAATAAACTCATAAAGCTAATATCCATGTTGACCATATCCATAAAAATGTCCATTTCCAGCTGTATTTTAGCTGGTGACCTTTTGGATAATGAACACCTCCCTCAGCTTGTGTTGCCATTGTTTTATGATGGTGGGTTGTGGCTGCATCCGTAGGGTCAGCATTTTAATAGGCGAGGTTAGCTCTCCTAGCAAACATGGTAAAACTTTCAACATGACGTGATTTGTGAGTCCGACCTCCCCCGCTATGGCCAAGTCGTGTAATCATACTGTATTTCCGCAAGCTGAGGAACATTGTGGAAATGAAGTGTGTGTGTGTGTGCGCGCACACACGTGTGCGTGTGTGTGCGTGTGTGTTTTGTAAGCCTTTGAAAACCTTGAAAAGGTCAGCCGTGCTTTTATTCCATCGTTCTTAGAATACTATACAGTAAATCTCTGTACCCTGGGCTCAGTTAAAAAGCTATCTCCAGCTGTTGCTGAAATGCAGCAACCAGACTGCAGCTCTAAAGAGACACAATCATATCCCAGCCGTTCTGGCTTCCCCACGCTGACTGGTTGCCTTCATGCAGGGCCAGGCTCCTAGTTACGTTTGAGATAATGTTAGTCCCTTATGAGCCCGAGTGCAGCCTCAGATCCTCGGAGAGGGCTCTCTGGATTGTTTTGAAATGTTACCGGAGGTGATGGGGCCTCTGCAGCCCACTGAGCCCACGCAGCCACCCGGGCTTTGGAACGCCCTCCCTCCCTGGGGGTTTCACACCAGCACAGTCAGGGACATCGTTTTTAAACTCCTTCTAAAAACATATTTGTTTTGTTTTCACAGTGTTTATTTTAGCTCCTTCTTTGCTATTCTTATCTGATTCATTATGTTTTTTTATCTTTCATAATTCCTGCTGTAATTACCGTATATCTACTAGGCGGAGGGCATGGAGGGGGAGCTCCTGTCTGTCAGTTTGTTTGTCTGTCCAGGTTGTTTGTCTGGGGGTTTATGAACAGCGTCACTTTTCTCCCCCACACCTGTTTAACCCTAGAACACTAACACTATATGGGCCTTTTCCACTGGCAAAGAACCAGTTCTGGTTCTTTCTCCCACCTATGGGATGAACCAGAGGTGAGCTTTTCCACCGAGAACCGGAGTCGGTTCCGAACTGTAAAAGTTGGTTCCGAACGGGAACCACAAAATCATTGGTTCCTCTGGTTCAATCATGGTTCAATCTGGTGGAAACGCAAGACGGTTCGCAAGAACGAACCAAGGTTCCAAGAAAGTTGAACCGGCACTGGTTCTGGAACCGGTTCTTTGCCGGTGGAAAAGGCCCCTAAGAGTTAGACGAAGGCCCGAAACTTTTTCCAAAATATGGAGTAATACATGGTAGATATACGTAGTGTAGCTTGTAGATTCTCTATTTCTGCTATTCGTCATACAACCAAGTAGGCTATGGCTTCAGTGGTTAAACTTCTAAAACCCTTGCTAGCAACCTCTAGAAGTTGTACGTCTCCTTGCACCCCCACCAATCCAAAGTGCTTTGACCTCCTGTCTGACTTGACAGACTTCCTTGCAATAATTAGATTCCTGCACTCTCGCTTGTGGGGCTAAAGCTGTTGAAAAGAAAATGAAAAAAAAAAAAAAAAAAAAAAAGGAAGCTCATTTAGACCACGGATGGCTAAATGGTTCCAATTTCCCACATCCAAACCTGCACGATGTACCTTTATCTAAACTGGGACTGAACCCGGCCAGAAGCTCCTCTCTCCTGTGTTTCGATTCACCATCTCCCTTCGAGCTTTTCCTGCTGCCTCTGCATGTAGAGACAGATTGATATAGTGCATAATGGACAGCTAGCTGTGTGAACAGTCGCTGGGACTAACGTGGTTTACACATCAATTCTCATTTAGAGCGTCTTATATCATGATGAACACGTGCATTATATATCTCCCATCGTCTCCAAAGGGCAGCTGTCAAGCTATTGGCTCTCCCAGTCAATGCAAGTAATCAGCAAAAGAGATTAAAGATGCCAGTTAGTGCGGACGTACGTGGGCTGCTGACCCAATTGTGCATTCATTGACATCCTTCAAAGTGAAATCCTTCAAAGTGAAATGTTCAGTGTTATTTTGACTGAGGGCAGGGATGTCGCACCACATTCTGGGCCCTGGATTAAAGGATTCACTGCGGGCCCCCCATGAATGTTCTTCATAGGGGGAGGGGTTTAACCCATTTAGACTGGGAATGTACTATTTTGTGCTTTAACTATTGAAAAATAGCAGATATACAAGCTCACAGCGCGTGAGCTTGTATGAGTTACGAATGTTCGCTTAAAGAATACATAAATTCAAAGATTTGCACACATTTTCACGACTTTTTCAAAAATAGCTGATCAGCGCGGCACTCGGTGCCGCACAGCTAGAAGGTCCTGGGTTGTATTCTCGCCGGGGGACGCGCTGTGGGAGCTGGGGGCATGTTTCCTCCTCTGCGTTATCAGCGAAAGGGACTTTCTGTGTGGAGTTTGCATGTTCTCCCTGTGTCTCCTAGGGTAGATACCCTCACAAAAACATGCAGTAGTCCTGGTTTCTATATTACCGCCTCCCCCTGGCCAGCCGGGGCTCCCCATGGGCGTGGCAAAGGGAGAGCAGAAACCAGGACTACAGCTTAGGCAATTGGCACTGGGTGAACAAATGGGTTACAATAAAAAAAAAAATACAATAAAAATAAACACCTATGGCAGGAAGCATTCTTCATGCTCTGTCAGGAAGGAGTGAAATAAAGATGCAGACACAGATTCCACCTGACTGTCTGACTGACTCAAACAAGAGCGCCGGTTCAGACGAGGAGAAGAGGAAATTAAAGGAGGCTGTCAGAGACGTTTTGAGATGAGCCCCGCAGATCTCACTATGTGATAGGGACACACACCACAATGGATCAGACGGATCTCACTATGTGATAGGGACACACACACACACCACAATGGATCAAACTTGAAACAGATCACACATGTGACATTAAGGGACACATCGCCACAATGGCCTCAGAGGGCCCTCGCCTCGCCTCTCCTCGCCACGACGCAGCGCGAGGCGGCTTGACGAGGGCCGAGGCACGCAGACACAAAATGCAATTTATCATGACAGTTAATCATTCCTGTTGTTAATCTGTGTGTCACAGCCGGATGATCAGAGCCGTGCGCCAAGCTCTAAGGGGGATTCATTTGGAAACGTACAGAAACGAAACAAAGCACGAGTTGAATACAAATAGACCCATATGAAGGGAATGTTATGAAAGTGCCTTCTTTGGTCTGTCATTTTGCTCTCTTGACTGAACTGCTCCCTCTCTTCTTTTCTCTTCTCTTCCAGGTTGGGTGGAAAAGGAGACGTATTATTAAAGTTCAAGAAATGTCAGCTTGCATCGTGTCTGTCTGCATGGCGTGTGTGTGCACATACTGTGTGTGTGTGAGTGTGAGTGTGAGTGTGAGAGAGAGAGAGAGAGAGAGAGAGAGAGAGAGAGAGAGAGAGAGAGAGAGAGAGAGAGAGAGAGAGAGAGAGAGAGAGAGAGAGAGAGAGAGTGTGTGTGTGTGTGTGTGCGCGTGTGTGTGTGTGCGCGCGCGTGCTTGTGTTTGTATTTTTTTGTTATGTCTGTATATCCTGTCAATTGTAATATTGCATGGATGAGTTCCCAAATCTGATTATCATAAAAATAATGCTGAAATAGGCTTGTGTTTGCTTTGAGAATATTTTTTCCAGAAGACTTGTCTTGCAGTAGACAAGGGCCTCTCTATGTGCCTATTGCGAACATGATGAAAGCTGTACTGTATGTATTGCATGTATTGTTTGCCTGTAATGGAATGCACCAAATAAAATGTATTCCAATGCACCCCAAGGTCATTGTTTCCATTCATATTCATTAATATCGGGGGTAGTCTTCATATTGCATATACTAAAGCCTGCAGTGCACTGGTTCTCAACCTGTGGGTCGGGTCCCCCACAGGGGGGTCCCAACATGATTTCGGGGGGTCGCCAGATGACAGTGAAGTGACAATTTAAAGACCTAGTGAAATTAAAAATGTGTTTTTCCACACTCTTAGAGCTTATCCGTGGTAATCATATAGGCATTCCTAACACTAGATGGCAAAAAAATAGAAAATAACAATTTTTGTGTATCTTTATATTAAAAGTACATACAAGGCGACATCTTAACTATTTCCTGTGAACAAAAACATGCTGTGTGATGACATAGCAAGACTTCTTGAATAGCCTATAAATTAACCTTGATTACGTTCACCTGTTTGATTCCCATTGCTGCAAACACAGCTGATTATAATTACATAGCTACTACATTTTGAATTTCGTCCAGACTGTGTATTAGTCATTGCAAACGTAATCAGCACACTAAAATATGTATCTTAAAACATTATAGGTTAGAATAATAAGCAACTTGGTAACAAACATTCTGCACAAGATGCAGCCTGGTTGTGTCTCTGCGTCTGCAGAACAGTGCGGGCTACAAAAAATTGCATTTGCCATCACATGAGTCAGATTCCACCATCCCATTGCCTGAAGGGCTGGTCCCTTCTGATTGGTTCAGAAACACACTGGCTTGCGTTTCAGACTGATAGCCTGGGATTGCTTCCAATTTCGGGGTTTGATCCGGTCGGGAGTGGAAACCACCTACATCATGTTGTAGTCCTCAAAGGAAAGTTGGCCGGAAAGTTTTAACCCAAAATAATTCCCCTGCGCTCAAGGACATACTTTTAGGGCCTACCTAATAAACCCCTTGATATGGCGTAGTTTCGCTTTTGGAAAATTCGTTTGATATATGCATCTTTTAGTCCAATTCGTAGCGACTGGCAAGACTACACTAGGCTACTCGAGCATTTTAAACGGGATTGGGGAACGAAAACAAAGTGACTCCACATCTTCTGCTTGTGGTTTCCGCCAGACTGGATCAAACGGCCCGTTGTAAACGAATACCATTACCAGATCTACAAGTCTGTGAGCTTGCAGATCAGCAATTTTCACGATATTTATCTGTGGAACTGAGTCAAACTAAACATAATGCCTTAACTCCTACAATTCCAAGTGCTTGTCAGGGTGGGGTGTCCCCAGTTCGGGTCTACAATATAAAAATGCAGGGTTAAAATAGCTAATGCTCTAATAGTCTGATAGTAATCATTGCTATTCATGGGTTGCATTTGTAGTCCTACACCAGCCATTTTGAGGACCAACACAGTTGTTTTGATTAACGTAGAAGATTGGTTCTATGCCAATCAGACATGTTGAATACCTGTGTTGGTCCTCAATATGGCCGGTTTAGGACTACAATGCAACCCATGAATAGGCCTAGTGTTTGTTCAGTAACAAGGGTCTATCCTCCACTAGCCTTGTAAACCATCCATAAATTCTCATTAGGCCCTGTAAGACAGGATAGGCCTTAAATTGCACTTTAGAAATTACACTTTAGAAATGTGCAGATACCCTCAATAGGCCTAAATTTTGGTCGTTGGGTTGTTTACTGTTGAGTGAGAAAACAATGTTGCACATTAGGTTAATCATTTGGGGACCCCCCACAATAATTTCTGGACCCCACTGGGGGTCCCAACCCACAGCACAGGTTGAGAACGTACACTGCTGTAAGACACATGATAGATTAGGTCTCCACTCTCCACTCCACATCTCTCCAAATTTTTACTAAACAGAAAACGTATTTTCAGTTTGGGATACCAATTTTATCCATGCAGTCGGGATAGAGAGAATGGGATAATTTATGAATCCCCAAAGATAATTGATTGTGTTCCAGTCCGAATTTTGTCGGCTAGTTTTCCCCCCCATTGCTTCCCATTTCACTTGTTTATCCTGTACGCTCCTGATTGGTATCCCGACCTGGAAATGTATTCTCATGTATGTAGACCACATGCCAGACATGGAGACCCTTGTTTCTAGTCCATAGCCATGATTATTAGGGTTAGGGTATAGCCTATTCAAATGTGTGTGTCTTTTTTTAGCACATGCATGCCATAAATTCCATAGGGATAGACCAGGGGTTCCCAAACTTTTTTGTCTCAGGGCACCCCATAAATATTTTTTTAATCCGAGGCACCCCTACATTATAATTTTCACTCCCAGCACCTTATATTTATAGCATATTGTCATTGTCGGGTTGAAACCTTGTATGTCCAAAACCGTTCGTTTTGTATTTATCATCTATAAAATGTACTAAACTAGTGGAAACAGCAGATCTACAAGCACACAACGCCTCGCATCGCGAGGCGTTGTGTGCTTGTAGATCGGCTGTTTTCACTAGTTTTGTGCGACGGTCTCGTATGATGAAGCAGGGCTTTGCTTAACCAAAAGAAACTTGGAGATACAAGGTTTCTGCCAAACAGTGACGATATTTTAGTGATTATGTTGTGAGGAAAACATTGAGATAACAGCCATTTTGGTTAGAACTGACTGAAAATAACTTTGTACTTCAAGTTTAAAATGAAACTAAATCTTTTTTTCGAGTGTCCAAATAAATTCCAAATATTATCAAATTATCTCGCGGCACCCCTGGACTGCCGTCGCGGCACCCCAGGGTGCCCCGTCACCCACTTTGAAAACCCCTGGGATAGACCACACATGGTTTTATGACATCATCAACTTGCGACGGGCATTTCCCCTACTAATTGAAAAATGTGCTATTTCTAAAAGAAATAAAATATTTAAGGTGTTTTTAATTTTAACACTGTAGTTATAGAGGACAATTATAATGTATTAAGCCAGGGATCCTTTTAACAATAATTTTAACAACAAATATCTCCCTCTTTAATTTATAAAAAAAAATCACTCTTCACAACTTTTCCCCCACTCTTCCCAGGGAATTATAAATAGGCTAATCATTGATATTTTTCACCTTATCAGAAATTGTTTATATTTTATAGAAATACATATTTACATTTAAATTACCATATGTTTACTTTAATTGACTTGACTTCATAATTAGTTACTACATCTTCATAATAATAACCCTAGACTGTAAAAAGATAATAACAGAAGGTCTTTTTGACCTTCTCAACATGGCGTCTCTTTCATAACCACCACCACAATAACATCCCGTGACGTCACGTCCTGCCTGTCAGTGCTTGTCAGCCATGGCGTTGCTTCTAAGGTCAGTACATCTTCTCTCCAGTTACTTTATTCTAATGAGTAAAGCTTTGTCTTTCGACTGTCGCAGTTAGAATGTAATAAAACAGGGACGTGTGTGACAAAGAGTTGCGCCATTAAACGACGACATAACGCTGTTCTTCTCGCATGTTTCGCCTCACCTCGGTAGCAGACATGCTAATGTTGCTAACCAAGCTAGGGAGTTATCTATCTGTCGTGTGCAATGAGTCATAACAAACTCGTTATCTGATAATGTTATTAAAAAAATGACGAACCATAACGTTGCAGTTCACTGTGTGCGGTTGTCACTGCCACTGTCGTGACTTAATTATGAGCCTAGAATTGTATTCGTAGCCTACTGAGTAGCATGCTACAACAGCAGCACCACCAACAACAAAAAACAAAAAAAAAACACTTTTCACATGACATACACCCTATATTTGAAACAATTTAAAAAATGTAAAACGTGCAAAATGAGTGATTCAAGACTACAAGAGCAGATCTGTCTCACTGCAACGCTTCCTTTGTAAGCTTGTAGATCTGCTCTTTTTGTAAATGGGTCTAAATGGTTGTATTTCATGGTGCAGCTAATTACAGTTGCACTGTTTCATTTGTATTTTATTTAATTATGTTTTACTTTTCGCATGCAGTATGTTTGTGTCATTTAGATGGTGATGACAGCCCCTCTCTGTCCCTCTAGGGGTCAGAAGAAAGTCAACCAGCAGTTGAACTTCTAGCCTCTGCAGTTCACTGACCTTAGTTGAACCTTCTGGGCTGTAAATGATGAAGGGGCATTTTGTATCTTAACCCAAGACCAGAGTGAGGTCGAATCTACAAATGTCAGTTTTCTGGGGGAAAAAAAGAAAAGGAAAAACTATGTTGCTATGTCAGTTGGTGCTCAAACGAAATGTCAACTTAAGGACCGCCAAAATTATGTATTTGTCCGTAGACCTCCATCTCAGAATGTGTTGTTCCAGGGACCCCCAGAAGGTTGCTTAACTCATTCTGTGCCTATCCCGAACATGTTCGGGATATGTTCAATCCAAAACAATTTTTTTTTTTATTAATTGACTTACCCTGAGCTGCTTGTAGAGTCGTGGGTGGTCCTGGCTCGTCCTACGCTAGCCAGCTAGCCATTTTACATGGTCCGACGATATATTCCATTAAAAATGGTTTAAAATACATTTTTGAGACCCCCAATGTTCACCGAATGTTCAGCGCCGCTTCCGGAACGTAGTCCAGTGTGCCTATCCCGAACATGTTCGGGATTTTTAATGAAATGAATAAAATGATCCGAGGCCTTCTGAAGCCTGAGCCTAAATTTAAAATCCAGTGGTCCAAATCCTGGGGAAGCCATGCCGGCCGTGAGCCGCGAACAAACGTAGCCGCGAATCGCCGCCGAATCCAATGAAAAACCACATCTTTGGAGGCCCATATCTCTGGATTGTGTTTTTAGGGATGTGGCGCGAGGTTTATTTACGGCGAAATCGCCGAAAAATGATCTTTAAAATGACAAAATGGGAATAGCTATTCTGTTAGCATTATAATCCGGGACCTTTCCATGACGTGCACGAACGTGAGCACGCGCGTCACTGCAACGTGAGTCCCCGGATGCTAATGCGCTCGCCTATGGGAGAAAGCCTGGCATTCTTTGGCGCCATCTAGGGGCTGGCACTGGTAGGGTTAAGGTGACGATTGACATCAAGAAGGGCCTGCCATCTCCCTTCATGGCTTCTAAAGTAGGCAAATTGGGGGGCAATGCTTTGTTTTCGTAGCATTACAAAGAACCCGAAAACCTACCACTTCCATACAGAATGGAATGAAGACTTTTTCATGAGTGTGTAATGCCAAAGCCACCTAACGTACATATTTTGAGGTGGGTAGAAAGTAGCTCTCTAGTCAAAAAGGTGTGGGCACCCCTGGTTTAAGTGGTACCACATATAATATGCAGTTAGGCCTAACAAAAAAAAACATTGGTTTCCGGTTGGCGACCGACCCTATTAAATACGTGCGACCCAGATGATTTTATTGGCATTTGGAGTGAAAAAAATAAAAAATAAAGTCAAAATCCGACCGAGTCGATCAAAAACGTCTTACAAAAAATATATTTGGTGCGACCACATTCGCGAAGTCAGGACCTGTCCCCGGTTCCCGAGGCTAAACTAATGTGAGTTAAGTTACAACTTGTATTCCTCCAAACACACACAGACACACAAGCACACACACAATCGGGGGACAAATTGAGTGGCCACTCAGTCACTGACTGGCAGCGGTAGCTACGCTAGCAACGTTAGCAGCCCAGCCACCAGTACAGCTGAGAACTGTATAGCCACCACAGAGAGACGTGAGTTGGAGATGAAACATTTATGACAGCGTGGGATTCATCTGAAAGACTGTACGGCAACAGCGCTTGAGTGAATGCGGACTCCCGTGCGACACTGCATGTCTGCAAGTACGACTGCGTCTCTCTCTCTCGCTCGCTCGTCGAGTTGTGTTCTTTTGTCAAATCTAAGCTGGAAAATCTAACACTTCCTGTAGCCGATCTCTTCAGAATAAGATATGTTGCGCTATAGCAGCAATAAGACTTCCAGATTTCTTATTACAATAAGACTTCCAGACGGTGGTCGACTTCTTAATCTCTTCAGAATAAGAGTATCCTAAAAGAAATTGAAATATGATTTCATTTGCATGATTCATTAAAACTGTAAATTAAACATTAAAATTACATTTAAAAAATATGTTTTAAATGATTCATTAAAACTGTAAATTAAACATAAAAAAAAAAAAAAAAAAAAAACTACCTACCCATCCTTCCCATGAGGAAATAAAAATAAAATTCCTTGCTACCCATCATGCCCACAAAAAAATAAAAATAAAAAATAAAATAAAATAAATTCCCTACCTACTCAGCCCTAAAATGACAACCAACCGGAAGCCAATGTTTTTTTTTGTTAGGCCTTAGGCAAATAAAAGGTGAATTGATCCCAGTGCATGACGGAGGACGATATCATGATATATAAATCTCCACAATACGATTATTGAGAGTGTTTTTTTTTTTCACGATAAATGATAATATCGCTTATCGTCCCATCCCTAGTTAAATCCTGTGTGGAATCCACCCAAGAAAGACAAAATCTGATCTTGAGTACTGGAAGAACGTAAAAAGAAGGGGGGGGAAAGGCCCTGGGTGCTGCTACTTGCTGTCATAATGTGAGCTAGCTCGCTGACATATCAGCTTGCTTTCCGCTATCGGACAAAACTGCTATCAGTGTTTGTGTCACTGATATAGTCGGCACATAAACAACCTGCTGTGAAATGTTGCTGCAATGACCTCTGGTAGTTGTTCACACACCACCTGGAAGATGGAATCATTCCTTAACTGAATCCTTTGAACTATATCGCTGTCTTAGAATTGTCATTCAAGCCTCAACCAGTCCTTAATTGAGGATAATGGAAACCAAAAATACAATCTTCCTTGGCTTAATGTGATTGCTTTCAATTTTGTCAACTGCCACACCAGAAGTTGTTCGTAACCATTTTAGTTCCTGATACAGTTTTGCACTTGAACTGGATATTGTGTTATGTGTTCACTTGTGTCTTGTTGTGTCTGATGTATGTTTATATTGTTTTGTAATTGTTTGTTCTATTTTTGTAATGATGCTGCCCCTTGGCCAGGTCACTCTTGGAAAATAGAGTATTTTAACCTGGTTATGTAAAGGATTTGACCGGATGATATCTTACGTCATTTTGATTTCAAAACGGACTACACTTTGGCCGGAACTACCGTCCGGAATCAGTTTTATCCCAGTTAGCGCATGCGCAAAACCAGGTTAAAACTGATTCCGGTCGGTAGTTCCGGCCAAATTGTAGTCCGTTTTGAATACAAAATGACGTACGACGTCATCCGCTCCCGACCGGATCAAAAGCCCGAAATTGGAAGCGATCCCAGGCTACAGGGAATAGAGAAGATATGGTGGGGTCGGGGGTGTACTGCAGAGGTCTTGACCTGCATTTGAACTTGATCCTAATGCTGATATCTTCTTGTGTTTTGCAGGACGTTGACCCGTCCGGGTCTGTCTCTCTCCAGGCCTCAATACAGGCCTCAGTTCTGTGTAATATACAGCAGACAGTAAGTATTTGTATTACTGTACAGGGTTCCCACGGTCATGAAATTCCTGGAAATATTTTGAAATTAGAAAATTATTTTTCCAGTACTGGAAAAGTTTTGGAATTGATCAAGGGTCCTGGAAGGTCCTGGAAAAAAAATAGCTATGCGTTGTCTTTGGTTATTGATTTTGTTAATAGCTCTGAAATGACAAATTAAACATGGGCCAAATTGTCAAATATTAGAGGCAGAAATTGTGAAAATAGCCGATCTACATGCTCACAACGCCTCGCAACACGAGGCGTTGTGAGCATGTAGATCTGCTATTTTCACAATAGAAACGTGTTATACAAAATTCCTCAACTCTTAGTGCTCGTCAGGGTGCCGGGATCCCCAGTTCAAATATGATTATTTCGGGGGTCACGGCCTGAAAAGGTTGAGAACCACTGGCATACACTAGCTGTCTTTGGGCAATGCGCATAGGAGTAAGCGACTTGTTATTGAGCTGAATTATTGTTATATAGTCCTGGAAATTGGGTTAAATATTCTGGAAAAGTTTTGGAAATGAATTGGTAAAAATGTGTGGGAACCCTGGCTGTAGTGTAATATTACAGACTAAGTATTTATATTAATGTAGTGTGTAATATTACACACAGTAAGTATTTTCAGTAGTAAGTATTTCAGTACTGTGTAGTAGGCCAGTTTCAATAATAAAGCTTCAATCCGTCCCTGCATTTGTGTCTGTGCTTAATGCACTACACCACAGGACATACACATAGATACAATCCTACTAGACTTAACCCTTGCCTCTCTCTGTGCCACAGTGCCGCCCCAATGGGAACCACCGCAAAGGAGGAGATGAACAAGTTTTGGGCCAAAAACACACGACTAAACAGACCCATGTCTCCTCATCTCGCCATCTACCAGTACGTTTTCCAGTCCATAGACTTGATGCAGTTATGAAATGAATCATTCAGCTATTATAAACCACACGAACCCTAGTGTTCCTGACTGTTCATAATAGGTGAAAATAGACAAACGTTTGGCAAAAATAGCAGATCAATATGTTCACAACATGTCTGTACAAGCTGCGAGCTTGTACATATGGGACGATAAACACTCACGATAATCGTATCGTGGAGATTTAATTTATCGTGATATCGTCCTCCGTCATGCACTGGGATCAGTTCACCCTATTTGCCGAGCTGCATATCCAGTACCACTTCTATAATTGGTAAAAGGTACTTATATATAATATACGTACTTTACTTGATACAGTCTTTTTTTCACTCTATCAAATGTCTTTGCCAAAAAATAGCCGATCTACAAGCTCACAACGCGTCGCAATGCGACACGTTGTGAGCTTGTAGATCAGCTATTTTGGCAAATGTTCCGCCCCAGGATAATGGATTTTGATTATCGCGATAATATCGTAAATCGCGATTTCTTTTGTCACAATAATCGTGACATGAAATGTTCATATCGTCCCATTCCTAGCTGTGAGCTTGTACATCGGTTATTATCATTATTTGATGTACAACAAAGTATAGGGTTTTATGTGGTTAAACAGATACAATTATTTGCTTTCTTAATTTCTTCATAATTGCAATTTTATAGCCCCAAGGACATTATAAAATCAACTAACATTACTTCCCCTGGACTACTGTAATAATTGCAGTCAGAAAAGCCATTTTTTCCCCTTAGTTTTCAGGTTTTATGTAATGGGAGGCACCCCGTCCTCCAAATAACAGACTATCTCTAATTGATATGCCTTTGGGTACACTGTGTAATAACCACTTAGTGCAATACATCCACTGCTTATTAAAATGCTCCTGACGCCCCCAACCAGGGACATCATTATTACCTGAAAGGTAGTGCGGACCAAGGGGGAAAAGATTAAATTACGGTTTTAGTGTAAAATATGTTGTAGATGGATAGTAGAAACAGGTTTTCATTTCATTTCATTGTGCTTCCAGGTGGTCCGTCCCCATGATGATGTCTGTAGGACACAGAGGAACGGGCGTTGCATTGAGTGGAGGTAACGAGACACTTCACTTACATACTGTGTAGATGGATAGATATTATGTAAGTGATGCAGTCATTGCATCACTGCAGTCATCATCGCAAGAGTCCATTTGGTTTCATTCATGAACTGAAATTAACACTGAGAATTGTACAGCGTAGTTTGGAGAGTGTGCAAATGGACCCTTACAGGTTCATTTGGTTCCATTTGTACATTCAGAGTTATGGTGGTCCTTGAAACAAAATTGTTTGAGGAGAGCCACCTGTATAGTATTGTATAGTGGTTCCTGATCCCAACCCTAGTGTGGTCTGTTATTCGGAAGCACCAGGCCTCGGCTGACCAATCAGAATGTAGTTAAAAAAAAAAAAAAAGTATTTTCTATCAATTACACGTCCCATGAAGCCTTGAATTCATGGATTTTTCCCCCCTTTTTTCTACTTTAGCTATTGACAAATAACATTTGTCATCAAACATTTTTAAAAAGTCGTGAAGATGTGTGCAAATCTTTGAATATATGTATTTTTTAAGCGAACATTTGTAACTAAATATTTTGGGGTTCCGTGGCCAAATACATATCATTTTGGGGGTCCTTCACATGAAAAGGTTTGAGCACCACTGACATAGAAACATAGGTTTTTCTAAAAACCTTAGAAGGATTTGAAATATTTTTTTTCACGATTTTTCAAAAATGGCAGCTCTACAAGCTCGAGCTTGTATATCTGCTATTTTTCAATAGTTAAAGCACAAACTGTGAGTGAATCCTTGTACCCAGGGCCCAGAATTTGGTGCGACACCCCTGCCAGAGACTGAGCTGGTTTTCAAATTATTAGCTCAGGAATGCGACAAAAAACTAAAAATATCCATGAATTCGAAGCTTCGTGGGGGGTGTAATTGTTTTAAAAAAAGAAACATCCTTTTTTGGGTGAACTACTCCTTTAACAATGCTGTGTAATAAAGATAGACACATAGTAGCCATTATGAAACCAAGGCTTCATCATAGCACATAGTTTCAATTGCACCAGTTCTCGTCTAAAGAAATGCTATTTGCATAATGATTTGCACATGTCTGTGTAAACACAAATGCACCACAGATGAGATGGCTGTTTGTATCGCACACATTCTGTTCTCTCTCTCTCTCTCCGGTATGTATTATGTGGAAACACACTTTAATCCAGATGTTTTTGACCCCGGCCAGCCACTCCCTTGGGGCCTTTTTAGCTCAATCAGCATCGATTACTGCTAAAAGCTCTTTATTGGAAGCACTGAGAAAAAAAAGTTGATCAATAGATCGCAGCTCTTTGCATGTTAATCATTAGCGTCTAATATGGGTGAGATTAAAAGCTTTCCACTTGTTGGCGCAGTGTAAAGTAACAACTGGCCATGTAGCTCTGCTGTGTTGACATTGAAGGACACAGTGGACCGCTGCAAGAGAGGTTTCTACAACAATGACATTCAACAAACGACCTTCATCAGGTATCAGATACCTGATGAAAGTTGCTTAGACCAGGGGTCTTCAACGTTTTCAGGCCAAGGACCCCTTAGCTGAGAGATACTGTATAAATGTGTGATGCAGATTTTCATCGATTTCTTTGATAAATTCATACTTGTTTGACAGCACTGTCATAAGTCTATGTTGGATTCATGTTAACGTGTATTTTCAGACATTTAACCATTTAAATCGTCGATATTTTGTAAACTTGACCTTTCATTTTGTACTTGGTCTGCTCTTTTTTTTACCTACGCCAAACCTATTTGCCGAAAATGGCCGTTGCGAGGCGTTGAGAGCTTGTAGATCTGCTATTTTTGGCTAAAGTTCTCATCAGAATAGGGGTGCGAGGGTTCAAGTTGTTAATTTAAAAGAGTTATCCTATCACACAAGGATTTGGCGGCCCCCTCTGTAGTAACTCTAAGGACCCCCTAGCTTAGACTGAAACGTTGTAATAAACTATTCCTGTTAGTGAAGAAGACAGTGTGCGGGACCATTATTACCATTATTTTTCATGTTGCACTGGTTGCCTGCTCCTACGCACCTGTCCCAGTAGGTGTTCAAAAGGACGTTTCTCTACAAAGACCTTTTTAGTACTTCTAAAATGAAAAGAATGAATAGAAATAAATTAATAATAAGACCATTACTATGTCAAATTTAACCACCAAACTATACTATAAAATATTGCCTACGAAAGAGGCAAAGAAACTGGGAAAAAGTCGATCAACAGGCTC
This sequence comes from Nannobrachium achirus, assembly GCF_963921795.1. Classification (NCBI taxonomy): domain Eukaryota; kingdom Metazoa; phylum Chordata; class Actinopteri; order Myctophiformes; family Myctophidae; genus Nannobrachium; species Nannobrachium achirus. The sequence continues at coordinate 25,568,888 of NC_137814.1, read as the reverse complement.
AACACCTTGCATTGTGAGCTTGTAGTTTGGCTATTTTCACAATATTCAATAGTCAAACTAAGTTGAATGCCTCAACTCGACAATTCCAAGTGCTTGTCAGGGTGGGGGGGGGGGGGGGGTCCCCTGTTCAAATATGATTATTTTGGGGAACCCTTAGCCTGTTTGGGAACCCTTGGCCGTGGTTCATGTACAAGTGTGGTTCATAAACACTGATGCATGCAGTTCAACTCTGGTACTGTTACAGTAGCGTTTGGAACTATTGACAAACGTTGCCTTCTGCATTCTCCTTGGTCTTGTTGTTATCAGTGAGCACACAAAACATATTCTAAATCAGGGGTCTCCAACGTTTTCAAGCCAAGGACCCCTTAGTTGAGAGAGAGATGAAGTAGGGACCCACACAACCTTTTCATGAATTCCATAATAGTTTCATTGTTTGACAGCGCAATCATCAGTGTATTTTGGATTCATATCAATTTGTGTTTTCACATATTTAACCACTTGAATTGTCAATACGTAATAAACTTGACCTTTTCCTCTGTACTTAGCCTGCTCTTTTTCCCTCTACACCAAACATCTTTGCCAAAAATAGTAGATCTACAAGCTCTCAACGCCTCGCACTGCAAGGCGTTGAGCTTGTAGATCTACTATTTTTGACTACAGTTTCAGAATTTGGACGTTAGAGTTCAAGTGGTTAATATAAAAAAGAAGAAAAAAAAGTTTCTATCACTCAAAGATTTGGAGGACCCCCTGCAGTAACTCTGAGGACCCCCTAGGGGTCCCGGACCCCCTGTTGAAGACCCCTGTTCTAAATCAACCGTCAGTTGGTTTTGTCAATAAATGATTGGCTATTGAACAGCATAACAGGCATATTCTTCCTTTACGACGGAAGTCTTATGGAAGTATCGTAACTCCTCTCTCAGTGGCTCTGCAGTGGCCATGAATCCTCTCAGTTTTGCCCGCTGTCTTTTTTTCTCTTGCGGGTTCAATAAAGGCCAGCAACCGCTTCTGTCAATCAACTCTGTTACACACAGACACACACGCGCCTTTGTTTTTTTTAGGTTTTCTTTTTTTTTAAAATCACATTTTTAGGTTTTCTTTTTTTTTTTATCACATCTTGTACAAATATACATACAGTGCACTCCTTTTCTCACTCATTCCTTTCCATCCAGTCACTTGCTCTCGCACCCATACAGCACATCAGCACAGTAAATTCCTCTGTGTTAATAGGAACCAAATGGACCTAGAAAGGGTCCATTTGGTTTCTATTAACACTGAGGATTTTACAGTTCTCTGATTTGCATAGCGCCACTGTCGGGCAAAAACCTTGTGTTTCAAATTTGCTGTTTTTTTTGTTTTTTTTGTAAAGTAAAGCCCTGCTTCATACAAGACTGTCGCACAAGACTAGTGAAAACAGCAGATCTACAAGCACACAACGCCTCGCACCGCGAGGCGTTGTGTGCTTGTAGATCGGCTATTTTCACTAGTTTTAATTCATTTTCAGAATGATAAATACAACACAAACGGTTTTGAACATACAAGGTTTCCACCCGACAACGGCGAAAGGTCCTTTGCCTTTTATCTCTATTATCCACTCTTATCCAATATTCTCTCTGTCTCTCTCTCTTTCCCCTCCTCCTCCAGCCATCTCAGTCTTTGCCGTGTTAGCTCTGGTACTACCAGGTAACTACCCGCAATACCTGGACCTCATCCACTCCCTCTCGGTGGGGCCCTTCCTCATCGGCCTGGCCAAGTTTGGCATCTCCTTCCCAGTCTCCTACCATACCTACAACGGCGTCCGCCATCTGGTGAGCACTGCACCGCACCGCACCGCTCCACAACACAACACAACACACAACACCCCCAGACTGTGTGAACAACACAGAGCTCTTCAGTGCTCTGAAGAAGGCCCTCCTGGCCACTGGCAAACACCTAAAGATGGCTCATGATGTTTTTGGTCCGTGCTGCTTTGGAATGCCTGGTCTGAGGAGGAGAGGGGGCTCAGGGATTGCATGTGATCTTATAAATCACTTAATTACACGCTTTACTGAGAGGTTTTTGCGTTACTAGTTTTTATTTTTTTCCCCTCATGTTTGTCCCTCAAAGATGTGTTGATTAGTCAATCAACACATCTTTGGTTAACCACCAAAAAAAAAAAAAAATCTTCTCAGTGGCCAAAATAACAGATTTGTCTTATATTTAATGTTGATAATTAAAAATGTTTGTCTATAGTGGCATGCCAAAAATAGGGACAATCAGATTGAAAGCTGTTCATGTCTGACATTATTATTATTATTATATAACGGGATGACGTGGCTGGTTAACTCTAATTCACTCATTAATCTGATCCTTGCTAAACTGTAATTACCGCCTTATTATTAACTGTAATTATTGCATTTTATGATGTGTAGTGTATTTATAGAATCCCTAGCTGTCTATTATATTGTTGGTGTCGGGTGGAAACCTATATCCCATTCCTTTATTAAATGTTATTGTTTTAATAAATGGTGCTTGTACAGTAGATCTACTATTTTCACCACTGTTGTGCGACACTCAATTTACAAGAAAGAAAAAGTTGATTTATGGAGATATGATGTTTCATTCTGGCCAGCAGCACTGATATGTTGGCCTTGCTTGTTGTTTTACCAACACCTACACAACAGTATATCACACTCTTGTTCCTCGGTATGTCAGTGTTGTTCAGTAGAGTCTGTGCAGTAACAAATACTTCAGACCACATCTCGCATTTTGTCTCTGTCCGGTGGAAACCTCATACGTTACTTTTCAGGATTCAAATTAAAAAATGGCAAAAGTAGCAGATCCACAAGCTCAAGAAGCGACGCGTTCCGAGCTTGCAAATCTGCTACCTTTGATGCTTTTGTGTGACACTGTCGTATGACGAAGTAGAGCGTTAATTTACACACACAAAAAAATATGGTCATGATTTTTTGGGCTTCTGAGAAAATTTAAATAATTTAAAAACACAGTAGAAAAAATGAAAAAGGGGAGCGGGGAAGAACATGCTGATTTTGCACTGGTTTTAAAATAAAATCACACCCGTGTGAAGTGGAGCTGTGTGTGTGTGTGTGTGTGTGTGTGTGTGTGTGTGTGTGTGTGGATCATGTGTACCGATTTTTGTGACATTTGAAGAAAATATGTAGGAAAAGGAGCAAAAAGTGTGTTTTGGAGAAAATTCAAGATGGCGGAAAATCTATCATGGCGCAAACGGGCGTGGCCTATATGGGGAGATGCGTCATGACCCAAGGAATCCAGGGAAAAAATATTTTTAATTTTCCGACCTACGGTTCAAGAGTTACAGGCCAAAACGTAAAGTGGGGTGTTATGGCGCCACCATGCGGCCAAATGACACAATTATTTTTTATTTAATCCTTGAAATCATTATGAACCTCCTCTCCAAGTCTTGAAACTCTAGCCCCTATGGTTTGCGAGAGACAAATAATTGAATGTGAGTTTTTGCAATTCCCATTATAAGTCAATGGGGAAAATTAATTCACTAATAAATTAATATCAATTAAACTATAGAACCTTTCTCTTAGAAAAGTAATAGCCCACGATTCCCGAGTAAGCCGGTCGATTTGACATATGGCGCGAGTGTGTGGTGGCAAAACTGTGGGACTAGTGGCGTGCCGAAGTTTAGGAAGTTCAGGCTACATACACACAGACAGACACACACACACACAGACCCACACGGCCACGTATAGGGAGCCTGTGTTTCACACAGCTCCAAAAATAAAAGAGCTTTTAAAAACATCTAACTTAAAAGCAGTAACGATCCAAATTGTAACCAACGTTCACACAGATCAAAAATCAATGGTAAAATCTTGAATAGAATTGGACCTTGTCTAAATCACATTGACATGAAGGTTTCTCATGCTGAGGTGGTGCAGGGCGTAAAGGCACCTGTCCACCATGGTGGAGTCGAGGGGTTTGAATCCTGCACAGTGCAACCAGCTGGAACGAGTGTCTATTCTATTAGCACACTCAGGGGCGTCACACCAAATTCTGGGCCCTGGGTACAAGGATTCACTGCGGGGTGGGCCCCCCATGAATGTTAACTATTGAAAAACAGCAGATATACAAGCTCACAGCGCGGCACCGAGTGCCGCGCTGCGAGCTTGTAGATCTGCTATTTTTGAAAAATCGTGAAAATGTGTGCCAAGAAACCTATATGTTTCCATGTCAGTGATGCTCAAACTTTTTCACGTGAAGGACCCCCCCTCTCAAAATATTTAGTTCCAGGGACCCCCCAGAAGCAACATTTGAGTTACAAATGTTCACTTAAAAAATACATATATTCAAAGATTTGCGCACATTTTCACGTCTTTTCAAAAATAGCAGATCTACAAGCTCGCAGCGTGGCACTCGGTGCCGCGCTGTGAGCTTGTATATCTGCTATTTTTCAATAGCTAAAGTTACTAGGGCCCCTCCACCTTGGTAACTCAGTCCCACTTTCCTACCCCTTGTGACGCCCCTGAGCACACTCTACCATTCTGTTCAGGGGGGGATTCTGGCCTTTGTCACCGTGCGAGGCTAGCTACTCCTACCTGCTGGGGTGGGGGTGAATATTAGGGAGGAGCAGGTGAGCCAAGTAGGTTACAATTAGTACATAATCGTCTAATCGCGATTATTTGACATAATCGCTATTATTTTTCATAATCGTCATAATTGTTTCCATGTTGAAAAATGTTCGTCAAGAGTCAGAAATAGTGGAAATAGCAGATCTACAAGCTCACACTATAATGTTCTTTTTAAAGTATAACGTTGTGAAATATGTCAGTAATTTCTTTGTATATTTAGGTTATGTGTCATATATACCATGTGCAACTTCAAAGCCTAAAAGACAAACAAAAAACACAATTAAATTGTTAATTGCAATTATTTGAGTGACAATTAATCGTCATGTAAAATGTCATAAAGGTGACAGCCCTAGTTACAATAGCAGAGGCAGTACAGAAATGTGTGGGGAGGATTAATTGGCATACCGACTAAACTGGGAGAAAAATAATTGGCTACTCAAAAAAAAGGAAAAAAAAAAAAAAGAATACATGACTTTCTCAACCAGTGGATCAGGAGCTAAAAGTAGGTAAGGTGTTCTGACAGGACTGCAACCAAAGGACATTTTCTATTTTTTTGTTATTTAATACATTGTGTCCAGAGTTCATGGTCAATTTTTCAAATTCAGGTCCCAGAGCAACAACAGCTGAGAAGCACTGATCCAACGTGAAGGCTGGCCTCCTGCCAAAGTGCTTTTTTAGGGGAATGCAAAACTTACCAACCGCAGCAAGCCATTTGCCAGCAGCACTTATCAGGCGGTTGGTGTTAATTTCCCCTCTCCGTGTTCTGCACACTCACTGTCCTGTTGTCTCTTCTTCCCCAGTGGTGGGACATTGGCAAAGGGTTCAAGATCCCCGAGGTGTATCGCACCGGCTACACGGTCATCGCTCTGTCCGTCATTACTTCCTTCGCCGTTGCTTTTGGTCTGTGAGCAGTGCAGGAGGTGAGACGTGGACGGAGAGGAGATCCAGAGAGAGGAGAGGACGAAAATCGAGGGGGGAACACAGAAGGAAAGACTGATTTATACGTAGTTGCGCACTGAAAATAACCAATCCTCAAGCTTACATCGTGAGCTTGTAGATTGGCTTTTTTCTTTGGCTACTTTCCGACCTTAACCCTGACACTGCCACGTGACGCAACTAAGTAGAAATCAGGTTGAAGGATTCACCAGAGACGTTTTGTTTATACAGTATGTTGTATTTCTGGCCTGCATTGGGCCCCAACCCTAATGAATAAATAAAAGATTATGTTCTATTGTACACAACCTATGTGTCCTGCTGTTCTGTCTGTCATGTGGAGAAAAAAGGAACACGATTGTGTTCCCGGGAGAAATGATGTTCTGGGAAACATAAAGGGTCATTAAAAGTGATGACACTGGGCTAAAGTGCATGCAAAATGTGACCCACTTGTGTATTTCCCCCCACACACTTTCCCTCAGTGTGAACAACAGCGCCAGCCAAAATTAGACCCTGTCCTACATCGATTTCCTTAATATATAATTTACTCCCGTCACGCGGAGGCGTCAACTTCCATTCATCATTTTTCTTTTTCAGCGCCCTGAGCATGCATGTCTGTGTACTGTGTGAATGCGGTGACTTGGTGTGGCCTATCATTCATATTTCACTCATTTCCTTTCTACAGCTGTCCACAGTTACATTTTTAAGCCATTTAGCCCGGGTACAAGAGCTTGTAGATCTGCTATTTTTGAAAAATCTTGAGATTTTTTATTTTGACCCGATTCTACCTGTATAAGTGTCTTTTGAATCCTTCGAAGGTTTTTAGAAAAACCTATGTTTCTATGTCAGCAATCTGGCTAGCCATCGTCAAAGAAAAGGTCCTTTTCACTTAACTGGAGCTCAGTTAGTCTGTTCTTGAGAGACTACTATGTCAGTGGTTCTCAAACCCCCAAAATGATATATATTTCACATATATCTCAAAATATCGTATCAGGGACCCCCCAGGAGCAAATATTTGAGTAAAAAAAAAAAAAAAGATATATTCAAAGACTTGCACAAATCGTTTTTTTCAAAAATAGCAGATCTACAAGCTCGCAGCGCGGCACTCGGTGCCGCGCTGTGAGCTTGTATATCTGCTATTTTTCAATAGTTAAAGCATCCAATAATTCTAGGCCTAGATGGGTTAACGTCAGGGGAGGGGAGGGGAACACGGGGGCCAGACAGCAGTAAACGCTGTGTATCCGAACAAGGCTTCTCTCGCTGCCAAACTGGCCTCAGGCCCTGCTGCCTCCCACCGAGCCTCACAGGAGCTCCACTCTGCACCTGAGCTGCTTTCTCTGCTGCAGTGTGAATAGAGGAATGGCCATGATGTGTAGCCTTAATGTCAGATCCAACTCGCTCCACGCTTTAACCCGTTTAGGGCCTAGAATTATTGACTGCTTTATACTATTGAAAAATAGCAGATATGCAAGCTTGTAGATCTGCAATTTTTTTTTTTTATCGTGAAAATGTGTGCACATTTTTCAATATATATTTTTCAAAGCAAACTTTTGTAACTCAAATCTCTGCTTCTGGGGGGGTCCCTGGAACAACATATTTTGAGATGGGGATTTGCGGCCAAATAGATGTTATTTTGGGGGTCCTTGACTTAGAGGAAGGATTTAGATGTCGGGTCAAAGATCGGGTCAAAGATATTCAAAGACACTCTGTGCCGAGCTGTGAGCTTGTATATCTGTTATTTTTCAATAGCTAAAGCATAAAATAATGGTTAAAGTGGTTAAAATCTAACGCGACTCAGGCGCGTTCCAGGTATTTTAGGGATAAGGCGGCTAGCTCATACTAAAGGGAGAAGAAAAGGAGAGGATAAATGTTCTGGGGAGAGGCGGAGGAGGCCGTGTGTAGTACTGTTTTTATACCGCTCGCAAAAGGTTTCTGTTTGGATCAGTCAAGCTGTCAAGGCTGTGGGAAACATCAAGGCAAGTGGTCCTGATCATTCAACAGGCATGCTGGACGCGCATGGCTTGTGGGGGGAAATGTGTGTCAAATTGAATTTAAAACAAGTCTGGGAAAATGTGCCTCAGTATCCCCTGTGATGCTGACCCATTATTGCTTGTAAAGTAGATCATTTTCACTGGTTTGCCGGTACACTAATTTGTCTATTTGAACAGGGGGACATTGCACACACTTGAGGGGTCTGAAGGTTGGATGCGCCCTAGTAGAGAGAGACTGAAATGTTGTCTTTTGGACCAATGCAAACACTGCCTTACTTACAGCTGTCAAACCCCTGCCAACATGGGCTATCATGAGTATTTAATTTTGTCACAATGCTGTTATGATGTAACCTATGGATATTAGTTTCACCTCCCCCCTCCCCATGCAGTAATAAGTCAAGGTGAGACGTTAGAAAGCTGTCGCCATCTTGATTTGCACATAGGGACCAGTGATTATGCGGCTTCAGCACCCCCTACCGGCTGACCAATGACGCAACATTGAAACGGTGGTCCTGATGCTGCACGAGGCTGAGGATGCTCCACGGTGCAGGGAGGGGGGATATAAACCCGCTTTCATCGGGTTTGTGCCTCAGTCTCTGTGGCGCAATGGAATAGCGCGCTGGACTTCTAATCCAGAGGCTCCGGGTTCGAGTCCCGGCAGAGATGTCAAACGCATGGGCGTGGCTTTTTAGATAGATCGAAATTCGAATTAACCTGGTTATGAAATGACACTGCATGGAGCTCCGTGGCGTTTTGTAACGGGAATAGTCTACTATGTGTATTGTGTAGACAATAACACCGTGTGATTAAAACTATTTTAATGGGTAATGAGTGAATGAGCCTAGGAGATAGGCTAACAATCATGTGATTAATTTCAGTTAATCTGATAAGCGTTTCTTTTCTTTTGAATATGAAATACGTTTCCATTTTGGGTGACAGCCTAATTGTACAAGGCATCCAAATGCATTGTGTGTGTGTGTGTGTGTGTGTGTGTGTCGTGCATATTAAGAGGCTATTATTTATTTATTTCCAATAAACGCACGAGTGAGCGAGCTGTTTACAGCGTCTAAAGGTCAAAGTTTTAATATGCAATTTGCAAATGGGCAAAAAGCCTAAAAGCTGAGCTATCCTATTATAACGCCACTAGGCTCTGATGACACGATGCTATTATGATGCTATAGGCTATTATTATCCAGCCAACCTATAATTGTAAGTTTGTAACCTTGGTCATAATGGCTATAGCGTTAGTGTGTTCTACTAATGCACGACAATACGGCCAGCCCAGCAGCCTTGTCATGATGAGCGTGGTTTTACGGCCATGCAGACTGCAGACTGCTTCCTCCATGCTCAGCTGTCTCCATCCATCTCTCAAGCAGGAACAAGGCTTTGACTAAACGCAGCATCCACAGAATCTCCGTTTCATCCCATATCCTTCTCCATCCCCAGCCCTTCTCTCTCCCATAACAACTGTTTAATGATGCCAGATGCTGCATTTGTAATTCCTCACTTTGTTAGGAGGAGAGGGGAGTCAGAAAAGACTTCAGTGAGTGAGGCTTGAGCAGCAGCTTGCTTTTGCTTGGAGACTGGAGAGCCCCCTTGCATATTCCAACCCCACCCACCCCCCCCCCCCCCCTCCTCCCCCTCCCCCTCCCCCCCCCCCCCTCCCTCTTCCCAGATCCTCATTGATTTTTTTTTCTTTCTTTCTTTTTCAAACCCTCCTCCCGCCGCGTCATTCAGATTGTCGCCGTCGGTGGTGTGTGTGGCGGGCTTTGGGCTGCTTTCGTGCCGGTGTTCTGCCATGTTTTAACCCCATGGCCCATGCCTTGCCTACCCCCCCACACAGGCACACACACACAGACACCACACACACACAGACACAGCTTAATCCGACGGCAAAACTAATCCTTAATCCCCCTGGCCCTGGCAAGTTGAACGCTCCCCAACATCACGCCTATACAATTGTGATGTCTGGCGGCGTGTGCGACGGGCCACGCCTCGCCCTCGCACTGGCACTATAGGCTAGCAAAAAGAAAATCCTAAAAAACACATCAAAAACAGTCAAATCAAATATTAATTCATCCATGTGCCTGTAACCAACTCTGAGGGGCTAAGGAGGGTGTATTTGATTAGGCTACATTTGTAGCCCACTCACTCACTCACTCAGAGTCAAATGAACTAAAAGAGACAGCAAGAATCCCAACTAAACCGAGGATTTACAGCTATAGGCTATATTCCCAGATCAATCTCCAGCTACAGTGGAGATAGAAGATACGGTGTAATAGCCTCTCTAATGTCAGCGATAAGAGCCATTATAAAGGAGCGTGACTGACAGACAGACATCTGAGCCATGCCAATGCTGACCCCTGGTCAGCATTATTACTTTAATAATTGTATGCTTTAACTATTGAAAAATAGCAGATATAGGTCTACAAGCTCACAGCGCTGCGAGCTTGTAGATCTGCTATTTTTTGAGACATTGCTATCATCATCATCCTTTATCTATAGCAGATATACAAGTTGGACCCGATTCTATGAACGTGGATCACAGTGCTATCATCTTCCTATACTGTATCTATCTATCTGTGCCTCATGTCGGACTCTAGTCTCTGCCACTGTGTTTCCGCTCGGCTCCTGTTTATCCCCATGCTACGAACAGGGCCAAATCGTATTAAAATCTCCCTCCACCCAACCAACCGCCCTCCGTCCATGCACCCTCCTCCTCCACACACACACACACACACACACACACACACACACACACACACACACACACACACACACACACACACACACACACACACACACACACACACACACACAGCGCGCGCACGCTACCCCTCCCTCCCCTGGCTTGTCCCTCCCCTCCCTCCCTCCCTCCCTTCTTTCAGACAGACTGTTTTTGCTGCAGTGAACGGTAGCCGTGGAGAAAGAGAGAGAGAGAGAGAGAGGAAAAGGCAAAGAAGGGAAAAAAACAACAACAACAAGGAACGCGAGGAAGGAAAGGAGGATTAAATAAATAAAGGAGAAAAAAAGTCAACAAAAGCGGCAGCTTTTTTTGGTTTTTGGAGAGGAAAGCTCCGGCTCCGGACGACAGCCTCTTCGCACCATCTAAAAACACAAGAGCTTGGGAAGCTTGATATTCATTCAGGGACAAAACAGCCGACTGGTTTCTCTCTGCCGTGCGGGGATCGGACTTCTTTGGGGAGGCAGCATTAAAACGGTACGTCCGGGAGAGTGTGATTGTCTGCTTCTGACCGGGGACTACTATTAGGCTAGTCTGTCTCTCCAAGCAGCGGACTGCATGCATGAGACACCTGTCAGTGGGAGTGAGGATGCTTTGCGTGTCCTGGAATGCGTGTGCGTGCGTGCGTGCGTGCGTGTGTGTGTGTGTGTGTGTGTCTGTGTGTGGGAGACTTGGCTTGGGCAGGAGGAGGCAGGTGCTGCTTTGCTGCCCGGCTGATAAATAATCCGCCTATTGCTCACCGTCCCGTGGAGAAGGACGCGCGCTTTACAACAGACCTGTGTTTTTATCATAATAAATACACTCTGTCCGACTGTGCGTTTCGTTGTTGGGGCTGCCTGTTCCTCCCCTCCCCTCCCCTCTCCTCTCCTCTCCTCTCCTCTCCTCTCCTCTCCTCTCCCACCATCGTTGGTCGTGTGCTCTGCAATAGATACAACTGCCTGCCTGCCTGCCTGCGCGCTTGCTGTGTGTGCGTGTGTACGCGCGCAGCATTTATAGAACCAGAAGTGTCTCTCTCTTTATCTATTTCTCCCAAGTGTGTTTATAGAGTAGAGTAGACTATTATACCCTACTAGGCCTAGTAAAGTGACACGATCTGACCTAAAGGCAAGCACCGCCGCCACCGCGCTCCGCTGGTCCGTCGCAGTGGTGCGGGTACCACTCTACTACTACTAACACTGACTGGGCTGTCTGTTGTTGTTATTGTGCTGTGCTCCTCCGCCTATAACGGCTACGACCATCACACTTAAGTTGTCATAAATAAGAGCGAGGGTGTTGTTGGGGTTATGATCCCCTCGTTCCCCGGGACGCTGCTGTGCACCGTGCCAAGGCAGCGTGTTGTTTTCATGTGCAGGCATCACTCACTCAGTCACAGCGGCGTCGGTTAAGGTATGGCAAACATGACTGGTGTCTTGCACGCACGCCCTCGCGCGCGTGC
>NC_137814.1:25527191-25552191 GCF_963921795.1 Nannobrachium achirus | reverse complement strand
CTACAAGCTCACAGCGGGTCACAGCCGCGACACGTTGTGAGCTAGTCGATCTGCTATCTTTGGTGTGCGACGCGGCGGCACGCGACCAAGAGTAAGACGGGCGTGAGAGACAAAAGAGGCATACCAATGAATCCAGTATGGATTCAATTCCTGCCGGAGCCGTTGAAAAGGTCTGCTTGTGTTGAAAATCTTAGAAAGAGGGCTCTTGCATAGCTGTTGGGTTTGTCCAAATGTTTAGTAATGTTATGAATGCATCTTCTGTATGTACCACAACCCTGCTTATCGCCGTTGTCGGGCGGAAACCTCGTATCTCCAAGTTTCAAATGTTTATGTTTTTTCACAAAGTAAAGCCCTGCTTCACCATACAAGGCCGTCGCACAAAAGTAGTGAAAACAGCAGATCGACAAGCACACAACGCCTTGCGGTGCGAGGCGTTGTGTGCTTGTAGATCGGCTGTTTTCACTAGTTTAAATCATTTTTAAAATGATAAATGCAAAACGAACGGTTTTGGACATACAAGGTTTTCATCCGACAACGACGTTATAAGGAAATTGGTATGGATCAGGTTTGTCTTTTGTTGTCAACTTCTGACATGATGTCGGAGCTGAATTCTTACTAGAGATTTCATGATCACTGAGGATACTTATGTTATTCTGGGAATGGAATTTGGGGTAATGGTTTTTATGTCTGAAACTGCCCACGGCAGGGGGACAGGCTGTGAGCCTACAAAGGCCTGAAAAAAGTTGCTTGCTTGTTTCATTCAATAAATGTACCTCACCTTACCTTCACCAGAGCCAGCTCAGTTGACAAAAACGGCAAGGAGGCGACCGCTAAATGAATGGAAACGCTGTCGTCTAAAGGCCTTGAATGCCTCTCCAGCATTAGGGAGCCAATAAACATTCTGCGCATCATGGCACTTGATTACAATGACGGCAAACGGCGACGGTGAGACATCAATCACTGCTCCTCCGGGGGAATTGGGGAGAACACTAATCCACCCTATACCTGCACCTCCCTGCCCCCCATCATCAATCCACGCTAGCCTGCCGCCCTCCCGGCCCCCCCGTCATCATCAGGAGCGCAGCTCGTCGCTTGGATTCCGTGCGGTCGTTTGTTATTTGGGGCCAAAAACGATTTGGGCTCGCGTTCAGACGTGCGTCACATTTGATTAAGGCGCGCCCGGCGGGAGGGCCTGACCATGCATGACCAATTCTTGCTTTGGTTTCACCTAAGCGCTGTTTTACATTATCATGTCAGTCAACGAGACTAATTAAGTCCAGGACAAGTTGACAAGTGTTTTTCAGATGTGAAAAAAAGAATTCCACACGTCAAACCGCAGGAATCAGGGAGGCGGGTGGAAAGGAGTGGTGGGTGTCTGCGTGAGAGTGCTGACGTGACAGAGTTGAAGGAACGAGCGAGCGTGTTGCACATCTTGAACGAACGCTCAAGGTCTGTCTGACCTGGTAGCACCGTTCTCCCAATCAGAACAAGCTCGCCGGGCTGCTAGCGGCTCCCTGTGCCTTCCAAGCAGAGTCCAGGTTCACTAAAGAGCAACAAGTCGGTTTTGTGATGCTGGCTACGCCGATCGTTTGAACCAGAATCACCGGCACAAGTTGCCAAGCGCCACCCGTGTGCAGGATGGAACGCGTCTCGGTCAGACACTGTGGCGATGCTGAGCTTAATTCTCACAATAGCTGGCACGTTGTTCAAGGACAGTAGGATTTCACGCATGATGCAACGCTACTGCAAGGCCCTCCACCATGCGCATGTACAGTGCATTATATACAGTGCATGTGCATGCACGAGTCATGTGTTATAGAGCAGTGGTTCTCAACCTTTTCAGTCCGCGACCCCCCAAAAATAATCATATTTTAACTGGGAACCCCTCCACCCTGAGGAGCACTAAGAGTTGAGGCATTACATTTTCTATAACACCGGTTCTATTGTGAACCGGTTCTATTGCTCACAACGCGAGGCGTTGTGAGCATGCAGATCGGCTATTTTCACCATTTCTGCCACTAATATTTGTCAATTTGGTCACTGATTAATTAGTCATTTTAGAGGTGTTAGAAAATCCTTAAATTGTCATGTTAGAAATGTGCAGATACCCTCTATCTATACATTTAAACTTTATGGTGGTTTGTTTACTTTTGAGTGAGAAAACAAGGTTGCACATTAAGTTAATCATCTGGGGACACCCCAAAATAATTTGGGGGGTCCCGACCCACAGGTTGAGAACCACTGTTACAGAGGGAAGTGCTGTGAATTGACTGGTGGCATCTGGGCTCCATTGCAATATGAGGATGGCTCACATCTGTTGGGAAGAGAGTAGTTGTTGTGACAGCAGTGGAGCTGTTAAATGGAATGTCCAGAATGGTGTGTATATGTGTGTGTGTGTGTGTGTGTGTGTGTGTGTGTGTGTGTGTGTGTGTGTGTGTGTGTGTGTGTGTGTGTGTGTGTGTGTGTGTGTGTGTGTGTGTGTGTGTGTGTGTGCGGCGTGCGTGCGTCTGCACATTTTGTACTCGCACACGCGCACACACACGTGCACACAGCATTATCTCTCACTCTTACACGCATGCGTGTGCGTGTGTGTGTAAGAGTGAGAGATAATGCCCTCATAATGGAGATCTCTGCTCTAAAAAGGCCCGGGGAGCAGAAAGGCCTACTTAGCATAAATAATGCAATGTTATGAATCAGAGAGGAAAAGATTGGCTCTGCAAATCGATGGGAAAGAGAGAGAGAGAGAGAGAGAGAGAGAGAGAGAGAGAGAGAGAGAGAGGAGAGAGAGAGAGAGAGAGTCGATGAGCCATCATCAGAGAACAACAGTCGAGGTCTGTCCGTCACCCTATGTGCCGCCTGTGAACTGACACACTGCCGATTGTCCCTCCTCCTCCTCCTCCTTCTCTGTCGTCCTCTCCGTCTCTCAGAGGAGGAGTGAGGACGGGGGGAAAAAGGACCCTCAGATGCCCCTATGAATTATGGGGCAGATTATTATCACGGCGGCAACGTGCGTGGCACGTGTCACGACCGCTCAAAACTCCCGAGGCGGAGCCACACGCGCTGCTATCGTCCTCCTCCTTCTCTTCCCCGTCCTCTCCTTGCGTCCTCCCGTCCTCCCCTGGCGTCCCCCCCCCTTCCTCCCCCCCCCCCCCCACCCGTCCTCCTGTCCTCTCCTGGAGTCCTCCCATCCTCTCCTTGCGTCCTCCCCTCCCCCGTTCACCCCCTACCTACAGTACAGTACCAACCATCTACCGTGCTACAGTAGGCACGCAGGAGTATGTCAAAGTCAGGGAGAGGACGGCGCTAACTGTTTTTTCATTGGTTGCCGTAGTGTTCCTCCTACGTCCGTAGAGAGAGTGCAGAGTGAGAGGAGAGCGGGGGGGAGGTTAGGGGAGGAGAGGGTGGTTGGCGGTATGGCGGTTTGGAGGGGGAGGGGGAGGGGGTTGCAAGGGGGAGGACTAATTGCGCGCCATTTGACATATCCATTTCCGCAGCTGGGATGTGCAGCCATGCGCCTCGCCGATGGAGCAGTGCCTCTCGGAGGGGGCCACAGATTAAGCACGCAATTGGCCGGCTGGCGCGGTATGTGCCCTGGATCTGTTACCGCTAACCCAGTTACCTCAGGGCCCGGGCCGGGCCAGGCCGCCGTGTGCTAGGGGAGGACGGACAGAGGGACAGGCGGACGGACGGACGGACGGACGGACGGACACCTCTGTATGTCCGTCCGCCCTCAGCAAAAGGCAGCAGCAACAGCGTTGGCATGCGGCGATGCCCCCCACGCTGGCATCGCTGGGTTCGTTCTGTCCTTTTGGGAATAACTGAGGGACAGACGTAAGAGAGGGTCCGTCCTTCGGGGCACAACTGCGGGCCAGCGCGGCATCGCCGCACGCCAACACAGCTGCTGCTGCCACTCTGTTGCCTTTTCCCATCAGCCACCTGGCCTCTGGCCCGATGGTTCTCTGTGGGGGATGGGGGCGGGGCCGTGTTTGTGGTCTTGTCTTGTGGAGGAACATGTCTCACCGTGTATTTACCCACCATGCATTGACCGGCCGTCCAGGGCAGCTCGATGAAGGGGCCGGACGCTTCCAACTGAGGCCAATAATGAATAAGGATTAAAGAGGGGGAGATGGAGGGGAGGTGCGGGCTATGCGGCCGCTGACCAATCGTTAAGAGTGATTTATACATAGTTGAGTGCCGAAAATAGCCGATCTACAACAGCTCACAATGCAGTCGTGCTGAGACGCTCTGTGAGTTTGTATGGACAACGTACAGTAGCTCAAACAAGCGCAACTTTGGCTTTGAAATTGTACGACTTGCAGCCTGTGTGTGCGTGTGCGTGTGCGCGCGTGTGTGTGTGTGTGTGTGTGTGTGTGTGTGTGTGTGTGTGTGTGTGTGTGTGTGCGCGCGTGCGTGTGTATACATACACACATCTACCCAGTGGTTCACTTTGGCCCCCATGGTAGCCAAAAGGGTTCCCTGCTACAGTACTTCCCTCCGGGATTGGCATTCAATCCGATCTTGGCTCCAAAATAAGCTCCCTTGCTTCCTGTCGATTGCCCGCTGCTGTTTTGTTGTTGATTCTTGCTGTGTGCAAACGGGGGCGATGGTGCTGGGGAGGCGGGGGAAGGGAGGGGGGGCTGTTTGGACAGCCATTGTACAATAGCGTACAATTGGTGGGGTGGGTGGCTTGGATGGGGGGGGCCCTGCCTGTTAACAAGACTGACTGATAAGCAGTGACTCATTAACAAGGTGCGGTACACTGGGCCCTGCAGGGAATTACCGCCTAGCCATGCACTGTGACATTAATAAGAGGGCCTAAGCAATTTTTTTCCAATTTGGCTCTGCCTGGCTCGCTCGCACGCACACACACACACACACACACACACAGGGGCTAGACCAAGTGTTCTTTTTTCTTCCAATCACGACCCCGGCTATTTCCTCGGGCTCCAGTGCTTTTCCCATTAGTTTCGGCCACTGGTTACCTGGACTGATTGAGGAGGAGGAGGAGGAATCGGGCCGATTGTTGCGTTGTGTTCGTCCGTCCGTCCGTCCGTCCGTCCGTCCGTCCGTCAGTGTGGGGCTGCAGCTAATGTGCACCCTCTCCACCGTGCCACGCAGGATCTTCTCTTCTCCGCTCATTATTTTCCTGCCGTTTCATTGAAGGAAAAGGGAGAAAAACAGCTGGGGAGGAGCCCAATTAGCTCGTCTCCAGGCTTGATCGTGCCGATTAATTAGCGGGAATGTTGCTCTCGCTTTTGTCTTTTAAAACCCACACATTAAAGGTTATGGCCTACGGCCATGACAATGTGACGCCTTCTGATCCAATAACACATCTGCTGTCCCCCCTCCGAGGCCTTAACGAACACCACAGTACTGTATCATCTCTCTCTAACTTATTTTTGTGCAAATTGTCACATTCATACAGCGCAGGGTTTACATTATTACATCATTTCAAGATTCACCCTCACAAAAACATGCAGTAATCCTGTTCTCAATAATGCCTCCCCCTGGCCAGCCGGGGCGCCTGATGGAGGGTTAAGGAGCTACGTCCATCCCAGGGAAATCCCCCCTGTCAGGTGAAAAGAAACAACTTGGACTACCCATGCATTGAAGGAAGCATGATGTCAGTCCGTTGTCTCCCCATGCACGGCAGAGGGAGAGCAGAGAGGATTACATAGGCAATTGGCACTGGGTGAAAATGGGTTACAAAATCGTGGGATAAAAATTATAAGAAAAAAAAAAAAGATTCACATTTTAGTCCATTTCAAAGTTAGTTTTTCCGTGGTGTCATCCTGTTGGGTTTTATATCGTCACTGTCGGGCAGAAACCTCGTATCGCCAAGTTTCAAATTTGTACATTTTTTAAAGTAAAGCACTGCTTCATCACACAAGGCCGTCGCACAAAAGTAGTGAAAACAGCCGATCTACAAGCACACATTTTGTGCTTGTACATCGGCTGTTTTCAAATAATCTTACAAATTATAAATACAAAACAAACGGTTTTGGACATACAAGGTTTCCACCCGACAACGACGATATGCAGTCCATTTTTCCCATTTCTCAAGGAATGTTTCTTCTTGTAGCCTAAGTTTATGGGTAAATCTCTCCATCACATGTTTCCTCCACGATGCACAGCCACTGCTCACGAGTTGGAGGGTCACTTTTATACCACAATCTTAGCAACCATATACTTTGTTGACCAGGGTCCCCCAGGGCTCTGTACTCTGCCCCTCCTTTTTCCCCTGTACACCAAAGCTATTTTCGCACCATGTTTGCCTTATTATGTCCTGCCCAGAATAAGGACACTATAGGGTTCACGTTGTTAAAACCTCTGCCATGTCTGTCACTCTGTCTGTCTCCGTTGTTTTGTTCCTCTACGATCCTTTAAGCACTCCGTCATCTAGATCAAATTTAGCGATTACAAATTAGATCTCGATTGGCTGCCATTACCTTGCAGCAGATTCACATCTGCCAGAAAACTAATTATTTCTCTTTTTCATCATGCCGACTAATTAAGGTGCCGTCGTTGATTGATTAAAGAACATTCTCAAAAGGGAAAAAAAGCTCCAGTCGTCAGTGCTATGGTATATATACGCTCCCGGGGAGAGGGTTTTCGCATTTGGCAAACCACACGTGTCTGCATGTGCTGTGCTATCTTCGCATAATCTTCTCCCCCTCTGATGTGCGGAAACATGACACGTACGTAAACGAAGGTGAGGCGAGACTCGTGCAGAGACACGGGTAACGGGGACAGGAGGGGAGAAAAGAAAGTGTTGATATATCTAAATTAAGCCGAATTAAAATGCAGAGCAGCAGCAAGGCGCTGTGGCTGTGGGCTGTATCGCAGGATCTCCAAGGTAGCGCGGGGGGATGAGGGGTAGCGGTACTGTGTTGCCGACTGCCTTACCTTAACAACCGACCCCCCATTAGACCTCATCAATCCCAGTCGGATCTCGCACACCCAAGGCCCACTCAGTCGATGGTCAGATTACATCAGGAGCGATCAATCTGCCTCCCTCCCTGGCTATAGCATCATAATAACAGCAAATGGCATTTCTGCAAAGCTATGGGAAGGGAAGGGAAGGGAAGAGGGGGAGGAGGAGAGGAGAGGAGAGGAGAAGGAGGACGGCTCTTGAGAGAGACTGAAGTGCCGTCTCGCTCTCAGCATCTTCTCAGGTGCTTTGAGGCAGATCTGCAATGTGAGAACATTCAAACGGGTGGCAATAAGGTGTGTGTGTACTTGTAGGGGTGTTTGCTGAGTTGTTAACGTTTCCTTTTCTTCCCTTAAACCCACACATACCAAAGACACTTCCCGAATAAAACAAGAAAGCTTAACAAATAACATAACGACAACGACAGCTCGGAAAACCTTGAAATAAACGAATCCTCCTTGTTTTCCCAGCACAAGCACGCTACATATTATTACCCGTCGGCTTTCGTTTTGATCCCCCCACTCCCCTCCGTGATTTCACCCCCTCCCACCAACACCAACACCCCCCTCTCCAAAAGTCCTCCCATAATCCTCTGAAATTCTCTGGCGGGCAACTTAATTGATTTGCCGTGAGTTGTGTGTTTGCATGTGAGGGGTGGTGTCGCTAATCTGCTGTCATTGTTGATGAATGTTTGGATGATGAGCGCGAGAGAAATAAGCAAGCGGAGGCCTCTCCACTTTTGGGGGAGGGGGGGGGGGGGGTGTCTCTACTGGGCTGTTGATCTGTTCTGTGTGAACTCTGCTGATTTGGGGGTGGATGGGTGATTTAAGAGCCTTGCTGTACAGCACAGTGTTAGTATTGATTGAGTCTGAGTGGCGAGGGGAGGGGGGGGCTCCCCCGGGTCGCTGGGTGATAGGGCAGAGTTGGGTGGAGGCGGTGATGGAAAAAAGTACTCACATATTTTACTTAAGTAAAAGTATCAATACTGCAATATAGAAAATACTCTGTTACAAGTAAATGTGCGGAATTCAAAATGTGATTGAGTTAAAGTACAAAAGTGTTGGCATCAAAATGTAGTTAAAGGAACAAAAGTAAAAGTACAAAATGTTTGAAGATAGCATATCTGCAAGCTGTTGCGTCGCATTAGACTCCCATTAAATGGGGAGAGAGACGGAGAGTGACAGGCGGCAAAGGTCGTCCGGATCGGGAATCGAACCAGGCATCCATGCCTATGTGGCAATGCCTAAGTGGTATGCGCCTGGACCTGTAGGCCTGAGGGCGCCCCTTTTATGTATGTTTTATAATATTATAATTTATAACTAGTTACTAAAGTTTTCAAATAATTGTGGTGGATCTAAAGTACAACGTTTGGATCCGAGATGTAGAGGAGTAGAAGTAAAAAGTATTGGCAATTGGAAATGCTCAAGCAAAGTACAAATACCTCAACATTGTACTTATAGTTACTTTCCACCCCTGGCCTGGGAGGAGGTGGTGGTGGTGGTGGTGGTGGTGGTGACGGGGGCAGAGAGAGCTCCACTTCTTCCAATCAAAGAACTCCCGTTGCCATTTGTCTTGTCCTTTTCTCTTTTTTTTCTGTTATGACATACAGGCGTCACCACTCTTGAAGTGCTCCTTGTCGATGCCAGCTGTGCCGTACTGCTACTCGCCGCTTCAATTTGTCCTGTCTTGCCTGCGTGGTCCCTAGGAACCTGCATGGCGGCGGGGCGGTGGTTGTTTGTTGTGGTTGTTTGTTGTTGAGGATTCACAGTGTGGCGACACTCCACTGTGTTTATTAAACGCATTCAGAACGGGTACACATTTTGTGTGTCATTATTTTATGCTTTAACTATTGAAAAATAGCAGATATACAAGCTCACAGCGCGGCACTCGGTGCCGCGCTGCGAGCTTGTAGATCTGCTATTTTTGAAAAATCGTGAAGATTTGAATTTTGACCCCGATTCTATAAGTGTCTTTTGAATCCTTCTAAGATTTTTGGAAAAACCCTATGTTTTTTCTATGTCAGCAATCTGGCTATAGCCATCGTCAAAGAAAAGGTCCTTTTCACTTAAATGGAGCTCAGTTAGTCTGTTCATGAGAGACTACTATGTCAGTGGTTCTCAAACCTTTTCATGTGAAGGACCCCCAAAATAATATTTATTTGGCCACGGACCCCCCATCTCAAAATATCTAGTTCCAGGGACCACCCAGAAGCAAAATTTGAGTTAAAAAACCTTCGCTTTGAAAATACATATATTCAAAGATTTGCACACATTTTCACGACTTTTTTCAAAAATAGCAGATCTACAAGCTCGCAGCGCGGCACTCGGTGCCGCGCTGTGAGCTTGTATATCTGCTATTTTTCCACAGGTTAAAGCATTCAATAATTCTAGGCCTAAATGGGTTAAAAACAATATGTTGTTGCTGTCTGGGGGATGAAAAGCTGTTACTTTTTCGGGATACAAATTCAGATTCCCAGTTCTGAAAGCTACGAGCTTGTAGATCAGACACTGTAGGATGACGAAGAAGGGCGTAGATTTACGAGGAAAAAAAACATTCAAAAAAGTTGAAATACGGAGATGAGAGGTTTCTCCCCGACAGCAACGATATGTACTATGTCGGGGGTCTTCAACAGGGGGTCCCGGACCCCTAGGGGGTCCTCAGACTTACTACAGGGGGGCCGCCAAATCTTTGTGTGATAGGATCATGTTTTTTTACATGAACCACTTGAACCCTAGCATCCTTATTCTGAGTGGAACATTAGCCAAAAATAGCAGATCTACAAGCTTACAACGCCTCGCGCTGCGAGGCGTTGTAAGCTTGTAGATCGGCTATTTTTGGCATAGAGGTTTGTAGAGGAAAAATAATGATTTATTTGACGGTTAAATGTCTGAAAATACACAATACTCCAACATGATGACAGTGCTGTCAAACAAGTCTAAGCTGTCTAAGAAATCTATGAACATTTTTAATCTGCAACACAATTTTATACAATATTTATACCGGCTACTTTAGACCCAAACACGATATCTCCTAAAACACTGGCTGGATTTCAATGGAATTTGCTCTGCACCTTCATGCTCCCCAATGCCCCTCAATGGCCTTTCCTCTGGTCCCACCATTAGACGTAAATGTCCACTTCAACACAAGCTATCACACAATCAAATGGCCCGGATTGCCATGATGTAATTTGCCGAGAAGACCCACGCTCCCATCTACCGAACCGTTTTAGTGACCCCATGACCTTTCCCCTATAGTGTCACCGTCAGCCCAAAGTGTCACCGTTAGGCAAGTGGCGGCGGTGGCTGATTGGGCGGAGAGGCCACCTGGGAATAGGAAGGTCACCTACGTGTCGACGTGTCCCTGAGCGAGACCCTTTAACTGCTCCCCGGGCGCCGCATTAATAACCCATTGCTCTTAACTGTAAGGGTGAGTAAACACAGAGGACACATTCTACACGCATGCAAAACGTGCCGTAGCAAATGCCTGGGGGTGTACAGTGTGTAGATAGAGACAGATTACTGGAAGAACCCTAAAGAGGCTCTAAGGGATGCTATAGCCTGCTGCTGGGGCTATCAGGCTCTTAGTCGTGTTCTGCTATATTGTCCATAATGCATTTATTTACTAAATGTTATGTTGGCAGCCAGCGTCACTTGAAGGGGAGGATGCAGGGACGTGCAGAGAATGTTAGAGAGACAAGGGCTTAAATGTCTAAAGGGGCCTTTTGGTGAAAATATCGAAAATAGCAGACCTCCAAACTCACAACGCGTGGCAGCGGCTATTTTCGATGCACGATACCACACTGAACTATACGCATAATCAAGTCAATATGGAGATGTGGCGTAGCGGCATGGATTTCTGCACAGAGAGGGCAATTCTTTCAACATAAGATGCTGCGATCAAGGTCAGGAAAAGTTAGACAAGGCAATTCTCTTGAATGCTGCCTTCAGGTATGGCATGGAAAGGGGGCATTTGCATTTCTTTCACCATAGTAAAAACTGCATTCACGGTCTGGAGAGGGCACTTTTTACAGACAGATAAAAGGGCGGGGGCTCCAGCCCCCTTTGATGTCTATGTGTGCACGTGCCTGCTTGAAGGAGAGGATGGATTTTAACCTGAAGGTGACATCTGCATCCAAAGATGGAGGTCACTGCACGCCATCAGGAACCCTGCTGCTCACTAATTAAGCCTGATTCATACTTGGCTGCACGGCAGTGTGGTGCAACCGAAAAATAGCCAATTGACGAGCTCACAACGTGCCGTCGCATCGTGACTCGTCGTGAGCTGGTGAATCGGCTATTTTCGGTGCGCAACACCCTCAGGCGACTCGGCATGAAAACAGGCTTTAGATTAGACCATGGGTCTTCAGGCCAAGGACCCCTTAGTTGAGAGAGAGACGAAGCAGGGACCCCCACAACCTTTTCATAGATTCCATATAGTTTCATCGTTTGACAGCACAATCATCAGTGTATATTGTTGGTTTCATGTCAGTTTGTGTTTTCAGATATTTAACCACTTGAACCGTCAATGCTTAATAAACTTGACCTTTCTCTCTGTATAGTCTGCTTTTTCCCATCTACACCCAACCCCTTTGCCTAAACTGCGAGGCGTTGTGAGATTGTAGATCGGCTATTTTTGGCTTCAGTTCTAGGAATATGGACACTAGGGTTCAAGTTGTTAATATAAAAACGGATTGGAAGTTTTGGAGGACCCCCTGTAGTAACTCTGAGGACCCCCTAGGGGTCCCGGACCCCCTGTTGAAGACCCCTTGGATTAGACCTTCTCCTCCTACCGAGTACCAATGCCACACGGTTCGCTGGGACCGACGCGCACCGCTGAACCGTGCCGTGCCTTGACTTGTCACGACAGAGTATCAAATGCGCGCAGTGCGCAAATTAATTCATGTGGCAAGTCTCAAATGCATGCAATGCACGAACGAAAATATGTGACTGAACAAATTGTGAGTAATGGCCTGTGTATCGTGAGTGTCACATGCTCTGCCCTTGTAGCGGCATGTGTGGTCTGGTGCCACGCGTCCCCATGTGAACCCGGTGTCGTAAGCTAGCGGGCGTGTCACTGCACCAATGTCAGCAGATTCTTTTACATTTATTACACTTGGCAAAGAGAGCCCTCCGCCATCCATCATTGCTTCAGAACAACTGAAGTCAACACGACTAAGGGAATCCAAACAGCACTTTGTCGTGGGGCACAAACGGGAAATAAGCTAGCGTGTTTTATTGCGTTATCCTTGACAGTCGGACGACGGTCCACTCCCGTTTGTGTGTGTTTTTTTTTATTTTGTTTTATTGAGATAGCAGAGGAGCTTGAGAGGTCCTTGGCCGGGCGAGGAGTATGAGTTGTTCCGGAGACGTGTCGTCCATTATGCCGTCGGAAGTGTGAACACTGGAAGATAAAGCGTACCTGATGGAGTCGGGGACGGTGAAGTGGCGCGGCACCATCACGCTTTGCTTTGAATTAGTCAGTAAGGTCAAGCAATCAATCAGCGAGTCAATACACTGAGAGGCAGGTGAATGAAAGCCTTTGCGGAATCACGCACGCACAGACGCACGCACTCACACACACACGCACACGCACACACACACACACACACACACACACGCACCAGTAGATGGCCTTGCGGCTTGCCCCTGGCCACTAAGCAACAATAATGAGGCCTTTTCTTTTTTATATTTTAACGTTTTGAGGCAGTTTCTGCCTTCATTTAAATAGGACAGTTGAAATACAGGAAACTACTGTAAGTGCACCGTGTGATGCAACACAGGTCAACGACCTGTCACCCTCTCTCTGGCCAGCCTATCCACACAACCCTTTGGAGCCGGGTTCAGTTTGTCTGTGTGTGAGTATCTGTCCCATGATGGGGCTTTGTATCTGTCTTTGTATTTGTCTGTATGTGAGTATATGTCCCATCATGGGGCTGTGTGTGAGTATATGTCCCATCATGGGGCTTTGTATCTGTCTTTGTATGTGTCTGTATGTGAGTATATCTCCCATCATGGGGCTTTGTATCTGTCTTTGTATTTGTCTGTATGTGAGTATATGTCCCATCATGGGGCTGTATGTATATGTTGAGGGGCTGAGTATATGTCCCATCATTATGAGAGTATATGTCCTATCATTATGAGAGTATATGTCCTATCATTATGAGAGTATATGTCCCATCATTGTGTGAGTATATGTCCCATCATTATGAGAGTATATGTCCCATCATTATGTGAGTATATGTCCCATCATTATGAGAGTATATGTCCTATCATTATGAGAGTATATGTCCCATCATTGTGTGAGTATATGTCCCATCATTATGAGAGTATATGTCCCATCATTATGAGAGTATATGTCCCATCATTATGTGAGTATATGTCCTATCATTATGAGAGTATATGTCCCATCATTGTGTGAGTATATGTCCCATCATTATGAGAGTATATGTCCTATCATTATGTGAGTATATATCCTATCATTATGAGAGTATATGTCCCATCATTGTGTGATATGTCCCATCATTATGAGAGTATATGTCCTATCATTATGTGAGTATATGTCCTATAATTATGTGAGTATATGTCCTATCATTATGAGAGTATATGTCCTATCATTATGAGAGTATATGTCCTATCATTATGAGAGTATATGTCCCATCATTATGAGAGTATATGTCCTATCATTATGTAAGTATATGTCCTATCATTATGAGAGTATATGTCCCATCATTGTGTGAGTATATGTCCTATCATTATGTGAGTATATGTCCCATCATTGTGTGAGTATATGTCCCATCATGGGGCTTTGCCACTGAGCACTGCGACTCTGCACCTGTTCTCACCAGTACCCAGTGTGGTATCCACTAACATACAACTGATCAAGTGTACGAAACTCCACTATAAAATAGGACCCAATGCCTCCCTGCTTGGCACTCAGCATTAAGGTTTGGATTGGGGGTTACTAGTCCCATATGTCACGCTAGTGTCATGTCCAGGGGGTGCACTTGTATGTCATGTCGAGGGAAGGGGTTACTGTACTTGTAACCCCTTCCCTCGAAATGTAATTGTCATTGACAATTACATTTCTGTTTGGCTTTTAGGCTTTGAAGTTGCACATGGCAGATATGACACATAACCTAAATATACAAAGAAATTACTGACACATTTGACAACTTTATACTTAAAAAAGAACATTGATAGTGGAAATAGCTGATCTAGAAGCTCACAACGTGTCGCATCGCGATGTTATGAGCTTGTAGATCTGCTATTTCCACAATTTCTTATATATTAAATATATTAAACATTTTCAACATGTAAACCATTATGACGATTATGAAAAAATAATTGCGATTAGACGATTATGTAATAACTGTGACAGGCCTACTTGTACATAAAGCTGCCTCACGCTCCAGAAACAGGAGATAGGAAGGATCCTGCCCTGAGGGCCACATGGCTCGACCAGGCTTAGTTAACTTACTTATTTACTTACTTACGTACTTAGCGCACATACCCGGGGTCATCAGGGACATGCACGCCAAGTTTGAAGTCGTTCCGTCATGCGCGGGACAGACAGACAGACACACAGACCCACGGAGATGTTGTAAACGTATATGTCTTTGTTTGTGACCAACGCGGATGTGGCTTGACCGCTTGAGACCTGAACGCAAATCTGTGTCACTTTAGATTTGAACCACTTTAAACATTATTTTAGGCTTTAGCTATAATAAAAAATAAAACTGTAGATATACAAGCTCACAGCGCGGCAACTGCGAGTTCGTAGATCTGCTATTTTTTTTTAAATCGTGAACTTGTGTGCAAGTCTTTGAATATTTTTGACCCGATTCTATAAAGGTCTTCTAAATCCTTGTTATAAGTCAGTGATTCTCAAACTTTGGCATGTCGAGGACCCCCAAAATGACATGCATTTGGCCGCGGACTCCCCGTCTCAAAATATGTTGTTCCAGGGACCCCCCCCCCAGAAGCAAATATTTGAGTTACAAATAAAAAATAGTTTAAAAAGATGTATTCAAAGACTTGCAACAAAACAACAACAAAAAACACGCAGTGAGCTTGTATATCTGCTATTTTTCAATAGTTAAAGCATTTAATAATTCTAGGCCTAAATGGGTTCAAATCCAGCTAAAATTGCAGTTCTACTAAGCACGTGTGGTGCGTTCCTTTCGGAAAATGTATGTACGTTAACACTCTGTGACACGTTTTTTGACACGTCAACCTCCACAGTTTGTCCAAGTGAGGGACTAATGGGTGGCGTGGCCTTGCTGTGTGCGAGTCCCGGGTCCCAGTGTGTAACCCATCATGAGCGTGAGTCATCGCGGTGGCCGCCGCGCACATGTGTGCGGGCCGCCGCTGCGCGATGCACAGAATAACTCATCAGTGTGCGGCGCGCCTCTGCGATGCCTCTGACGATGGGGAGACAAAGGAGCCAAATAGGCATCTCTAATCTCCCTGCTGAATGAATCTGAGACAAAGGGAGGAGGGGAACACAGACATCGGGGCTTGGACACACAGTGGATAAGCTCATTACCCAAGGAGGGAGGGAGAGAGAGAGAGAGAGAGAGAGAGAGAGAGAGAGAGAGAGAGAGAGAGAGAGAGAGAGAGAGAGAGAGAGGCACGCACGTGAACCTATACAGTACGGGGGCGCCAAGGGTAGAGCAACAGAGGAGCTGCGAAAGAAAGAAGGAAAGAAAGAAAGAGGGAGGGAGGGAGAAAAGAATGTCGAACACACACTAATGATGGGGCGCTAAGACCAGAGAGAGGGATGAAGAGAAAGAGAGAGAGAGAGAGGAGGAGGAGGAGGAGGAGGGGAGAATGGTACTAGCAGAGGAGAGAGAAAGGTGAACATTTAGGAGGGCGAGCTGCAGCGTCGGCGTAGGAAAATGAAGGGAGCGGTTTGTTGTGCTCTGATATCCTCTTTAGGCGTAGCGACACAATCTAAAACAGCACATTATGCAAATGCACGGCGCGGCTATGCCAATATAATCGCTCCTCGACTCATTTCATCTGCTCCTCCATCGCACTAGTCACTCTATATATATCGTCGTTGTCGGGTGAAAACCTAGTATGTCCGAAACCGTTTGTTTTGTATTTATCATTTCTAAAATGATCTAAACTTGTGAAAACAGCCGATCTACAAGCACACAACGCCTCGCGGTGTGAGGCGTTGTGTGCTTGTAGATCAGCTGTTTTCACTACTTATGTGCGACGGCCTTGTACGATGAAGCAGTGCTTCACTTTGCGAAAAAAACTACAAATTTGAAACTTGGAGATATGAGGTTTCTGCCCGACAGTGACAATATCCAGAGTAGACATACATACAGTATACTGCTTGCAGTACTGTATGTGTATACGGTATGCACGTGCACGCGCGCGCGCACACACACACACACACACACACACACACACACACACACACACACACACACACACACACACACAGACACACAGACACACACAGACACGCACACACACGGAATTACACCCAATCCAGGTGTACGGGCTAAATATACAGCTAATTAAAATTAATGAGATTTGCTTAGAAAAGAATGTGTTCCCTATCCCTAAGCTGCTTATCCCGGCATGAGAATCTACTCCACACGCCAACACAAGCACATATACCCTTTCCACCGGGCCGGGAGCACGCACCACACACACACACACACAAACACACACACACAAACACACACACACACACACAAAGCACCAACAAAAACAAACAATACAATACAACACACTGACACGCACACGCGCCCGTGCGGCGCTCCTCGATTTGATTCACTCTCCGCTCTCAGACACACTATTAGGGATCCTCGGTTGGCTTGCACACACACACACACACACACACACACACACACACACACACACACACACACACACACACACACACACACACACACACACACACACACACACACACACACACACACACACACACACAGACAAACACTCGCCTGTCTCTCCCCCCGTCTCTCAGTCTCGCTAGCTTTATGCCTGCTTTATATTACTTTAGTTTGTGCGCCGATGTGGTGTCGCACACACAACACCGACAACAGCGGATCTACAAGTTCCCGACTTATAGGTTGACTATCTTCAGCGACACCTTTGCACGATTGAGCATAATTTAGGCATTGCTCATCTCTCTATCGCTCTCTCTGTCTCTGTCTGTCTGTGTCTCTGTCTCTCTCTCTCTCTCAGTATCTCTCTCTGTCTCTCTCTCCTCTCTCTCATCCAAATCCTCCTCTCTGCTCTCACGGAGTCTTAAACATGCTCATTATTCCCTGAATGCGTGAGCACCTCAGCGTATGTCGACAGGCTGAACTGAATTGGTGACACGCTCGCACGAGGCACGCATGTACACTACAGAGACAGACAGGCTGGCAGACATGATTGCAGAAATGCGTATGCACAGACAGACACGCATGCACATACATAAATGCATAGAGGACATATGCAAAGCACGGCAGACACTGCTAGAGGTGCAGAGACCCACTGACATCACGCATATGTGCGTTGCAGTAGGTTTTGTGTGCGTGCGTACTGCGTACGTGCGTACGTGTGTGTGTGTGTGTGTGTGTGTACACCGTGCACACCGACAGGTGCGATGGCGTGAACCGGGCCTTCTGGTCTTTGCTTAAACAAAAATCCCCCTGTGATTCAAGCTGTTGCTTGCCAAGCACAAATCTCTCCCCGTCTCTGCAGCAGTGTATATTTATGTGTGTGTGTGAGAGGGATGCGTCCACGTGCCTCATGCTGTACAGTGTACACAGGCCACGCACTGTACACACAGGCCACGCAGACACACACACACACGTGCAAACATTTACCAGCGTGCTTAGGGGACCCCGTGTGTCACAAGGCGGTGGCCGACGCGGCGACGCTCCATTTCCTAGCGAGTGGAGTGCTGAGTAATTAAAAGCCTCTTCAGCCCACTCCTCACTGTCCCACCAGAAGAGAGGAGAAGTGGGGGGAGGGGGGGATAAAAATGACACAGCACAAGTTGACTCCCGCGCTTTATTATCGTTATTAAC
Organism: Nannobrachium achirus; assembly: GCF_963921795.1. NCBI lineage: Eukaryota > Metazoa > Chordata > Actinopteri > Myctophiformes > Myctophidae > Nannobrachium > Nannobrachium achirus. The sequence goes on along the minus strand of NC_137814.1, from coordinate 25,534,216 downwards.
GCGATCCGCGTTCGGAGAGCACCGCCTGCCACCGTTAATAATTCAAAGGCGTGCCCTTCCCTTCCACTTACAACTCCACCCAACCAGCTCCTTATTTCCCCACTCCCCCCACCTCCCCCCACCCCACCCGGATCGTCGTCTCTCTCGTCTCGCAACCACGGCGAGCACTCGAACGTCGTTATGACATTTGCTATTGAACGCAAGCAGCAGGGCCGAGATTGACTCCTGGCCGTGGGTTTCCTTTGTGTATGAAATGTGGTGGAATGCAAATAAACTCGCCTTGCCTTGGTTTCTTATGACTTATTATTACCGTCTGTCCGTCCGTCACTCTGGTCCCAAACAAGATATCTTATGAACTGCTGCCTGGCTGAATTGCCAGGGTGTTTGTTGTGCACCCTCACCAAGAGGATGACCTGTACTGAGCTTGGGTGTCAAGTTTAAGACATGAAAATGTAATGACCGGATTACTAAGAAACTCCCTGGAAGACGAACCTTAGCTATTACCTTTCCTTTAGCGCCACCATCAGGCCAAAAACATACATTTTGCACAAGATATCTCATAATCCATTCCATGCATAGTTCTGCGTTTCTCCATATACGAGTTCTTCAGATTTATAAAAAAAAAAAAAAAAAAAAACTCACAAAACAGTTTTTCATCGTAAATAATAGTGTGAAAACGGTGTGTAATTGTGCGCGCATGAGCGGGCACACATTCACTCCCGTTTTCACCCCTAAATGGTAGAAGGACTCCCACAATTAAACCCTTATAATGTACTGCAACGTATAAACAACGAGGCCAATGGCTGGGAGACAGGAGAAAAAATAAGCGTTAGCTCACTGACTGTGAAAATGTTGGTTGAGGAGGTAGCACATGATAAACAATATTATCCGGCAGCCTTATTAGCAGCATATCAAACATAAATAGAAAGGGAGTGGGCAGAATTGGCTCGTGCGGTGAATATCCTATATTTATGTTCTAGCATCGATTCAGAGCGACGCTTTGAGGAAAGGATAGAATAGCGGTGTGGGATGGGACTTAGGGTTAGGGCGAGACTAGACGAACCTGTGGTTCGGACCCCCGTTGGGGTCCCCAAATGATTTTGGAGGGTCTCCAAATGATGAACTTAATGTGCAACATTGTTTTCTCACACAGTAAACAAACCAACATAAAGTTTAAATATATAGAGGGTTTATGCACATTTCTAAAGTGACAATTTAAGTAGTTCACCCCCAAAATGACTTTTTGTGTATTGATTACTCACGCCTTGGAGACTTGAGTTCAATCATATTTTTTTGTATTTTTTGCATTCCTAAGACAAAAAATTGATTCTAGTAAATTTACCCCCTTTGATTCTGGCCAATTGCATTCGGGTCCCCATCTGGAATCAATGGGGGTAAATCTTAAGTCTTAGGAATGCGACAAAAACTAAAAGCTATTATGTTACTCAAGTCTCCATGGCGTGAGTAATCAATAGAAAAAAAGTCATTTTGGGGGTGAACTACTCCTTTAATACCTCTAAAATTACAAATTAAACATTGGTCAAATTGTCAAATATTAGAGGCAGAAATTGTGAAAATAGCCTTGAACATAGATCTGCTATTTTCACAATATAACCGTGTTATACAAAATGCAATGACTCAACTCTTAAAATGTTCGTCAGGGTGGGGGTCCCCAGTTAAAATATTTTTATTTCGGGGGTCGCGGCCTGAAAAGGTTGAGAACCACTGCACTGGACCAACGCATGGCTGGCATCCTGGACCTGGACTCAGTTATTCTCGCAAACCCCGGCCTTAAGACGATAGGTAGGCCACCCAGCCTGGCGGAGATATCGCTCACAATGATTTTCACAAGCCGGGGAAAAGTGGATTGGACCGAATTGGGATAAAATGGTTTCATGCAAATATAATGGGCAATAAAGTAGGAAATTCTTATCTGATGTTGAGCAGAATACCCCCCGATTTTAAATGGACAAACGTTAATATTGCAATGAAACTTTATTGGACTCAGATCACAGGCTCTTGTAATTGTTCCCGCATAATCTCCCCTCATGACTCTGTCACTAAATGTTCTCCATGAAAATGTGCACAGTACGTCCGGGCACACAACTGCTTCCACGAGTTTCCTTTTTCATACTTGTATGAAGGCAGAAATCTACCTGCAAATTGGTATGCAGGGGTGTCGCACCAGATTCTGGGCCCTGGGTACGAGGATTCACTGCGGGCCTCCCATGAATGTTCTTCATAGGAGAGGGGGTTTAACCCATTTAGACTGGGAAGAACGCATTATTACGCATTATTTTGAGCTTTAACTATTGAAAAATAGCAGGTATACAAGCTCGCAGCTATGAGCTTCTACCGTATATCTGCTATTTTTCAATAGTGAAAGTATAAAATGATTAAGGCCCCTCCACCCTGGGCCCTAGTAACTCAGTCCCACTTTTCCCCTCCTTGTGACGCCCCTGTTGGTATGTATGAGACATACTGTACAGACCAATTTATATTGTATACACAGATCTTTGCTCAGACTTTTATGTGTGCACAGTGCACACAGTACACCCTCCATACAGACATAATAGCACCTGCATGCACCCTACTTATCGTCATTGTCAGGTGGAAACCTTGTATGTCCAAAACCGTTCGTTTTGTATTTATCATTTTAAAAATGATTTAAACCAGTGAAAACAGCCGATCTACAAGCACACAACGCCTCGCACCGCGAGGCGTTGTGTGCTTGTAGATCAGCTGTTTTCACTACTTTTGTGCGACGGCCTGGTATGATGAAGCAGGGCTTTGACTTTGCGAATATACAAATTTGAAACTTGGAGATACGAGGTTTCTGCCCGACAGTGACGCTATAATGGTGCACCATGTGCACCCTTTGGCCAACATGTCCAGTTGGGTGTGAGATAGATAGTATGATACGGTAGATACTTTATCATCCCTCTGGGCAAATTCAGTCGCCCAGAGGCAGCACAGCAGTTAAGGTTACAGTGTTACAGGTAAAGAAGAGTAAGGGAAAGAAAACATATTGTTGTGTACAGCAATACAAGGCAAAAAAGAAAAAAAAAACAGAAGCATTGCAGAGCAACGACATACAGTAGTACAAACAAAAGTGGAGCTCTGCCTCTAAAGTGTTACTTTTAAAGAGGCGGTGCCATAGTTTTGTACTTTTTTCTGGTTTTTATGTGTCTAGGAGGTTGACAGTATTTCATTAGACCCCCTGGTGTGGTTGTTATGAGCAATTATGTATTCCCTTTGCATTTTGGATTTCTATCTCGAGGCTGCCGTCTTGTGGGTCAAAAGTGCAGATCCAAAAACACAGATGGAGTGACATCACTCTATCTGGAGATAATCATCCCCTCCCCTTTTACCATTCACCCAACACACGTGGGTGTGGCTAACTTCAGCTGGGTCACCACCCACCATGACAACCAGGCATACTTAATGAAATGGTGGGTGTGGCCACATAAAAACCTAATTTTAACTCTTTCTGTACACTTTTTTTGGAAAAAATCTTCCTCCTAGTATAATCATAATACCTGATAATCATGTTTTTTTTTGGGTACTGGTCTGTAGTCTGAACTTGCCCCCCCCTACGTTCCTTCCCTGTTGTGTTGTCAGCCTGAAACGATTGGCTATTTTTGTCAAATCATCCACTGTTATGATGACATGCCCAGAATAGGGACGCGAGGGTTCACGTGATTGATCTTGTTTTCACAACATACACACCTGTCCCCAAGCAGGGGTGTCATCATTTCCGTCATGAAACGGGCTGACAAAATGTCAGTGATATCGTTTCATGGTTGCCCATCCTCTCGCGGCGACAGTCCTGCGGAAATGTCTAATGTTGTCTTACAAATCCGTCTCTCTTACAGAGGGTCCGGGACCCCTTAGGGGGTCCTCAGAGTAACCACAGGGAGTCCGCCAAACATTTGTGTGATGGGAGGGAACATTAGCCGGAAAAATAGCAGATCTACAAGCTCACAACGGCTCGCAGCGCGAGCCGTTGTGAGCTTGTAGAGCGGCTATTTTCGGAGAGTTGTAGAGCAAAAAGAGCAGACCAAGTGCAGAGCCAACAGTCGAGTTGACAACATATTGAGGGATTAAAAGGTTACATTTCTGAAAATACACATGAACATGAATCCAGCATATTAATAGAAAAGACAGTGTGTGAACAAAAGAAAAACATGAATTGACACAACACTGATGATAGAGCTGTCAAACAAGGGGCACGGTGGCGCAGTGGTTAGCGCTTCGCCTCACAGCTAGAAGGTCCTGGGTTCGATTCCCGCTGGGGGACGCTGTGGGCGCTGGCGGCGTGTTCCTCCTCCGCGTCATCAGCGCCCACACCCTAGGTGGGGTTGGTGATAGGGCCTTTCTGTGTGGAGTTTGCATGTTCTCCCTGTGTCTCCTAGGGTTGATACCCTCACAAAAACATGCACGTAATCCTGGTCTCAATAATGCCTCCCCCTGGCCAGCCGGGGCGCCTGATGGAGGGGAAAGGAACTGGTTGGAATAACGTGTTCCTTCCACGCGCTACGTCCAAACCAGGGAAATCTCCACTGTCAGGTGAAAAGAAGCAACTTGGACTACTCATGCATAGAAGGAAGCATGAGGTCAGTCTGTTGTCTCCCCAGGCGCGGCAGAGGGAAAGCAGAGCCCAGGATTACATAGGCAATTAGCACTGGGTGAAAAAATGGGTTGCAAAATTGTGGGATAAAAATTATAAAAAAAAAAAAAGAGCTGTCAAACAAGTCTATGAAACTATCTATGAAAAAAGTTGAATCTGCAGCAAATACTGTATGTCCCTGCTTCATCTCTCTCTCTCAGCTAAGGGGTCCTCCCTTGGCCAGGAAAACGTTGAAGACCCCTGGTATGAGGTGTCCATTTTGTTGCGTGTTGTTCCAAACCTTATTCAGAAACCTCTTGCACTGCCTGTGTATATGGCATGTGTCTCAGTGAGAGGCAGAGGCTGTACGCTGGAGACTCAATTCTATAGACCGAAAAAACTCAAAATTACTTTCCAATTACAGTGGCTCCTTGCAGTGCCAGCCTGGAAAAGGCAGCGCCTTATTTTGACCAAATATCGAGGACACAACTGGTGAATGCTTTGCCGACTTTGTTAGCCCACCGTGTTTTGCAAAGCACAGGTTTTTCTTTAAAGCCCCCCCCCCAAAGCCAATTGTGTGTCCCCCGTTTTGCTTCCACATGTCATGTTGCTTGGCAACTAAAGGGACACATGAGTCATTGGCTAGGTCAGTGGTTCTCAAACCTTTCGGACCGTGACCCCCCAAAAATAATTTGAACTGGACAACCCCCCACCCTGACAAGCACGTGGAACCGTAGGAGTTGAGACATTAAATATCTGACTCGGTTCGACAGAATAACATATTTTTGACAATTTGAAGTTCAAAGTAAAATGTGTAAAGCAGAGGACTTCAACAGGGGGTCTGGGCGGGACCCCTAGGGGGTCCTCAGAGTTACTACAGGGGGTCCTCCAAATCTTTGTGTGATAGAAACTGTGTGATAGAAACCTCGTGCTGCGAGGCGTTGTGAGCTTGTAGATCGGCTATTTTTGGCAAAGGTTTGGTGTAGAGGGGAAAAAGAGCAGACTAAGTACATAGTGAAAGGTCAACTTTATTAAGTATTGACAGTTCAAGTGGTTAAATATCTGAAAATACAAATTTACATGATACAAAATACACTGATGATTGTGCTGCCAAACGATGAAACGATATGGAATCTATGAAAAGGTTGTGGGGGTCCCTGCTTCATCTCTCTCTCTCAACTAAGGGGTCCTTGGCCTGAAAACGTTGAAGACCCCTGGTGTAGTTATTGATCAGTTATTCCTTGCTAAGTAAATGTATTAAATGATGAGGTGAAGGACAAAAAGTGCTATGAGGAACTAAACATTTTAAAGGACAACTTTGTTTTTTTAGGGTTCATATTTTTGATTCCAATTAGAGAAAAGAAAAGATGAGTGTTAAAATGTTTTCATTTACTGCTTTCTATTTTTTTAACAATTTTAATTACTGCGATTTCAATGGTTTGGAGCATGCGTTCAAGTGGCTAAATATGTATTTTTAGACACAATAAGCCCATTCCCAAGATGCACCACAATCTTTCATGGGCAGATGTGACTTATGGGGGCTAGTACTAGTAGTGTTACCGTAAAAAAATCGCCGGCTTATTGTGTCTAAAAAGCATATTTAGCCCCTTGCACGCATGCCCCCACCCACTGAAATCAAGGACATTAAAATCGCTAAAACTAAAGAAAGCAGTAAATGAAAACATTTTAACACTCATCTTTTCTTTTCTCTAATTACAATCTAAAATATGAACCCTTGTTGTAAAACAACAAAGTTGTCCTTTAAAATGTTTTGGTCAAACCCTGCCCGGAGTGATAGAACGAGCCATACTGTGTTAATAGAGAATCTCTCATGGTCAGTTCAGTTGGCCATTTGGCATCCCCGTGGTTCATTCCAGGCCCAAAACGTCTGCTCCCCCAAATGTTAGCCGCTGACAACTTAATAATTCTGCTCTTTCACTGTTTGTGTGTCAGCACATTTCTCCGTTCCTCCCGCCATTTGCATAATTCATAGACAGACGTTTTTTTTCTTTCTCGCCCAAACGATATAATTGAGTTAATGAGAGCGAAACTGGCCTTATCTGCGTGTGTTCATTCATACTGGTGAGCCCACGGCAGGCGGAGGGGGATATCAGACCCTCACAAAAGCCTCAAAGCCTACTGTATGTTTGATGAGTGCCTTGAAGGTACAATTTGATAGTACAACTCCTCTTCCTCAAGGCGAAACTTTTGATATATGGGAAAAGGAAGACAGATGAACGCTTATATCCTCAGCATCTCTCTTCTCCCCTCTCTCTCTCTCTCTCTCTCTCTCTCTCATCTTCTCTCTCTCTCTCTCTCTCTCTCTCTCCCTCTCCCGTTCTTTTTTCATTGTCGACTCCTTCCCTCGATGAATATTTTAATAATATTGTGATTTATTTATCGTGGCTCCGTGTTC
>NC_137814.1:25522218-25524491 GCF_963921795.1 Nannobrachium achirus | reverse complement strand
AGAGAGAGAGATGGAGAGAGAGAGAGCTAGAGGGAGAGAGAGAGAGATGGAGAGAGAGGGAGAGAGAGAGATGGAGATAGATAAAGAGAGAGAGGGAGAGGGAGGGAGGTAGGGATGGACAGACAGACAGACATACAGACAGGAGCAGAGGCAGACAGAAGCAAAGGGTTGCAGAGATCACAGCCAGAGAATGAAAGTAAGAGATGCCAGTGTTATTTCTTTTCAAGGGGGGGGGGGGGGGGGGGGGGGTTGTAGACAGCCAGAGCGAGCAAGAAGAAAAGAGAAAAGGAGAGAGAGAAAGACAGAGAGAGAGAGAGAGAGAGATAGAGAGAGAGAAGGGAACGGAGCGATCGCAGAGATCACAGCCACGGGGACAGAGAGAGACCGACATAGAGGGGTAATGAGAGGGAGAGAGAGAGCGCACATGGCGTGATGGGAGACAGCGAGAGAAGGATGACTTCAGCCCCCCCCTCCCCCCTCCCCCTTCTCTCTTCTCTCAGCTTGTAGGGTCTCTCTCTCCTCTCTAAGCAAACGTGCCTCCCATGCAGACCTTTAAGGAAGATTCAGTGGCGTGAGCGGCTGAATGGAGGAGCCACGCCGCACGTAGTATAGATCATCATGTACGTCCCACCGCGTTGAGAGCCTCGGGATCACTGTTTAAAAGCTTTTAATCGTAGGTTAAAAGCGATGGATACTCTACTGTTGGGTCCCAGTCTAATTCGGTTGGGCTCTGTAGAAACTACAATATCGTCGTTGTCGGGTGAAAACCTTGTATGTCCAAAACCGTTCGTTTCGCATTTATCATTTTAAAAATGATTTAAACTAGTGAAAACAGCCGATCTACAAGCACACAACGCCTCGCGGTGCGAGGCGTTGTGTGCTTGTAGATCTGCTGTTTTCACTACTTTTGTGCGACTGCCATGTATGATGAAGCAGGGCTTTGCTTTGCGAAAGAACGTACACATTTGAAACTTGGAGATACGAGGTTTCCGCCCGACAACGACGATATGACGTCATACAGAGGTTCGGGGAGGGAGTGTGGGAACCGTCATTAAGTCGGCTGTTCGGTGCTGCCGAGATGTTGTGACTCCCGAACTGAACCGAATTGAAACTCTAAAAGTGGAGTATGCGTCGACCGTAAAGGCCTGTCCATAGCATCTCCGTAACGTTCGGAGAGTTGCGATTTCCTACGTGCAAATTTCCAAACTCATTCGGTGTAATGCTTTTCAGAAGTCCGCGAGTGACGTCGTTTTGTAGTCAAACCGGACCTTTTGACCGAAAAGAAAAGGCACCGCGACGCGTCGCCTGAGCTTGTAGCTCTGCCGTTTTCGCGACCGGCCTCCTGTGACACTTTTGTATGACAAAGTCTATATCATACAGGGTGCGTGTGTGTGTGTGTGTGTGTGTGTGTGTGTGTGTGTGTGTGTGTGTGTGTGTGTGTGTGTGTGTGTGTGTGTGTGTGCCGTGCGCGTGTGCGTGTGCGTGAGCGCCAGAGTGTATGTGAGTTTGAGTCTTGGTACCGTAGGGTACGTTCTACCATCATGATAATAATGCATATTACATCAGGTGCAATGAATCATCCGTCCGTCAGTGTACCAACAACATATAGCTCACTTGTCAATCATTCCTGTTTATGTGCCTGGCATCAGAGGCTGTGAGCACGTACTGTACGCCTCTGCGGACAGTTTATGGACTAGTCATATAGAGAGTGTGTGCGTGTGTGTGTCGTTTGTTACCGTACTGTACAGCATACGTTTAATACTGCCCTCGGCACACCCACCCTTAAAGGGACATGAAAACTACAAAACCAAATTTTGGGGGTTTGTTTTCCACTTCAGGAGGAAGAACTACAGCAGGCTGTTGTCACCGTGTACTAACAGTACACTAGTCTGTGATGGATAAGCAACACGGCTGCAGCCAATCAACAATGGGTGTGTTAGATTTTAGGTGTGTCAACAACACTGCATGTCTGTCATGCTTTGCACATTGGTCTAACACACTCATTATGTGCTGCTTGCTAGTCTGCCGTGCTCTTTTAATCTGCTGTCGTTTTTAAACCTGAACTGGAAAACAAATCGTCGTTGTCAGGTGAAAACCCTGTATGTCCAAAACCGTTCGTTTTGCATTTAAACTAGTGAAAACTGCCGATCTACAAGCACACAACGCCTCGCACCGCGAGGCGTTGTGTGCTTGTAGATCTGCTGTTTTCACTACTTTTGTGCGACGGCCTTGTGTGATGAAGCAGGGCTTTACTTTGCGAAAGAACGTACAAA
>NC_137814.1:25507218-25517218 GCF_963921795.1 Nannobrachium achirus | reverse complement strand
GTGGGTAATCACAGTTTACCTCTTGTTGAGCAGCAGCAGCACTACTTACCGTTCAACCCATATACTGAAAGATACCAAAAAAAGTCTTCTAAATCCTAATGGTTTTCTGAAACGCGTATAAGTTTCTATATCATTGGTGCTCAAAGGTTTTAATGTCAAGGGCCCCCTAGAATTGTATGTATTTGACCCCAGAGCCCCATCTCAACATATGCTGTTCCGGGGAGGGACCCGGGGAAAAAGATTTGAGTTACAACGTTCGCTTTAAAAATACATATATTCAAAGATTTGCCCAAATAGTCATGATTTTTCAAAAATAGCAGATTTACAAGCTCGCAGCGCGGCACTCGGTGCCGCGCTGTGAGCTTGTATGTCTGCTATTTTTTAATAGTTAAAGCATAATATAACGTTTTAAGTGGTTAAAATCTAGAGTGACACGGATGAGTTTAAAGGCAGGGTTCATCGCCATGCTGACTTGTGGTGGACATGTTTGACAATTTTTTTTTTCCCATGGACATACAAAATGATATTAATAACATTACCAGAAACACATAAAGAGATAGCCCTGAATGACCTGAACAGGTCTATGTGTCCAAATGGAACGGTGTCCATTTGGATCCATTTGGACACTCTCAGAGTTACAGGGGTCCTTGCAAATAAAACGTTTGATAATAACCACTATAGCACTAATGGACTTGTTAATGTTAATGTGCCATAGTGTGGTAGTAAATCAGTGTCATACATAATAACCTGGAGACTTGGCTTCAGTGGCGTCAGTTCAGCAAAAGCTAGGGTATGGCAAAGATGGGAGTCCTCGTCGAAAAAAATCGGGTTTTGTCTGTTTTCCCCGTGTTTCTACGGTTTCTTGGACCTGATATGGCAGCCTGGAACGGTTGTTCAAGTGCAGCTAAACTTGGCATGTTAGTAAACGTGCCACAATTAACAATAATGCATTGCACCTGCGGAACCTGGGAATATACCATTTTGTCAAGATGGGGAGAATAAAAGTGTGGAGAATATAATTATAATAGCTTGTTAAAGTGAACATTTTGTTAATAACCAGCACAGATAGACAAAGAGACATCCATGCATTTATATTTAAAGGTAACTTTTATTTTCCCCCCTGGACCCAGGGTATGGCAGCTGCATACCCCTGCCATACCCAATTGAAGCCCCTGCTTGGCTTTCAGTAACTGGTTGTTATGCTCAAAATAAGAACATTATAATGGTGTGTAAAACTGAAAATCTAAAATGTTCCACCGAAAAGTCTTTGCTTACAAACACGTTTGTCAATGTACCGACGTGTTGATTGATGACCCCTGTTTAAAGCTAGTCCAATACATCAGACTGACCAATATTCTGTCCGGTACTTGCATTTCATTATTACTTTAACCATTATTTTATGGTTTAACTATTGAAAAATAGCAGATATACAAGCTCACAGCGCAGCACCGAGTGCCGCGCTGCAAGCTTGTAGATCTGCTTTTCTTTCGAAAAATCACGAACATTTTTTGCAAGTCTTTCAATATTTTGGACCCGATTCTAATAAATGTCTTCTAAATCCTTCTTCTAAATCAGTGGTTCTCAAACTTTTTCAAGTCAAGGACCCCCAAAATTACATGTATTTGGCCGCAGACCCCCATCTCAAAATATGTTGTTCCAGGGACCACCCAGAAGCAAATATTTGAGTTACAAATGTTCGTTTTTTAAAAAGATATATTCAAAGACTTGCGCGCTGTGAGCTTGTAGAAGTATTCAATAATTCTAGGCCTAAATGGGTATGATTTCTTCTTCTTGGAAATCACTACTACTTCATAATAGTACAGTTCTGTGTCACACAAATGTGAATAGTTTGGTACATATGAGATCTCCACCCGACGATATTGCACCACCACATCCAGCTCGACAGCTATAAGGACGCCAATATATGGCTCGCTAGTTGTCCTCGCTAATTTGTGAACATCTTTTGCAAAGTAGATAATTAGGCAGATAATTATGTAGATGTAGATCGTTGCGAAGATGTAAATGATCCAGTGTCTATTTAAAACATTTTTGCGTGCATTTTGAATGCATAGCAAAAGGAACATCACAAATACTGCACTAACCCATTTAGGCCTGAGATTGAATTGAATGCTTTAACTATAGAAAAATAGCAGATATACAAGCTCACAACGCGGCACGAGTGCCGCGCTGCGAGCTTGTAGATCTGCTATTTTTGAAAAAGTCTTGAAAATGTGTGCATATCTTTGAACGTATGTATTTTTAAAGCGAACATTTGTAACTCAAATTTTGCTTCTGGGTGGTCCCTGGAACTAAATATGTTGTGATGGGGGTCCATGGCCAAATACATATCATTTTGGGGGTCCTTCACATGAAAACGTTTGAGAACCACTGACATAGTATAGTCTCTCAAGAACAGACTAACTGAGCTCCAGTTAAGTGAAAAGGACCTTTTCTTTGACGATGGCTGGCCAGATTGCTGATATAGAAACATGTTTTTTGGAGCGGTGAAAGCGCTCCCAATAGACAGGTATGTCTGTGGCTGGCTGGCTGGCTGGCTGGCTATGTGGCTGGCTGGCTGGGTATGTCTGTAGCCTGGCAATACCTTGAGTGGCCCAAGTTAAAGGAGGGGCGCTGTTGTGCAGGCACACACACACACACACACACACACACACACACACACACACACACACACACACACACACACACACACACACACACACACAGATTCACCGCTCCACTTCGAACCGAGGTTTGATTTTTTTTTTTTTTCAAAACGAAACCTTAGAAGGATTCAAAAGACACTTATAGAATCGGGTCAAAATTTAACTCGGTGCCACGCTGTGCATGAGCTTGTAGATCTTTCAAAGCATAAAATAATGATACACAATAATGTGTACCCATTCTGAATGGGTTTAAAATGTAGTCAGAAAGAGTGGTTGAAGTGCTTGAATGTAAAACAGGGCTAAACAAATTACAATACACATTCCTGCATAGTAGAACCAAAGTCATGTCTCGTGTGCACGGCTGACTGTGGAATCGAATGCCTTTTAGAGTTCACTGCATTAATTATGGATATCGGAATCTTTGAGAAATCTTAAAAAAAAGGTTGTTTGATATGAACCTTCCTGTTCTCCAAAAACTGGGAAATGGCACACAAAAAAAAAAAATCAATATCGGATGACCTCTGCTACCATCGTGCCTTGTTTTGCGTGTGATTCTTTTATGGATTTTTTCAAGTTTTACAAGATAGACAATACGATACAACGCAGACACAACACAGGTGCAATTTCCTTTCACCTTGACGTACAGCTTCATCACCATTACAAAGACACGCTGTATGCGACATGACACAAAGAAGACGTTCATAAAACAAAGCAAGAAAGAAGAGAACCACATTAAACCTGTTGTCCCTATATTTTGGTACACATAAGATTTCAAAGTTTCAAAATGTTGCTATTATTCTTCATACAATGAAGTATATATATAGGGTAGGGATGGGACGATAAGCGATATTATCGTTTATCCTCATAAAAAAAACACTCAGGATAATCGTATCGTGGAGATTACATTTATCGTGATAATTCACCTTTTATTTGCCAAGCTACCACTTAAACCCTCTATAATTGGTAAAAGGTACTTTTTTCCATTCTCTATGAAATGTCTTTGACAAAAAATAGCCGATCTACCAGCTCACAACTACTACATCTACAAGCTCGTTGTGAGCTTGTAGATCTGCTATTTTTTCGCAAATGTTCCGCCACCAGGATAACGGATTTTTATCGCGATAATATCGTAAATCGGGATTTCTTTTGTCGCAACAATCGTGATATGAAATGTTCATATCGTCCCATCCCTAATATAGGGCATTAGGTGGTTAAGTTCATTATGTTTGAAGGTCATGGTGTATAGCTAGCTATATGCAACAGCCAGACCATTGTGTTTAAGTTGGTCAAGGTCATCAGCACCAACTCAAAGGGGGGCAGGCAGGGAGGCAGGCTCCCCCCAGAGCTATTTTGAGCCCCTCTTCTTCCACTCCATAAACAATCAGTAGAGAACCTTATCTAAAGAAAGTAAGATGAGGCTACAGACATCGGTATTGACGCGGGAGTTTGGCAGGAGGTCTAAAGACACGAGATAACAGATAAATTCGAAAGAAACCGACTCTCCCCCTCAGACGGTCCCATCCATCAGCCCGCGACCGCGCCCGCGACAAGCGACCCCCCCCCCCCCCCCCCTCTCGCCTCTCCCCCCCAACCTGCACCCCACCCATCACGGGCGTCACAAAGGGGGAACGAAAAGTGGGACTGAGTTACTAGGGCCCAAGGTAGAGGGGCCTTAATTATTTTATACTTTAGCTATTGAAAAATAGCAGATCTACAAGCTCACAGCGCGGCACCGAGTGCCGCGCTGCAAGCTTGTAGATCTGCTATTTTTGAAAAGTTGTGAAAATGTGTGCACATCTTTGAATATATGTACTTTTTTAAGCGAACATTTGTAACTCAAATTTTGCTTCTTGGGGGGGTCCCTGGAACTAAATATTTTGAGATGGGGGTCCGTGGCCAAATACATATAATCTTGGGGGTCCTTAACATGAAAAGGTTTGAGCACCACTGACATACTGTAGAAACATAGGTTTTTCAAAGACTTGCGCACATTTTCACGATTTCTCCCACCCAGTGAATCCTTGTGCCCATGCAGGGCCCAGAACTTGGTGCGACGCCCCTGCACCCATCATCCTGGGAGAGCGTGAGGCAACCCAACACTCACTCACATCCCCGTGCAGATGTGCTGCCCGTTGTTCTGGCATATTGGTGAAGTCTCAGCAGCAGATGAAAGTAAAAGTGGGTTTTGTTCTGGGTTTTTAACCCATTCAGGCCTAGAATTATTGAATGCTTTAGTTTAACCAGTGAAAAATAGCAGATATACAAGCTCACAGCGCGGCACCGAGTGCCGCGCTGCGAGCTTGTAGATCTGCTATTTTTGAAAAAGTCGTGAAAATTTGTGCAAATCTTTGAATATATGTATTTTTAAAGCGAACGTTTGTAACTCAAATTTTGCTTCTCGGTGGTCCCTGGAACTAGATATTTTGAGATGGGGGTCCGTGGCCAAATACATATCAGTTTGGGGGTCCTTCACATGAAAAGGTTTGAGAACCACTGACATAGTAGTCTCTCAAGAACAGACAAACTGAGCTCCATTTAAGTGAAAAGGACCTTTTCTTTGATGATGGCTGGCCAGATTGCTGACATAGAAACATAGGTTTTTCAAAAAACCTTAGAAGGATTCAAAAGACCCTTATAGAATCGGGTCAAACTTCAATTTTTCGTGATTTCTCAAAAATAGCAGATCTACAAGCTCGCAGCGCGGCACTCGGTGCCGTGCTGTGAGCTTGTATATCTGCTATTTTTCATTAGCTAAAGCATAAAATAATGATACACAATATGTGTACCCGTTCTAAATGGGTTAAGTTGTTGTTGTTTCTCTGCTGAATATCCAGCTGTCAAGGCGGTGGTCTCCAGACGGCCTGGTGTGCATTGAGACACGTCCAGGTGGGCCTTCAGGGATTCTGCTGACAACCACACCTTATTATTATTATTATTATTATTGCAACGTCTACTACTATACTAACAGAGTTATGTTCATTTACCACATCAGTACTTTGTGCACACTCATTTCCCAATGCGGAGGTGAATTGTATATTTAAAACCTTTTTATTGGGTTTCAGTAAAATAGATCAGTGGTTCTTCTCAACCTGTGGGTCGTAACCCCCAGAGGGGTCCCCACATTATTTTGGGGGGTCCCCGGATGCTTTGCTAAATGTTAAAATTGTTTTTTCATATATTCACAGTAAACAGACCAACATACTGTAAGTGTATACAGGGTATCTGCACATTTCTAAAATGACAATTTAAGGACTTTAAAGCTATACTGTGTAAGTTGCTCAACTAGTGATCAGTAGCGGTATTGCTTTTTTCGGCCGTTTTTCGGCCGGAGTCGTCGCGGACCACCGCCGCGGACCACCGGAGCGGCGCCAGCAAACCACCGCGACCGATAGTAATCCGTGGAGGGGTAGAACGCATGGTAGAAGTAATTTTCTGGCCAGGATTTGTGGATTAAGAGGTTAAAATCCTTCACCATGGTAAACACTGTAGCCAAGCGGAGGCGCTTCCTGGAGACCAGAGCAGATAAGCTGTGATTGGCCGGTAGTGTACCATGTGTGCATGATCGGCGATGTGATTGGGCAACGTATACACAACGTATACAGATGATGCAGATTACGTCAGTTTGGCGCGAAATCCCGCCCCTGTCACTGCTAAGAAGAAAACATATAAAGAGAAGGCTTCAGAAGCTGAAAATAACGGAGTGGGTGTTCTAAAACTTTAGCGATTTAACAGTTAGGACAATTTTAAGATTTGTTTTATAAAAAAAGTTACATGGTACAACTTTAAAGACCTTTTTAGTACCTCATATTGGTCAAATTGTCAAATATTAGAGGCAGAAAATAGCAGATCTACATGCTAGATCGGATATTTTCACAATGGAATAGATCGAGTCAAACTAATTGTAATGCCAACTCCTGCCATTCCCATGTGCTTGAGCTTGTGAGCCCCAGTTCAAATATGATTATTTTGGAGGTCACAGAAAGAAAAGGTTGAGAACCACTGAAATCGATAGATAAATAATCAAACTTACAGAGTGACTATAGTCCATGCCTGCATTTCCACCCACTTGTATGTCTCTGTCTGGGCTATAGGATCTTGACAGATCCCATGGAACCACGCGGCATCGCCGTACATCCAGACTATGGGGCCGTGCGACCGTGACTGCAAATCCCACGGTGAAAACGCTGATAACAAATAGTACTCACATCCTCACTCCCTGCATACGGTGTATATGCCAACGCTCAGTGCCCAGGTGCAAGCTCAGATGGATTGGTCAACCCTCTCAGAGTGTTTCTAAACCATGGTCAGGGGCGTCACAATGGGTAGGAAAGTGGGACTGAGTTACTGGGGCCCAAGGTGGAGGGGCCCTAATAACTTTATCTATTGAAAAATAGCAGATATACAAGCTCACAGCACGGCACCGAGTGCCGCGCTGCGAGCTTGTAGATCTGCTATTTTTGAAAAGTTGTGAAAATGTGTGAAAATCTTTGAATATATGTATTTTTTAAGCGAACATTTCTAACTCAAATTTTGCTTCTGGGGGTCCCTGGAACTAAATATTTTGAGATCAAAGGGTCTGTGGCCAAATACATATCATCTTGGGGGTCCTTGACATACGGTAGGTTTCTTGCACACATTTTCACGATTTTTCAAAAATAGCAGATACACAAGCTCGCAGCGCGGCACTCGGTGCCGCGCTGTGAGCTTGTATATCTGCTATTTTTCAATAGTTAACATTCATGGGGGGCCCACAGTGAATCCTTGTTCCCAGGGCCCAGAATTTGGTGTGACGCCCCTGACCATGGTGTATTGGTATTGGAGTATCTCTGTGCTGTCTACACGTCCCTGTGTTTACTCTTTGATGTTTATTATTCATGCGGTTTTGGGTATGAGAGACATATTCGCGTCTTGTGTCCAAGCCAGAAGGAGCATCCCACAACTATTGTATTTCGTGTGCGTGCCTGTGTGCGTGCCTGTGTGCGTGCCTGTGTGCGTGCGTGCCTGCGTGTGTGTGTGTGTGTGTGTGTGTGTGTGTGTGTGTGTGTGTGTGTGTGTGTGTGTGTGTGTTTGTGTGTGTGGGGGCACTGCCATCGGCGGTCTGACTGATCCAATGATCTGTCACAAGGCCAGACTCCTAAGGTAATTGACTGCTCATTTCTTAAAGTGGCCTATTGGCAGTGGTACCCACTACATCTGCCAAGGCATTAAAGATCTCTCTCTCTCTCTCTCTCTCTCTCTCTCTCTCTCTCTCTCTCTCCTTCTCTCCTTCTCTCTCTCTCTCTCTCTCTCTGTCTCTGTCTGTCGTTGTCCCTTCATTTCCAAGAGTCTCTCTCCTCATATGACCTCATGTCATTATCCCCGTCTCTGTCCCTCTCTCCCTATCTGTCTTTGTCAGGGGTCATCAATATGTCCGTATACACGGACAAACGTGCCTCGCGGCAAGACTTGTCCTTGTCCGTGCGTGGCAAATGTCAGATTTCTTCATTATAATGTTCTTATTTTGATCATTCATAACAGCCAATTACTGAATGTCAAGGTTTTCTTCAGAATATGTATGACACTGAGTTACTATGACACTATGGCACACTATAGGTCCACTAGGCCAGTGGTTCCAAAACCTTTTAGCTCACCACCCAAAAGAGAAAAAATGTGATGTTTGCCCGGGACGAAAACTAGTGAAAACAGCTGATTTACAAGCTCACAGCGTAGCATGAAGCATTTGTTTTCTAATTTATGACATTTCTTTGATTTATACATGAAATTACTGAGAAAAAAAAATGAATTATATTTTAAATTCATGAAAGAAATTGCTTATTTTGGGAATGTTTGTCCCGACCCAGTGTTTGGGAAACAGTGCACGAGTCCACTGGGACAGCGGTTCTCGAAACTTTTATTTTCAAGGACCCCCATTAACACTGAGAGTGACAGACCTGTAATGGTCCATTTTGGACTCACTTTGAGGACCACAGCACTAGTAGTATACATTTCTGTTTCTGGACATATTTTCTACGTCCGTGGAAGAATTCTGACAAAAGAATGGAAATGAACCCTGTGCTTTGTTTACTCTCCAAACTTCAAGTCCTGATATCTCATTCTGGCCGTGTCCTGTTTGATCCCCTGTCTCTGTCTCTCCCTGTCCGTCTCTGCATGGGCTTTACGACCAGGACGTGTCTGCCTGTCCTTCCCTCGTCCCCTGCTCTCTCTCTTTTTCCTCCTGCTCTGCCTTTTCTCAGTCAGTCTGTCCTCTTTGTGAGTCACCCTGTCATCTCTCCTGGTCTCTCTCATCTATCCCTATATGCTTATTGCCTGCCTCGTCCTTCCCTTCTACGCTGCTCGCTCTCTCTCCATCTCTCCCTCCCTCCCCATCAGTAACTAAGTACATTTACTTAACTACTGTACTTTAGTACAATTTTGAGTTAGGGTGCCCTCACACCAAAATACCTAGAGTGGAATCCGCCAATGCATTTCAATGAGAATGGAGCGGGTTTTTTTTGTTGCAGAAATCCTCTACTGGCAAAAAAAAACGCTCCATTCTCATTGAAATGCATTGGCGGATTCCACTCTAGGTATTTTGGTGTGAGGACACCCTTATGTGTACTTTACTTGAGTATTTCCAATTTCCAATACTTTTACTTCTACTCCACTACATCTGGGATCCAAATATTGTACTTTTACTCCACTACATTTATCGGACAACTAGTTACTTTGCAGATATAAATTATAATATTATAAAACATACATAAACCACTTGAGCCCTATTGTATACCTTGGCTTTTTGAAAATAGACGATCCACACGCTCACAATGCGTCGCATCTGCTATTTTCAAACATTTTTGTACTTTTACTTTTGGTACTTTAAGTGCATTTTGATGCCAACACTTTCATACTTTTACTCAAATACATTTTGAATTCCGGACATTTTACTCGTAACGGAGTATTTCTGCATCGAAGTAGTGATACTTTTACTTAAATAAGAAATGTGAGTACTTTTTCCACCACTGCTCCCCATCGCCCTCCTTCTCTGCATCTCTCCTCTCTCTCTCTCTCTCTCCTCTGTCTGCATGTCTGTCTGTCTCTCCTCTCTCTCCTCTGTCTGCATCTCTCCTCTCTCCTCTCTCTCTCCTCTGTCTGCATCTCTCCTCTCTCCTCTCTCTCCTCTGTCTGCATCTCTCCTCTCTCCTCTCTCTCCTCTGTCTGCATCTCTCCTCTCTCCTCTCTCTCTCCTCTGTCTGCATCTCTCCTCTCTCCTCTCTCTCTCCTCTGTCTGCATGTCTGTCTGTCTCTCCTCTCTCTCCTCTGTCTGCATCTCTCCTCTCTCCTCTCTCTCTCCTCTGTCT
>NC_137814.1:25482218-25504718 GCF_963921795.1 Nannobrachium achirus | reverse complement strand
GTTGCGTTGCGCATATGTGATTTTGTGTGTGACTGTGTACTGTGTGTGTACTGTCTGTGTGTGTGTGTGTGTGTGTGTGTGTGTGTGTGTGTGTGTGTGTGTGTGTGTGTGTGTGTGTCAGGCGTGTATGTGTAATGATGTGTAACGCTGCATGTCATGTGAAAAGTGAGATATCTCGCCCGCCACTGTCGGTTGAGTTGCACGATGGATGTTTGTGTCATTAGCATGGCTCTGACACGTGACTGTCACACACACACACACGCACACACACACACAGATACACACACACACACACGCACCCTCATACACACAAAAGTACATAGTCATTTGCATGCACACGCATACTGTAACATCACAAAGAATACCGATGGTATGCACACACTAATTGACAGAGAGTACACACACAATTATGTACACACATTCACAAGATCGAAAAACATATATGCACAGCTAAAAAACATTGTAAAACACACGCACGCGCGCGCGCATGCGCGCACACGCACACACACACAGAGTCACACCCGTGCCTGTTTATCTTTGGACACAAAGGCGTTCATTAAGCAGTGCAGAAGTAATTAGCAGGAAGGACACACGGTGGTCTGCCTGTGATCTTTGTGATAGGAACATTCTTTTAAATTAACACCTTGAACCCTCGCATCCCTATTCTGAGGAGAGCTTTGGCTAATAATAGCAGATCTACAAGCTCTCATGCTTGAAGATCGGCTATTTGCGGCAAATAGAAGAGAGCAGACCAAGTACAGAGTGAAAGGTGAACAGACTGATGCCAGTGCTGTCAAACAAGTTTGAATCTACCTATGAAATTGATGAAAATCTGCAACACGCATATATACAATATTTAGAGGGGGTCCCTGCTTCTCTCTCTCAGCTAAGGGGTCCTTGGCCTGAACACGTTGAAGACCCCTGGTCTATAATATATGGAACACAACCATAGAGAAGGTATTTCTATCATGTATGGCAGTGGTTCTCAACCAGTGGTCCTTGAGGGGGAGGGGGCAGCTAAATGACGGAGAGTTGGTAACCAAGTGGAAATTAGATCCTCAACTCTGGAGAGTGTGAGATGAAATCTGGTTTCATTTTACACTCTCAAGGGTTCATTTATTGTTAAACATCTGCATTACTTAAGTTTACACAATTAGAGGATGTAGAAGAATTGAGTACCTGAGATGAGAAACAGTCTACTCTACTGTAAGTCCATTTTAAACATTTGAATATAGATATTTTTGTGATTTACCAGACTGTAAACCACAAACTAGAAGTTTTTAATCTGTCAAATTCTTAATGCACTCCCCCCTCATTTTGTCGAATTAGATTTTTTTTTACTTAACTCATATATATTAGGAATTATGAGACAAAATACTTATGGAAACTTGGAAAGTGGAAAAACAGTATATCTCCAACAGTCTGTACAAGGATTCAGCAGACAAAGGGAGCAGATAACATTAAAACAGACAATTGAACAAAATGAGGGGGGAGTGCATTAACAATTTAACACATTACAAATGACTAGTTTGTGGTTTACAGTCTGGTAAATCAAAACATATCTATATTCCCCCCCCCCCCCCCCCCCCAAAAAAAAAAAAATATATATGGACTGTTATTTGTCTCAGCTACTCAATTGTTATTTTGATCAACATTTTGGCTCTCCTATGATGAACCCTGGGCGAGTGGGCATACAGCAAACTTTGGACGGACAAAGCCAGATGTTGGAGCTTAGCTCAGGAGTCGTGACACATTTGGCTCGCACGCCGCTCGATACCCATGTCGTCATCACCAAAAAAAGCCCAAATAACGGCCGATATACATCGACCCGACTTGACATATTGGTGGGGCTCTGGAACTGACAGAAGGCCAGAGACGTGAGGGAGGTGAGGAGGAGAGAGAGAGAGAGAGAGAGAGAGAGAGAGAGAACGAGGGGGACAGATGGAGGCGGGAAAGGAGGAGCAGAGGGGAGGAGAAACCTGAGACGCGAGACGGTGAGGATGGGATGATGATGATGATGGTGGTGAAGTAGACACATTTTTCACTGTCTGAGCTGGTTTGTGGTGGAGGGCTTCTGGGTTGTTGTTGTGGTGGTGCTGGTGTGACATGCTGTTTATTAAGCCATCAACGCCCCTGGAATTGTTGTATGCTTTATCCAGAGTCGTCTAATCAGAGAGTCCTGCCACTGCGGGGTCAGAAACAGCGCTGGTCACATGGTTCATTGTCACTTTACACCTCATAGACTTCAATGCATTTTGTAAACTTCCGGTTCGCCGTTTGTCACTATACGCCAATAGATGTGTGCGTAGAAGACCTGGCCCATGAAGTGAACGGGAGTGACGCAACTCTCCGTAGGTAGAAGGCTCTGGCTTTATCTAATGAAAAATAGCAGATCTACAAGTTCACAGCGCGGCACCGAGGGCTGCGCTGCGAGCTTGTAGATCTGCTATTTTTGAAAAGCCGTTGAAAATGTAGTGCAAGTCTTTGAATATATGTATTGGAACTAAAAATTTGAACTATTGCACTGGAACAACATTTTTTGAGATGGGGCTCCGCGGCCAAATGCATGTCATTTTGGGGGTCATTGGCATGTAAAGGGTTTGAGAACCACAAGAACCGGCTCAAAAATATTCAAAGATATTGAATATTAAAAAACACAAATCTTTGCGATTTTTCAAAAAAATGGCAGATCTACAAGCTCGCAGCACGGCACTCGGTGCCTGCGCTGTGAGCTTGTATATCTGCTATTTTTCAATAGATAAAGCATAAAATAATGGTTAAAGTAATAACGTGTTCCGGTCTCAACAGGTTAAGCTCTCTCGCTCTTTTTACCCGCAACTCTCTCCGTCTGCCTCTCTTCATGTCCTTCCTTTTCTTCCCACCTGCGCTCTCTCTCTCTCTCTCTCTCTCTCTCTCTCTCTCTCTCTCTCTCTCTCTCTCTCTCTCTACGTCTGGGCTCTTGCACCCTCTTGCCAGGCGGTGATAGTGTAAATTGTGTTGCTTTAAATACCTTCCGTATCTCCCCTACTCCTCCGCTTATACAGCTGTGTGAGCGCCGGAGCAGGGGGGGAGGAGAGAGAGAGAGACTGAGAGACATAGACACACAGAGAGACACACAGAGAGAGACAGAGAAAGAGACAGACAGAGAGAGAGAGGGGAGAGGGAGGCCCAAAGAGAAGAAGCAAGGGATTAGAAAAAGAGAAGGGAGTGCATGGAGAGCATTGGAGGGAGGGATGGAGGGCCTGGAGCGGAGAGGAAGAACAAGAGTCAGTGTTTAGCGCTCCTCCTGCTAAGGATAGATAGTTCCCTCTTTTCATTTCTGCCCGGCCGCGCGCTTAGCCTCACTTAACCCTTTCAACTCCGGCTGAACTTCCCCATCCCCAGTTTATCTTAACTTGCCTCTTTAAGCGGCTTCTCGGGGGTAAAGACGAACAACCTCGCGGCTTGAGACGGTGGCACATTGGGGTCATGTACATTATATAATTATATATAGCCCCACTGTTCGCCCGCACTGGCTTCCCTGAGCGCTTGCTTTATAAGCCTTCCTGAGAGTCCCAGATGGGTGGTGTCAGCCGCATGCAACAGTTGTTGAAGCAAAGTGAAATTCAGACCTATTTTGCCTGTGCATTTGTGCGTTTGTGTATGTGTACAGTACAGTATGTGTGTGCGCTTGACTGTTTACGTGAAGCTATTCGAGTTGGTTTGATTTTGTAATCCGTGCCCATCTGGCGCGGCACATATGGTGAAACAAGTGGGAAACATTACGTGTTTGTTCTTCTAATCCCCAATATTTCTTTTTCTCTCTCCTTTTTTTTTTTGGTTCCATTTTGTTACCGCTTATTTAAAAATGTTAATGGTGATATAATCCCACTCAGGAGAGCGACGCCACGTGACACAACTGCTATGACGCTGCAGTATGAACCCTGATACGTCTCACTTAACCCATTTAGGCCTCAAATTATTGAATGCTTTAACTATTGAAAAATAGCAGATATACAAGCTTGTAGATCTGCTATTTTTGAAAAATCAAGATTTTTTTTAAGTCTTTGAATATATCCATTTAAAGGTGATACACCATGCATTTAAAAAGTATTTATGTCATATTGTTTATGTCCCAAAAACGTTTTTCAAAAGGTTTGAGGCTAAATTACCACTCCTGAATAGAGAGCCTCTCTCATTTTTGAATGGCTCTCAGAGCATTTCAGCTGCAGTACCACCTTTGGCCTGAACTGCGCCACCCCCCCCCCCCCCCAAAATGTTTAAAAAAAAAAAAAAAAGTTTTTAAAAAGTATTTATGTCATATTGTTTATGTCCCAAAAACGTTTTTCAAAAGGTTTGAGGCTAAATTACCACTCCTGAATAGAGAGCCTCTCTCATTTTTGAATGGCTCTCAGAGCATTTCAGCTGCAGTACCACCTTTGGCCTGAACTGCGCCACCCCCCCCCCCCCCCCCCCAAATGTTTTTGAAAAAAAAAAAAAAGGTTTTGAAAAAAAAATCTGGATAGCCTGTTTTGAGAACCCGTGGGATACTTTTAACCTTCGCCTTCTCAAAACCAGAGAAAGACACAACGGTCAGAAATGGGACTTTGTGAGGATAGAAGGTGCTAGTGGGACCCCCAAAAAAGGTTTTAAAATAGGAAAAGTGACATTTCATGGTGTATCACCTTTAAAAGCGAACATTTGTAACTTAAATATTTGCTTCTGGGTGGTCCCTGGAACAACATATTTTGAGATGGGGGTCCGGTCCGCAGCCAAAGACCTGTAATTTTGGAGGTCCTTGACATGAAAAAGTTTGAGAACCACTGATTTAGAAGAAGGATTTAGAAGTCGGGTCAAAGATCGGGTCAAAGATATTCAAAGACTTGCACACATTTTCACTTTTTTTTTTCTTTCAAAAAATAGCAGATTTACAAGCTTGCAGCGCGGCACTCGGTGCCGCGCTGTGAGCTTGTATATCTGCTATTTTTCAATAGTTAAAGCATAAAATATAAGTGGTTAAAAATCTAACGCGACTCAGGCACGTTCCAGGTATTTGAGAGTTAAAGTCTCCATTTCAGTTATGAAACTGAACAGATGCTGGAAGGGCTGCTGTTTTGCTTGTTGTGAAATAAATGAGCAGCAGAGGTAGATAGAAGACAGTTTAAGAGATTCAAACTGCTCGTGACAGCTTCAGCGAGAGGCCGCTAATTGTCCCGTTGTAACGGCTGCTCTGATTAGAGGACTCCAGGTAGACGACAGAAAAGGCTCGCACAATTACAGACCACCGTCGAGGCTCTGCAAAAAGTGCAAAAGGTGACACGGTTGAAACACGCGTTCAGACCGAACGTCTGAACCTGCGGTCCCACTCGTTTACTGAGTGGGATTACTATTGCAACAACACGTCATCATCAGTAGGTTATAGGGTGAAACTAACCTGCCTCACGACGGTCTAAACCCAGCTCACGTCCCCTATTAGTGGGTGAACGATCCAACGCCTGGTGAGGACCGAAATGTCCTTGTCACTTTCTGCACCTTTGCAATTAAAAGGTTTTACAATTGAGCATCCTCGTGTGTGTGTGTGTGTGTGTGTGTGTGTGTGTGTGTGTGTGTGTGTGTGTGTGTGTGTGTGTGTGTGTGTGTTTGTGTGTGTGTGTGTGTGTGTGTGTGTGTGCGCGAGCGCGCAAGCGAGCAAGCCTTTTCTGTAGTTTATGGACTTTATGGACTTTAATAATGGCCTCTCGCACCTGTCCTGTATTGATTGGTTGATTGAATGAATACTTTATTTAACAGTTTGCAGAGGTAAAGGGAAGTACCCTTGTTTGCATTGTTTGCATAGGAAAAGGTACAGTTTCACGACAATACTGTTCACTGGTACAAGGTCAACTAAAAGGATATACCCCCAAAAAAACTATGGCTTGTATCAATTGAGGTATATTTAAACTCATATAACATTGAATGACAGACAGATAGAACACAGTACTATGCAGAAGAAAAAGATTTTCGTAAAACACAATGCAAAATAAGTCCTGTGTACTCGATTCATCGAAACATTGAATGACAGACAAATATACAATGCTATGCCAAAACATCCCATAAACATCTTATAAAGGAGATATCCTTAGTAAGCCTTGAGTTTAGAGCACAAACCTTTCTATTTGATTGTTTATATAGAACGATTTGATTAGATGTGATTTCGGTAAAAGAATTACATGGAATCAAAAGAATAAATACACAAAAGCATAAAGTCGTTGTCGGGTGGAAACCTCGTATGTCCAAAACCATTCGTTTGGTATTAATCGTTTTAAAAATGAATTAAACTAGTGAAAATAGCTGATCTACAAGCACACAACACCTCGCACCGCGAGGCGTTGTGTGCTTGTAGATCTGCTGTTTTCACTAGTTTTGTGTGACAGCCTTGTATGGTGAAGCAGGGTTTTACTTTACGAAAAAAAAAGAAAACGTACACATTTGAAACTTGGAGATACAAGGTTTCTGCCCGACAGTGGCGATAATGAAACACTTGTTTCCAGTGTAAGGAAGCCCACATCAAGGCTCGGTGGCGGTCAAGGCTCGGTGGCGGTCGGGGGGGGGGGGGGAAGAGACGACACGCCCACCATGCTGTACATAGAAGACCCCCGTCTGTGGCTGCACGGCGTGTATGAGTGGCGCACGGGGACGGACTATCGTACCAGAGTGACGCTGCCAAACACAAGAGCTCTCACACCGTCAGCCCGCAAAAGAATTAGCTTCAGAGGCTATTAAAGGAGACACTAATCCTCCACGCACTTGACCACACATTCAGCCCCTAACAACCACGACAAGCTTAGCAGGAGCCAACCACAAGGTCATGGTTAGGGGAGAGAGAGAGGGAGAGAGAGAGAGGGAGGGAGAGAGAGAGAGAGAGAGAGGGAGAGGGAGAGAGAGAGAGGGAGGGAGAGACAGAGAGAGAGAGAGAGGATGAACAACTCACTTCACTGACACTTGTGAAAGACTCTTCTGTGTGTGTGTCTGTGTGTGTGTGTGTGTGTGTGTGTGTGTGTGTGTGTGTGTGTGTGTGTGTGTGTGTGTGTGTGTGTGTGTGTGTGTGTGTGTGTGTGTGTGCACCTACTACATTCAAATGTCCTCACCAGTGTATTAGAATTGGACAAACAGACACAGTGAGGACCATTATACTGGTGTCATGACTCAAGCTTTAGGGCTAGCGTTAAAAATAGCAAAAGAAAAGGTAAAAACGGCATTTGTGAAATTGCTGCCCTAAATTTGTGTCATTGTCCTCTATAGTACAGTACAAACGTATATGTATGTGTGTGTGTGTACGTGCGTGCGCATGTGCTTGCGCGCGTACAGTGTACAAACGTTATTGTGTACACACAAACGCGCGTGCTTGCGCGTCACGTGTACAGTGTGTGCGACTGTGCTCGCGTTTGTATTTGCATGTGCGTGTGGATCAGTCCGCG
This sequence comes from Nannobrachium achirus, assembly GCF_963921795.1. NCBI lineage: Eukaryota > Metazoa > Chordata > Actinopteri > Myctophiformes > Myctophidae > Nannobrachium > Nannobrachium achirus. The sequence continues at coordinate 25,497,282 of NC_137814.1, read as the reverse complement.
TATGCTTACTTATGTAAGTGTAAGTGTGTGTGTGTGTGTGTGTGTGTGTGTGTGTGTGTGTGTGTGTGTGTGTGTGTGTGTGTGTGTGTGTGTGTGTGTGTGTGTGTGTGTGTGTGTGTGTGTGTACTGTACACTGTACATTATGTGTGTTTGTGCGAGAGTGCCCTGACAGTGTTCTCTACCAGTGCTGCTGTTTAATTCACGACAAGCAAAAACGCACGCCAGAGCATCCTCCTTTTCATAAGGCCTGTTGTTGTCTCTTTCTGGAATCCTCTCGGCACCAACAAGCTACGGTAGCACGAAAACCTGACAGCTTTTAGTTTCTTCTCGTGTTTCTTTTTCTTTTCTTTTTTTTTTAAGCAGTTAGTTTGGTCTGAAATAAATAAAAAGATAAACGAACGAGGAAGAGCGTGCAGCCTGCAGCATATATACCTCCCCTCGGCATATGTAACTGTAAATGTGTGTTCTTGATGCTACACCGAGGTAGTTCAGTTCACACACACACACGCGCACACACACGCACACACACACACACACACCCGCCTCACACACACACACCCGCCTCACCCATCCCGTTCCTTTCATGTCTGGATGGGAGTTCCGCCGAAGCGCACTTAAGCAGATGTTCTTGCTGCTACAAAAAAAAAGACAGCGAGAGAGAGAGAGAGAGAGAGAGAAGAAAAAAGATAAATTCCACCGGCGGTGCACTGATGTGATAACGTTCCATGGCAGAATATCAAACCTGTCTCTCCTCGTCATGACAATTTGTTTCCAATTAGACTATTTATACGTGCCATACTTGCAGGGGTGACGACAACGACGAGACCCGCTTTGAGGCATATGTTGTTATGAGACGTTCCCTCCTGTTGGCTTAGCCTTGTCATTGATTACGTTACGCCTCACTTGCGTCTTTTTTTGGGGTTTGTTTGTTTGTTTGCTTTGCTTTGTCTTTTGGTTAAGATTATGTGTGTTAGTTTTGTTTAATTTAGCGTATAGCATAGCATTGTGGTGGAACGGTTTGTGGATAAGGTTCGGGGGAGTGTTCAAAAGTTCAGCTTCAGGTTCATCTTTAGTTTTACAGTTGGTGCCCGTTGAGATGGCACACGTGTCTTCTTCTTTTTAGTTTTTTTACTCTCAAAAAAGCGCCTGCAATTTAGCGCATTTGAAACTACATTGCAGTGCACATCATGGGGTGATCAGTGCTTGCCTCCTGTGAATTGTTTTATTTTGATTTATTTTCTTTTTATTTCTTTGCTGAGTGAACTAGGTCAGCTGACAAAAAAAAAAACCCTGGGTGAAATCTGTCAATATCAATAGGCACTAACGGTAACTCACACATTCCCATCATAGTGGGAACTTCCATTTCTCCGAAGAACAAATGGACGGTGTCCAACAAATGATTTGGTTCCATTTGTACACTCTCAGAGTAAAAAGGTATCTCTTATGGGGGTCCCCGTGGCATATCTTTTCAAATGGGGGTCTGCGGACAATTTCAATGTGGTGGTCCTGGACATAATAAATGTTTGAGAACCACAGCACTAGTAGTACTACTAGTAGCTCAACTCACTGAGGCGGCAGTGAGTTGAGCATCCTGATAGCCTGGGGGAAGGAACTATTGCACAGCGTGGTATAGTCTGTGTGCTTCTGGATCTGCTGGAGGATGACAGGGGGACAAAACGCGTGTGTGAGGGCTGGGAGGAGCAGTGGTGTAAAGTAACTTAAGTGCATTTACTACAGGTACTGTACTTAAGTACGATGTTGAGGTATCTGTACTTTGCCTGAGCATTTCCAATTTCCAATTACTTTCACGTCTACTCCGCTACATCTCAGGTCCAAATATTGTACTTTTACTCCACTACGTTTATTTGAAAACTTTAGTTACTAGTTACTTTGTAGATTTAGATTATTATTAGAAAACATACATTAACGACTTCGGCCCTATATACATTTCGACCATTAGAAAATAGCCAATCTAAGCTCGTAGATCTGAAAAGATTTGTATACATTTGAAAACTTGAAATGGGACATTCTGCATAATGAGCACTTTTACTTTTGGTACTCTAAAGGGGAACACACACCGGACACGGAGGTGGCGCGGAAGCGGCGTGTCAAAACATACAGCCCCATAATTTTCAATGAACTAACCCCACACCGGCGGCGTCAGACGCGCGCAGCCACGGGTCTGCCGCCTCGCCTGCCGTGCCGATACGCCGCTGTTCTATTTTACCAGCGTTGCTGCGCGGTGAACATGTTCTCCCATGGTTCTCCCCACCGGGGGAAATGGATGTGCTGTGTGGCAGCGCGGCGCATCCAGTTGAGGTTACCATGCGGCACTTCACGTGCGTCGATACCGCGACGCTGCGCAGCCGCCCACGTCCAGTGTGTGCTCCCCTTTAGTACATTTTAATGCCAATACTTTTGCACAAGTACCGGTAAATTTTGAATTCCGGGAAATTTTACTTGTAACAAAGTATTTCTACGTTGCAGTGTTGACACCTTTACTTTGACAACATGTGAGTACTTTTTCCACCTTTGGGGAGGAGAGGCCTTCCCAACAGAGACAAAATGTATTCTTATGGTTTCGGCCGGGAGGGAGAGAACCAGACAGACACACACACACTCAACCGATTATTTTCTGCATGGTCTCTCTGAGGAGCCTGGGCGGTCGGCGGATTCGACGGGTCCCACGGCAGACGGTAACGCAGCTGGTGGGGACGTTCTCAACGGGGTCGGTGCAAGGTGGAAAGGATGTTGTTGGTTTTTTTTTTGTTTGTCTGTTTGTTTTATTACGCTCTGGTGAAGCTTCCCTGCCGAAACGCGGTTAGCCTGCGGTAGCAATGAAGAAATAGGTGCTATCTGAGCAGACGGTCATATATCTTTATTTTTTGGGGGGGTTGCCGCTATTTCCACCTTGGTGAGTGTGCCCAAAGAGTTTTAATATACAAGATAGGGCATCCTGGTTGGAGCCACTAGAGTGCGACATGGTACACAAAGCCTACAAATAATAACCTTCTAAGTGGGTGCCGGCGTCTGACGGCAAATCTCGCGAACGTCCTGTAACTGTTTACTGGTTCTAGATCCCGCGAGACTGTGACTGGGACAGATAAAAGGGCGATATTACAGTAGGTTTTCTCCTTATTTGTGTCGCTGAAGAAAGCCACTTTAGTATGAATATTTTGGGAATATTATGTGGCTTGTGACAATCAGGTCCAATATTTAGTTCAGTCACCATGGAGCAAAAGAATAGTTCAGAAGCTGTGTTCACGTTCACTCTCTCATTGGAAAACTCCGAACATGCTTCCGCCTCCTAAAAAGGTATCCACCAGGCATGTGCACACATAGACATCAAAGGGGGCTCGAGCCCCTGTCCTTTTATCCATCTGTAAAAAGTGCCCTCTCCAGACCATGAATGCAGTTTTTGCTATGGTGAAATAAATGCAAATGCCCTCTTTCCATGCCACACCTGAAGGCAGCATTCAAGAGAATTTCCTTGTCCAAACTCTCCTGAACCAGAATGCAGCATCTTATGTTGAAATCAAGCATCGAAATTAGCCGACCTCCAAGCTCACAACGCGCCACAGCGCAGCGTGTTGTGAGCTTGGAGGTCTGCTCTTTTCGATGTTTTCACCAAAAGGCCCTTTTAGAAATTTCAGCCCCTGCCTCTCTAACATTCTCTGCATGTCCCTGGTATCCACCTTCGTCACGCAGATACGGGAAGTAAACCGGAATTGCCGTGTCTTGCTATATTTCCATCTTGGGTGTGCCTTCTTGTTGGCCGTAGGAAATGATGTCGCTGCTGGGGTAACTGTCGACCAGGGAAACTTGTGGTGTTGGTCGGTGGTCAGTAGCGTGAAGCGCAGGGGGCCGAGCACGCTGCCCTGGGGCAAGCCGCTGTTCTCAGTGAGTGTGCTGCTTCAGAGCCACACTGCTGCTGAGCTGTAGCCGCTGCAAGGCTCCGCTGCCTGCTGAGAGAAAGCCAGCATCCTGGCAGAGTGGAAGGGGACAGTGTTGATTTCGTCGACTAAAACTATGACGAAAAATGTTTGTCGACTGCGTTTTTTTCACTGACAAAAACGAAATAAAAACGAAATAAAAACTAAGCTGTGATGACTAAAACTAAGACTAAATATATTGACAATTTCGTCAACAAAATAAAAACTAGACTAAAACGAGAGAGAGAGAGAGAGAGGGACTAGTGGAGAAGAGAGTCATTTTATGTTTGGTTGCTCTCAGGTGTTGCGTGCTGAAAATAGCCTTTCTACAAGCTCACAACGCGTCGCTGTGAGCTTGTAGATCGGCTATTTTCAGCACGCAACCAAGTGTAAAATCAGTCATTATGATGCCATCAAGGCCTGCCGAAATACAATTCTACAGTTGACTAAATCAACAGTGGATTTAGTCGACTAAAATCTTATGATATTTAGTCGACTAAAACTAGACTAAAACTAAAACTGTTCGGGTGACCTAATTATGAATAAAACTCAAGACATTTTATTCAAAAGACTATGACTAAAACTAAATCAAAATTTGCTGTCAAAAACAACACTGGAAGGGGAGGTGTTGTGTTCAGGCCTACCTGCTCAGAGATGATTCAACTGAATGCACAGCAGTCAAAGTATGGAGGACTGCAACTGATCAGTTCAATTCAATTTCAATTCAATTTCAATTCAAAGGAGCTTTATTGGCATGAGAAAACATACGTTTACAAAGCATAATGAGCACAGTTGAAAATTGGGAACATATCAGCTCCTTTCGGAACCGGCGGACTGGGGGGAAGATCTGCCGTTCGCGAACACGTCTTACCTTTTGTGAACATTCTATCCAAAAAGTAAAGGTCCTATGCCGGTCTCTCATCTGTTTACTTCTCAAGTGTGGAAGAAAATCTAAGTAACGCGTTGAAATAAAGAGTTTATATCGCTCATTTTGTCAGCCGGTTCTGTGTTTTTAGCCTCTCTGGAACTTCCGGGCTCCAGTGCTACAGTCTATGAGGAATGGATAGAATAGAATCTATCTTCCCCCCAGTCCGCCGATTCTGGTTGACGACAGTGAACCTCAGTGACAGTGACAGTGACCTCATCTCGGAGCTGCATAGCGAAGGGAGAGGTTCTGAAAGGAGCTAGGAACATATATACAGTTGGAGGGGGTACAGCATTGTGTAAACAGAGCCATATCACATTTTGTACAGTATATACCGTGTATGAAGCTTTTTTTGGAACACATACTGTATAGCAGCATTTCTGTTTTCTCAATACGATTTCAATAGTATACAAATAAAGGAAAAGGAAAAAAAGCCTCAAATTGAAAAGGTGTTTAAAGGTAGCAGCTCTGTTTATACTGTATGTGCCGTACTGTAGGTCTGGATGCCGTTCAATGGTTTGTAGACCTTAGGCTGGTTGTTTTCCTTTCTCTAGCCTTCTTTTGTCGCAACAGTTCACACATCTTGCTGCTGTGTTCGCACATTATTGTATTTCTCAAGTATTTGATCTATTCGATAAAAACAAAACAAAAAAAAACACGTTTGACACATTCTGAGCTTGGTCATGTGTAGACCATGACACTGTTGAACGACAAAGTAGGCTATAGTGCTTAAGATTTTGTTCATTATAGAAATATATATATTTGAATGTTGTTGCGTAATTGTAATTAGCAATCGATTCCTAAAAGTTGTCTGTGTTTGGTGTGGTTGGGTCAGGGCCAGATGGAGGGTCATGTGAGACTGTATCCATCAGATCATATATACAGTATATATATCTGGAGCTGCATGCGCTCTGCTCAGTGGCTGACAGTGCCCACTCCTAATAGTTAGAATTGATCAAATGCAGAGGACCAATTTCTCCACTGGGATCAATAGAGTGTAATTGATGTAATCACTTATGTTGCAATGATTTTTTCTCTTCAATGTCTCGCGTTGCCATGGTTACCATAGACTTCCATGTAATTGTGCAATTGTGTAAAAAGTGCACGCCCATGCCTAGATGATGCACCACGTGTGTAGATGCTGTTCACAGCTTTCAAACAAAAAAATCCGCTTGGAAATCCGTTCAGGCATTCATGATTTATGGGCCATTATGTTTTCTTCAGATGTAAACAAACATGGTTGCCATGTTTGAAAGAATGGGTTGGTATGGGGGTTAAACATGCAATTTTGCGATCGCGATCATGCCTAATACATTTCTGGAGGTCCCAAAAAGAAATTTGAATTTTTTTTATTTTATTTTATTTTTATTTTTTATTTTTTTTCAAAAACGGCCCAAACTCGGGAAACTCGGGGTTGGCACAGCGTTGGTATCAATACAAACTCGGGAAACTCGGGGTTGGCACCAGATGTGTTAGCGCCCAAAACCTGTCATATATTTGTAGACCTTACTGCAGGACTAAATTCACTTTGAGCTTCACCCACCTGAAAGGTGGTCATGATTAGTGTTATAACTCAAGTGTAATTTGCTCAGGGAGACGTGGACACGGACAGTGATGGAAAAAGGTATTCACACAAGTTAAAGTCATGAATTCAAAATGTACTTGAGTAAAAGAACAAAGGTATCAAAATGTACTAAGTACCAAAAGTAGAAAGTACTCATTATGCAGAATGTCCCATTTCAAGTATTCAAATGTATAAAAATGTTTTGCGATGCGACACATTGTGAGCTTGTAGATCTGCTATTTTCAAATGGCCGAAATGTACATAGGGCTGAAGTGGTTAATGTATGTTTTGTAATAATAATCAAAATCTACAAAATCTATTACAAATAAATGTAATGGCGTAAAAGTACAATATTTGAATCCGATCTGTAGTGGAGTAGAAAAAGTAAAAGTATTGGGAATGGGAAATACTCAAGTAAAGTACAAATACCTCAAAATTGTGCTCAAGTACAGTACTTAACTACTTACTTTACACCACTGGACAGGGATACTGGCCAGGCCAGGAGGAGGCAACCGGTGGCCTTGTGATTACCTCTCCACCCACTAAGGTTCCACCTCCGCAATTTAGTGGGGCGTTCAAATTATGATCATTTTGGGGGGTCACAGCCTGGAAAGGTTGAGAACCACTGTTATAGTTATAGCTACAGTATATCACAACCACACAAGCTGACGGTAATTCATTATAACTGGCGGCTGTAAAAAATAGAAATGGAAAACAATAACATTTTCTATAGTTACTCACTGTCAGTGTTGTTGTGTTCTTATGTACTACACCTCGCCTTCCTGCGCGTGAACAGTGAACAACAACAACAACCCCTTGGCAGACTGCGAAGGGGGGCAGAATTAGTCTAGGCGCTCACCCATTATCAAGAGAGTTCTGCTAAACACCATAATTTGAGCCCATTTGAACGGCACCTCCGCGCCCCTGGAACAGCTCGCGGTTCAGCACCGCTTCATGCCGCATTCCGCATTCATGTCGTTTTCCAATCCCCTTCATTACGGCAGGTCATTTGTATTCTCTCTCTCTCTCCGTCTCTCTCACCCACTCATTTCCATAATGCCTGTCCTGTCTGAGCATGCGGCTCCCGTCCTGTGTGATACATATGCATGGTTAAAAAAAAGAGAAGAAAACGAGGTGGCCGTCGTCGAAACAAGAAGAGGTCTGCGATTCCATTAGCGCTATGAGTGTGCACTCTCTTCGTCTTCGCCTGCCTTTGACCCTGTCGTGGATGGGGCGAGCAGGCGCAGACTCTTCATCACCCGGGTCCCTGTGGGGTTCAACCCTCCCCGGATACTAGAACCGGGATGGTATTGACTCATCGCTCTCCGCACACGCAGGGCCCCGCAGACCTTATACGACTGGAAAGCCATTTGTCTGCCTTTTCTTTTCTTTTTTACTTTCTTTCCTGTCTGACAGCCTGTTTTTGTGCGTTTGTCATGGGTGTGTGCGTGCGCGTGCGTGACCGTGCGCGCGAGAGAGAAAGATGGGGAAAGATAGGTTTGACAGAGAAAGAGCGGAAAAAAATGGCGAGCTCTTTTTTTTCTGCTTCCAGCCTGTTTGATTTGTGTGTCGTAGCGTGCGCTTGTGTTTGGCCCGACATCCGTCTCCCTTTCTGTCTCTCTTCCTCCGTCCCTCTATCTCGCTCGTCCCTCTGTCTCACCCTGCCCTCCCCACCCCACCTCTCTCTCTCTCTGTTCCTTTATACCCCGCGGACCGCAAAGACCACCGGACCTGACCTGTCACTCTCTTTCTCCCTTTTCTCTCCATCTCCGTCTCCTGTTGCCTAGACGACGACCCCTTGCAGCCGGTGACCTCTGACGAGATGGTGTCCGTGGGGGGGACGGTGACGCTCACCTGCCGCGTGGCCGAGAGCGACAACTCCTCGCTGCAGTGGTCCAACACGGCCCAGCAGACCCTCTACTTTGGGGAGAAGAGAGGTGAGTGCGGGGGGGAGAGATAGAGGGGCTTGTGGATTTAAGTTCTCTGTCGCCATGGCTTCAGTCAGGGGTTGATACTTAGCCGATCTACATGCTCACAACACCTCACAATGCGAGGCGTTGTGTCAAGGCAGTCAGAGAACCCAAATGCAACAAGGATCAGACAAAGGAAACGTAGAAATGCAAAACTTAAAGTGGTTTTAATCCAAAATCCTAAAACTGAGAAATAGGCTTTCAAACTGAATATAAGCCAAGTGAGCCATCAAGGAATAATTAACGTCTAACATAAACTAGGCTCCAAGCTTAACAAGCTGAACAAAATACCAAGGTCTTCTTGGGGAGGTCAGTCCTCAGGCCTGGTCCTCAAACAAATGTTGGAGCTGCGTGGGAAGGCAGTCTGGCTGGCTGAGAGAAGAGACCAAACATTAGCATCCAGAAAAGACAAGGATCCCAAGCAAGCAACAGGCTGAACAGGAGGATATAACTGACATAGTACTTAAAGCACAAAGGCTAGAAGAAGGTCTATCACAGAGCACTGGCGTGGCGCCTCTGCCAGGTGTTTGTAGCCAGCCAGGTGATTGCTGGATTGAGGCCAGCCAGGTAATTGCCAGGACACACATCGCCACAACAAGTGGACTGCAGCTCCAACCTAATAGACATAGAAACAGAACAGTCAGAACAGACAGACAGTCAAACTGCCATGACACGTTGTGAGCATGTAAATCTGCTAGTCAAGTGTCAAGTGTCAAATAACCGTTGCCCGACTGCCCGACTGTTCGGGCAAGTGTATTTGCTTTTAGGTGGCCCTGCGGGCATGTGCATTCTGTCTTCATTAAATGTTATTGACCATTAATGAAGAACGGTGCTACATTTTTACAACTAGAAGTTGCACTCATTCTGGTTTTTCAATGTAACTGTTGCCACTCGGCAGTTATCCATTGGATTTTTATGTCATTTGACATTCATTTGTTCTACAAGCACAAATGTTAACTATAGTTTTATAATGGACGATTTGCTTTTCGGGGCAAGTGGGCATGACCTTCGGGAAAGTAGAACTTGTACCTGTACTTGCCCGACGAGGCAAGTGTCTCTGAGACCTTAGTGTCAACCCCTGCTTCAGTCATCTGGATGTAGAAGCCAGCATGTCTTCTATGGAAGTATGTTGCTCAGCGGAAATAGCCGATCTACAAGACCTCCATGCGTCTGCGGCGTATGTATGGAGACCTTGTAGATAGGCTATTGTCGTTTATTATTTTAAGATAGGAGCATTTGAAGCGGTTAAAATTTAGGAATTTAGCAGACGCTCTTAATCCAGAGCGACTTACAATAAGCAAGGTAAACAATACATCAAATGCATAGAAATAGTAATCTAAGAGAAAACGCAGGTAGACCAAGCACCTATTCAGTAAAAATATATCTATCTAAATAACATTTATGGTCATTGAGGTGGAGTCTGAAGAGGTGAGTCTTCAGACCACAGTGGAAGCTATAGGGAGTGAGTCTGCTGTTCTATTGTGTATTGTTCTATTTGTCTTGCAATGGGGAGTTTATTCCACAGTTCGGGGGCCAGGAGGGCATCGACTATAGCAACATGTTCAGAAGCATCTTACATAAAATCTTAATAGTCTTGGATGGTTCATATAAAAGCAAAGGTTTACACTACAGTATACCTATCGGTATGAAAAAGCCTCAATCTGTGATTTCTTTACCCGGTTGGCAGTATGTGAACAGCAAGAAAACATCATAATTTTTACTTATTTAGTGTTCATTTAGTTATCAGCACTAGTGTGGGTGGGTGTTTCACATGTCTGTACATCCCATGGGGACGGGTGTTGGGTGTAGAGCAGGGGTGGGCAACTTTGATGATGGAGAGGGCCACTATATTTTCACACTCACTCCAGAGGGCCACAATGCATACACATAGCAAAAATAGCCGATCTACAAGCTCAAAACGCGTCGCAGGGCGACGCGTTTTGAGCTTGTAGATCTGCTATTTTTGAATTGGAATCCCGAAAAGTAACTTTTTTTTTTCTTCTGTTGACTAGAAATTCCAAATATATTTATATTTTCTTATGTTAACTTTACTAGCCCTTACCCGTTCAAAGATATGAGCTCCAAAATGATGTGCAGTGTGTGGGTTATGGGATGTGCACTGTGCATACAGTATATGAGGGATGGAAAGTAACTTTAACTGGTGCTTGCATGATAATATGTAGGAGCATCAATGTAAGAAATACCCGTTTCGTTTAATGGCAAAATTATAGTATAGATGAACTTAAATACAAATACATTGGACATCAAAAAATTCAATAACATTGTAATACTAGTCATTTAGCTACTAATATAGACTGAAGTAATTAAAGACGGAATTTTTTTCCATATTTGGAATTGTAGCAGCTGAAATCAATAATATATCAGTACTCCAATATTACCCTGCGGGCCGCATTAAGTGAAGATGGGGGCCGCATGTGGCCCCCGGGCCGCCAGTTGCCCATGTATGGTGTAGAGGAAGGAGAGGGACAGGTTTACTTCAAAGGACATCTAAATCCTTTGGACGCGCACACACACACACACGCGCACGCACATACACACGCGCACACACATTACATTCGTAATACAATCACAGTATTCAAATAAACAGAAAAGTGCTTACAATACAAAATCAGTTTGTAAAACAAACCCGGTAATGCAAAAATGCAAATGTAAATTCTGATACTGTACACTGGAACGAGCTGCAAATGAATCTTCTTACGGTGTGTTATGTTGGGGGTGTATATTCATTCAGCCACGCGTCAGTGCCTGCCAACTAACACTTTGGTGCCTTTCTCTCTGTTCTTTTTCCACATCGAGTGGCTCTCCACTTGACTCTCCACATTGTCTATTAATAAAATCAAATAATGTGCTTTGATGTGGCTCTCCTCGCTACTGGTGTGATGCACACACTGCAGCCATATGCCGTTCTCTTGTGGAGTAGAGAGGCTTTTGACAGCGAGAGGATTGTTGAGCTCAACGGCTCACCCCAGATAAAAAAGAACAGAAAGCATGAGACATACCGGCTGAAGAATGGTACGGGGGAAGAGGAGTGCAAGCCCGTTATTATACATACAATGCAACTCACCGCTGCTGGACTGGAGTTTGTGGACCTGCAATAAAAAAGAGCAAAAGCATTAAAGCAGCGGCCTTCGAAGTTCTTTCAGGCCAACAACTAGGGATGTGACGATATGAAAATTTCATATCACAATTATTGTGACAAAAGAAATCGCGATTTACGATATTATCCTCACAACCTAATCAGAATGGGGTAGTGTGTGTGTATGTATGTATGTGCATCTGCAACTCCACGTTCAGCAGTTGTTCAATTGTCTAAAAAACATAATACAAAAATCAATAACGCATATTCCTTGCTGACCATCAACTTTTCCACCTTCATTGGCCTCATGGTGGCGCTATAACAGCCCAGTTTACGTTTTGGCCTGTAACTGTTGAACCGTAGGTCGGAAAATTAAAATTATTTTTTCCCTGGATTCCTTGGGTCAAGACGCATCTCCCGATATAGGCCACGCCCATTTGCGCCAGGATAGATTTTCCGCCATCTTGAATTTTCTCCAAAACACACTTTTTCCTACACACTCCTTTTCCTACATATTTTCGTCAAATGTCTTAAAAACCGGTACACATGATCTATGAAGCCATGCGATAAACATAGTCAAAGGATATTTCGATAGTCCATACCGTTCGTTCGTAACGCGCTTCCAAAGTTAGCGGGAGGGGCCCGTTTCGCAAACAATAGCCATAAATCACAAACAATAGGTCGAGTCAACACTGAATTTCAACCACAGGTCGGGGGTGGCATACTCAACGAATCCCCAAAAGCATTTCCACTTCGACCCCTAGGGGGCGTCACAAACGCGCGAAACGTAACCGTTTCGTGCCAGAACGCGTTTTTCACGGGGGCCGATCCTCTCACAACGAAACGCAGACGACTTGGCGGATGGTCTCACAGTCCAAACCGCTACACAAGGTCGCGCATGGCGGTGAAGGCCGCGCAGCGGCCTGAACTCTAGACTTTCTGGCCGCAAACTTCTAGTCAAGATAATCAAAATCCATTAGCCTGGGGCAGAATATTTGCCAAAAAATAGCAGATCTACAAGCTCACAACGTGTGAGCTTGTTGATCGGCTATTTTTGGCAAAGACATCTGATAGAGAGTGAAAAAAAGACTGTATCAAGTAGTATATTATAAGTACCTTATAGAGGGTTTAAGTGTGTGTTTAAGTTATGCAGCTCGGCAAATAAAAGGTGAATTGATCCCAGCGCATGATGGAGGACAATATCACTATAAATTAAATCTCCACGATACGATTATCGTGAGTGTTTTTTATCACGATAAACGATAATATCGCGTATCGTCCCATCCCTACCAACAACCTAGTAATTAAAAAAAACTACAGTAATTAAAAAAACTTCAAAAAAAGTAATAAAAAAAAGCCTAAAAATTAAAAATAATTAAATTTCACAAGACCTTTAAATCACGGAGAAATGTCACTCGTGCCCGACTCGCTCCACTCACGCCCTGACCTCCGGAGCAACGGATAGAAAGATAATCAGAGAGGGGGGGGGGGGGGGAGAGAGAGAGAGAGAGAGAGAGAGAGAGAGAGAGAGAGAGAGAGAGAGAGAGAGAATTAAGTACAATGGACACAAATAGTACAACTTTTAGTATAACTTTTGACTGTACTGTTAACTAACTTGTTGATAAAGCATAAATAAATGAATGAATAAATGAAGCATTCAAGCAATCAATCCAAAAGAGAGAGAGAGAGAGAAAGGGAGCCTGCTTTCTAGCAGTAGAGGAGGAGGGAGGAAGATGAAAGGGAGTCTGGGAGACTACTAGGAGGAGACGGGAGGAGAGAGGGATGACAGATGAAGAGAAAGGCCACAAGAGAGCGACACACTCCTCTCTGCAAGGCTCCTACAGCCCAGTGGTGGAAAAAGTACTCACGTTTTTCACTTGAGTAAAAGTATCAACACTGCAATGTAGAAATACTCCGTTACAAGTAAAAGTCCAGAATTCAAAATGTACTTGAGTAAAAGTATGGAAGTATTGGCATTAAGATACACTTAAAGTACCAAAGGTAAAAGTACAAAATGTTTGAAAATAGCAGATCTACAAGCTCACAACTCGTCGCATCGCGGCATGCAGTGAGCTTGTAGATCGTCTATTTTCAAATAGCCTAGGTATAAAATAGGGTCTAAGTGGAGTAATGTATGTTTTATAATATAATCAAGTATATATGCAGTAACTAGTAACTAAAGTTTTCAAATAATTTTAGCGGAGTAAAAGTACAATATTTGCCTCTGAGATGTCGTGGAGTAGAAGTAAAAGTACTGAAAACTGGAAATACTCAAGTAAAGTACAAATACCTCAAAACTGTACTTAAAGGGGGCGTGACACCGGCCGAAATTTAACATTATGATACAGTAAGTCACGTGGTGTTTCTTCAAACGGTCTGAAAAGGAGGCGGGGCCGTATCAGTTAGTAGTGAATGTATACTTCGTCCGTTGTGCGGTGCCTCGCAATGTATACTTCGTCCGTCCTGCCGTGCCGCGCACCAACGTGATGTTGTTGTTAGCGTGTAGCAGCGCCGCACCGTAAGGCTATTTTGGAGAGCTATTGTGTGTGTACACACACACACAGGCTACACACACAGAGTGTATGAGCCACGGACCTCAGTCCTCCGAGACAGCAGGACATATGTCTGCTAAAAGGGCTCAAAGCTGCCGAGGAGAAGGAGATCGCTGGACGCTCGTTCTCCATCTTTCCCAGTGGGATCCATAATCACGCGTCCCGGTCAGGTCCTCCAGTCAGGTTTAGCGGAAGACACAGCAGGGTATGGCCGTCAAAACCGTCCCTTAGACGGGGAGAAGCGTGTTGACCCTCGTAACGAATCTCTGACACCTTTTTTTGAAGAAGACATGTACTTTTTTACCATTTTATAGCGAATGGTGTATAATTTTTACCCCTAGAACTGATAGTTTTAAAGTTGGTTTAGAAAGTCGGAAACATGCCTCGGACAGCTTTTTTTGGGGCAGTTTCAAAAGATAACTAGAAATACTGTTCCTTCGAAACAGTGTGGGCTCGATTCCAACCCAACAAATAGGATACTTTAAGGTACTGTAAGGTACAGTACCCTACAGTATTGTACTGTACCTTACTGTACTGTACTGTACTGTACTGTACTCTACTGTACTGTACCTTACTGTACTTTACTGTACCTTACTGTACTGTACTCTACCATACTGTACTATACTATACTGTACTCTACTGTACCGTACTGTACCTTACTGTACTGTACTCTACTGTACCTTACTATACTGTACTTTACTGTACTCTACTGTACTTTACTGTACTCTACTGTACTTTACTGTACTCCACTGTACCTTACTGTACTTTATTCTACTTTACTGTACTTTATTTTACTTTACTGTACTCTACTGTACTTTACTGTACTCTACTGTACCTTACTGTATTGTTTTGTACTTTACTGTACCTTACTGTACTTTACTGTACTCTACTGTAACTTACTGTACTTTACTGTACTCTACTGTACTGTACCTTACTGTACTTTACTGTACTCTACTGTACCCTACTGTACTGTACCTTACTGTACTGTACTTTACTGTACTCTACTGTACCTTACTGTAGTGTA
>NC_137814.1:25464718-25479718 GCF_963921795.1 Nannobrachium achirus | reverse complement strand
AGAAAGAGAGAGGTTGCTTGTGTTGCAATCACTCAACAATAGAACGTGGGAGGGAGGGAGAGAGAGAGAGAGAGAGAGAGAGAGACGTACATACAAAGTGAAGAAAAAGACGAAAGTCAGAAAGAGCGAATTAAAGGAGTAGTTCACCCCCAAAATGACTTTTTTTCTATTGATTAGTCATGCCATGGAGACTAGAGTTCAATATTTTTTTTTGTTTTTTGTCGCATTCCTAAGACAAAAATGTGATAACAATAAATTTACCCCTATTCATTCCGGATGGTGACCCGTTTCGAAACGGGTCACCATCCGGAATCAATGGGGGTAAATTTACTCAAATCAAATTTTTGTCTTAGGAATGTGACAAAAAACAAAAAATATTATTGAACTCTAGTCTCCATGGCATGACTAATCAATAGAAAAAAAGTCATTTTGGGGGTGAACTACTCCTTTAATGAATGGGAGAGGAGCATAGAAAGAGAGAGAGAGAGAGAGAGAGAGAGAGAGAGAGATAGAGAGAGAGAGAGAGAGAGAGAGAGAGAGAGAGAGAGAGAGAGAGTGAGTGACAAGTCATTACTGTATCAGTCTCAACACCCTGGAGAGGATAGGGAGAGACAGATGGAGGGATACAAGGAGAGTGATAGAAAGATAAATGGAAGAGAGAGGTAGATATAGGTAGAGAGAGAGAGAGAGAGAGAGAGAGAGGAGATGAATGGAGAGATATGGGAGGAGAGAAAAGAGGGGTGCAGAGAGTGTCCTTGAGATAATTACACCGATAGCAGAGCTGGGAGGAGGGGCCGCAAAAGACAGAGACGAGTGAGATGAAAGCGAAGGGACGGACGGCTGCTGGACGGACGCGGGGGAGGGAGATGGGGGAGGGGGAGGGTGGGGATGGGGGGAACCTGGGAAATGGAGAGAAATGAGAAAGCAACGTAAGAGTAACTTCTCACAGCAGACGCTGTACTTAAGAGAACGGAGAGAGAGATCGATGGCCAGAGTGATTGCTAAGGAGGAGAGCAGACCAAGGTCGGGAGGGAGGGAGGGAGGAGGAGGAGGAGGAGGAGGGAAGGGTGGAGTAGCAGATGGAGAGAGAGAGAGACAGAGATGAGAGGAGAGATGGACGCTCAACTCCTCGACAGCCCAGCAGCGACAAGACACTGTACTTCACAGAGCCAGACGATGGAGGAAGGCAAGAGAGAGAGTGGAGGGGCGGTTCAGGTTCAAAGGAGATACAGAGAAGAAACGAGAGTGAAGAGTGAGTTATACTTAGTTACAGTGGTGGATAGGAACTAAGTACACTTACTCAAGTACTGTACTTAAAGGTTCATGAAACCCCGCCTCTTTATTTGTTTGATCAGAATTCAGAATGTGAAAATAACTCTAAAATGTAGGCGTGGTTATCTGTTGTTGTGGGGGGAGGGGGAAATGTAGGTGTGGTTAGCTGTTGTGGGGGGAAGAGGGCGGAGTTGAGGGTGCATATCATTATATGGGCCTCTTAAGTCTGACATCATTTTGTAGGCGGAGGAGAACTTCTGGTGCCAACGAGGCACCAGCGCCCGTGAATCTTTTTACTATAAGATAATTTTTCTTCTCTTTCTTGTTGACAGGAAAGTGGTAGAATTATACTTTAGTCGTTATTTTTGTCTCGGATCTGTTGAAATAGCACTGCCCATATTGACAATAAATCTGCTTGGCACCTGGCCACAGAGAAGCTGTCCACACTGGAATTAATTGCGACTTTCGAAAACAAGAATTAAAACTAGCCATTGCAGATGTAAAAATTATAAAGATTCCCCAACTTCATGGCATATTTACCGGTAAAAATGTGCAAGTCTTTTACAAACATGCCGTCTGAGATTTTATCCATGGTTTTAACTTTCTCCGCCCGTGTTCTGAGGACATTTTTACCACATGTCCTAGTGTCTAATGAGCTGGGACAACCAGAGCACCGAGCGCTGGTGGTAGCACTATTCAACATGACTCCTTCGTCTTCCCCCCGCTCATACAAACTCAATGTGTGTGTGTGTGTGTGTGTGTGTGTGTGTGTGTGTGTGTGTGTGTGTGTGTGTGTGTGTGTGTGTGTGTGTGTGTGTGTGTGTGTGTGTGTGTGATGACAGTGCGGAACCACACTGTCAGGGGAACCACACTAACAGAATCCATTTTATGCCCATAATGGAGATCCCTGATGTCATCAATATTAAGCCCATATCTAACAGGACTTCATATGGGAATGCCCATGTATAGAGCCCCTATCTGTGTGGCTGGTTCTACAGACAGGGATCTCCATATATGGGCATAAAAGGGATTGCATGTACATGTATGATGTCAGATGTCATAGACGTCATAGGAATTTCACATAACGAATAACTGAGTAAGCATGGTTGGGTTTTCACAGTATATCTCCATATACAGTACATGGATCTCCATATATGGGTACCAGGGGTCTCCATATATGGGTAACTGGTCCGATATACATCACTGGCCAGATGGCCAAGACATGGGCGAGGTTGTCACCCTTGGGCGTCTTACTGGTATTCTCGTAGAAGCTCGTAGAAGCTTGTAGAAGCTTGTAGAAGCTTGTAGATTGGTTGTTCTCGGTGCGCGAGACGGCGCACGGCCAAGTGTAAACCAGACAAAGAGAGTCTCCAGTCCAGACTGATGTGGTCAGATGTTGCACACAGCTCTGCACTTCAGACACCCAGGAGATGGAGTGATGGATTGAGGAGCAGGCAGCCAGGGAGATGAGAGCTGTGGGGGGGAGATGGATAGTAAGAGAGAGAAAGAGGACAGGGCTTTTTGATTTTCATTGATTTAACCTTTATTTAAGCCATTAAGACCAGGAATTAGTTTAATACTTTAGCTATTGAAAAATAGCAGATATTCAAGCTCACAGCGCTGCGAGCTTGTAGATATGCTATATTTCCTTTTTTATCATGGAAATGTTTGCAAATCTTTGAATATAAAGCAAACTTTTTTAACTCAAAAATCTCTGCTTCTGGGGGTCCCTGGAACGATATATTGTGAGATGTGGGTCCGTGGCCAAATACATGCCATTTTAGGGGTGCTTGACATAAAAAAGTTTGAGAACCACTGATTTAGAAGAAGGATTTAGAGGACACTTATAGAATCGGGTCAAAAATATTCAAAGTCTTGCACAGATTTTCACGATAAAAAAATAATAAATAGCAGATCTACAAGCTCGCAGCGCGGCACTTGGTGAGCTTGTAGATCTGCTATTTTTCGATAGCTAAAGCATAAAATAACGTTTAAAGCGGTTCAAGTCTAACGCGGCGGCACGGGTGCGTTCCCCGGACTTGGTGGGTTAAGCTGGTTAGTCCTGTCAGGGTTTAAAACAAATCCCTCTGTCCCTGAACAGAGAGGCCCCGGACAGGAAGACGGGACCATGACGGAATGTGATCACAGCCAGGAGGAGGAGAGAGAGAGAGGAGGAGACGGATGAGGGGGAGATGAGAGATGAGGAGAGGGGAGGGGAGGGAGATGAGTGGAGAGAGAGGAGAGATTAGCAGGGAGGAGGGTTAGATGTAGATGAGGAGCGATGAGAGAGGACGGGAGATGGGGAGAGGTGAGGAGAGATTAGCCAAGATGAGAGTATAGATGTGCGTGGATCAGTGGTTCTCAACCTTTTTAGGCCCCCAAAATAATCATATTTTAACTGGGGACCCCGCCCGACCCTGACGAGCACTAAGAGTTGAGGAATTACATTTTGAAAATAGCAGCATCATGTTTGACGAAGAGATTTGGTGTAGAGCAGGGGTCTTCAACAGGGGGTCCGGGACCCCTAGGGAGTCCTCAGAGTTACTACAGGGGTTGTTTGCTGTTGAGTGAGAAAACAATGTTGCATCTTAACTTAATCGTTTGGGGACTCCTTAGCTGAGAGAGAGAGAGAGATGAAGCAGGGACCCCCCTCTACATATATTGTATAAATGTGTGCTGCAGATTTTCATCGATTTCATCATAGATAGATTCATAGACTTGTTTGACAGCACTGTCATCAGTCTATGTTGGATTCATATTGATGTGTATTTTCAGACATTTAAACCACTTACTGTAAGTCGTCGATATTTTGAAAACTTGGCCTTTCGATATGTACTTGGTCTGCTCTTTTTTTACCTCTACACTAATCCTATTTTCTTAAAACAGCCGACCTACATTGCTCAACGGCTCGCGGCGCGAGGCGTTGAGAGCTTGTAGATCTGCTATTTTTGGCAAAATGTCTCCTCGGAATAGGGATGCGAGGGTTCAAGTTGTTAATTTAAAATAATTATCCTATCACACAAGGATTTGGCAACACCCCTGTAGTAACTCTGAGGACCCCCTACGGGTCCCGTACCCCCTGTTGAAGACCCCTGGAGTAGAGATAAGAAGAAAGGTGGAGAGAGGGGGAGAAATGAAAAGCGATGGAGAGAGATGACGTCGAGGAGGACCGAGCAGGGGCGTCAATTGGGTATGGCAGGGGTATGCAGCTGCCATACCCTGGGTCCAGGGGGAAAATAAAAGTTACCTTATATAAATCCATGAATGTCTCTTTGTCTATCTGTGCTGGGTATTGTGTTGTTAAATTAGGCTACAGTAAAATAACTACAAATGCAAAATTTAACAAAATGGTCACTTTTAACAAGGTATTATAATTATATTCTCCACACTTGTATTCTCCCCATCTTGACAAAATGGTATATTCCCAGGTTCCGCAGGTCAGCTGCACAGGTGCAATGCATTATTGTTAATTGTGGCACGTTTACTAACAAGCCACGTTTAGCTGCACTTGAACAACCGTTCCAGGCTGCCATATCCAGCCCAAGAAACCTTAAAAACGGGGGGAAATAAATGTAAATGTAAATAAAGCGTGCGTGCAAGACACCAGTCATGGTGCCATACCTTAGCTTTTTCTGAACTGACGCCACTGGAGAGAGGGAAGATGGAAGAGGGGTTGACGATGCACTTTAGAGAGAAGACGAAAAACAATAGAGGAAGAGAGAGATACAAAGCCAGAGAGAGAGAGAGAAGGGTGTTGGCACTCGTCTGTGGAAAAGGCTCTCCGGCGCATATATTTTGTGCTTACGATGCTGAAAAGATGAAAAAATCCAAACAGACAAAGTATTTGTTCAAAGTTGATCTCGGTGCCAAAATCCAACGGGGCGACATCGATTTTAATCTAATCTCCCGACGAGGGATCCAAACGTTAAAATTTAATTCCCATCGTTATTCAAGGTATTAGCTTGTGTTTTTGTTGATTTAGCCTTTTTCTCCTTTTCCACTTTCATCTCGTTTGTTGAAATCTGTGTCCCGTGAAGTCATGCAAGGACTCAGCAGTAGAGGAACTGTTTTTACATGTAAGAGAAGATGAGAGAGACAGAATATATTTTGAATTTAAAAAAACAACTCCCCTGAGATCGTTATACAGTAGGTAGGACTCATTGTAATTAGCCAGAGAAAATAGGATAATCAAAAACAATGCCATATGGTTAGGCCAGTGGAAACCATACAGCATGATCAGATGAAGCTAAAAGAGACTTAATAGCTACTCACAAAAACATAAGACTACAGACAGACAAAAACAAATACCACCAGTAAGGCTCCCTAATCGGGAGATAAGCGACCGTAGGTCACTTATCTCGACAAATAGGGCAAAAATGTGTTTTGCCAAAATCTTCCTGATCCATGTTGATGATATGAGTGTAGACATACTGTGTAGTGATTTTCGTGATTTTAGGGCAAAATCTGTAGGAGCAGTGTCCAAAAATGTGTTTTTAAAAATCGGCCTGGAGGTGGCGCTATATGGGACAGATTCATGTTGATGGGATGAGTGTAGACATACTGTGTACCGATTTGCGTGATTTTAGGGCGAAAATTGTAGGAGCAGTGTCCAAAAATGTGTTTTGCAAGAATCGGCCTCATCGTGGCGCTAGAAGAGGGCCATGTGAGAAATGAGGGGTGGGGTCTCCGCGCCGGCAAGGCGGACGAATAGGTACCGGCCCCGGCTGTCCCGGTGGCTCCTAGCCGGAGTTACGGCATTTTATGTGAGCTGCAGTGTAGGGGGTCCTCCACTGGGGGCGCCACCACTTTTGCATCCGTTCTGGAGCACCAGGAGTCGGTGGTCCCCGGGAATTCCCCGTGAGCAGCCCCGTTGGGGTGGTCATTTGGTCATGTTTGCGCATTTGGTCATTTTTTACATCTGGGGGTCCCCCAGGGACCTGGGGGTCCCTGGAGCTCCGGGGGTCCTTGGAGGTTGTAGTTTGGCAGCCAAGGAACGTGTGTGCAAAATTTGGCATGGATCGGGGCAACGGTTGCGGAGATATAAGCAGGGGAAAAGTGTGACGTGTGAGGTGTGACAGACAGACAGACTGACAGACAGACGGAGGGACGGAGTTACTTACACTTTGTGGTGGTTTTGATAGTAAAGTGCGACCTACGGTCGCAACAAGACTGCACAGAAACCAAATAAGATTGACAAATGCAAAAACCATAGACAAGATTAAACCAAACACCCCAGGGGTATATATTAGGACCCCCTTTTGGCCCTCTACACCAGGGTTCTTCAACGTTTTCAGGCCAAGGACCCCTTAGTCGAGAGAGAGATGAAGCAGGGACCCCCCTCCCCCACACAACCCATAGATACCATACAGTAGTTTCATCGTTTGACAGCACAATCATCAGTGTATTTTGGGTTCATATCAATTTATGTACGATATGTAACCACTTGAACCGTCAATACCTAATAAACTTGACCTTTCACTCTGTACTTAGTGCTCTTTTTTCCCCTCTACACCAAACCTCTTTGCCGAAAATAGCCGATCTACAAGCTCACAACGCCTCGCACCGTTGTGAGCTTGTAGATCGGCTATTTTTGGCCAGAATATGGATGTTAGTAACCTGACTGCGCCATATGGTGGCAGCACTGCGTATGCCTGCATACCGCTCTGCTTTTACCATCTGGGCTTGCTCGGGCAGAACCGATGTAAGGGGAGGGACATTTTTTCTAATTCTTTAGCAGGTGATTGGATGGGGCCGTCTCTATCAGAGTCTGGGAGTGCCAACTCCAACCACTCATATTGGCCTGTCTGCATGACGTTACACCCAGAATTCGCCTCCTGGGTTTCCACGTGGTCTGCAATCAGACTCTATTGGCTCAGAGCCGCTCAGAACCCGCCCGTAGCTGCCGCTGATTCGTCCGGCCCAGGACTTTACCAGTGTTATCAACTCTCCCCAAGCAATCCCAGATGGTAAAAGCAGAGCGGTATGCAGGCATACGCACTGCTGCCACCATCTGGCGCAGTCAGGTTAGGATGTTAGGGTTCAAGTGGTTAATATAAAAAAGGAGAATTTGGAGGACCCCCTGTAGTAACTCTGAGGACCCCCTCGGGGTCCCGGACCCCCTGTTGAACACCCCTGCTCTACACCAAATCTCCTCGTCAAACATGATGCTGTGAGCTTGTTAGACTATGTAGATAAGAGGTCTCTGCCCGGCGGCAACCATATCAAACTAGGAGTCCTTGAAATGAAAAAAAAAAAAGTTTGAGAAACACTTGTTAAACCACAAGGGGAACTGCTTTGGATAGAGACGAGAGAGAGAGAGAGAGAGAGAGAGAGAGAGGGAGAGAGAGAGGGAGAGAGAGAGAGAGAGAGTAGGAGACGGGAGGTGAGAACAGAAAGGTATCTGCTTCCCTTAACCCATTTAGGCCTAACCCTAACCCTAGAATTATTGACTGCTTTAACTATTGAAAAAATAGCAGATATACAAGCTCACAGCGCGGCACCGAGTGCCGCGTTGCGAGCTTGTAGATCTGCTATTTTTGAAAAAGTCGTGAAAATGTGTGCAAATCTTTGAATATAAGTATTTTCAAAGTGAACGTTTGTAACTCAAATTTTGCTTCTGGGGGGTCCCTGGAACTAGATATTTTGAGATGGGGGTATGTGGCCAAATAAATATCATTTTGGGGGTCCTTCACATGAAAAGGTTTGACCACCACTGACACAGTAGTCTCTCAAGAACAGACTGAACTGAGTTCCATTTAAGTGAAAAGGACCTTTTCTTTGACGATGGCTATAGCCAGATTGCTGTCATTGAAACATGGGTTTTTAAAAAAAATCTTAGAAGGATTCAAAAGGATTCAAAAGACACCGAGTGCCGCGCGCTGCGGCACTCGGTGTCGCGCTGTGAGCTTGTATATCTGCTATTTTTCAATAGTTAAAGCATAAAATAATGAAACACAAAATGTGTACCCGTTCTGAATGGGTTAAATTTGCTGAAGAGATAGTAAGATTCCAGGCCTGTCACGGGAAGAGAAAATGCGTCTCCTCCTGGGAGAGGCCTTATAAACACCTTCCAACAGCTGCTGACTTTATCTTCACCTGTCATCGGATTCCTCCTCTCCTCTCCTCTCCGTACCACTCTCTATCTCTCTCTCTCTCTCTCTCTCTCTCTCTCTCTCTCTCTCTCTCTCTCTCTCTCTCTCTCTCTCTCTCTCTCTCTCTCCATCCTGAGCAGAATGCTGCTTGTTTATTATCTCATCTTATTTGTTTTATCACCATTATCATTATTATGTCATCATCATCATCATCATCATCATACCGGTACGTCATTATTTGTACTTCGGTGCAATTGCGTTGCACCGACTGTACGCGGTACGATGAACTGAGATGTTTACAGGAGCTGAAAACACCATGCAGGCTCTGACACACATGAATGCACACACGCACGCACGCACGCACGCACGCGCACACACACACACACACACACACACACACACACACACACACACACACACACACACACACACACACACACACACACACACACACACACACACACACACACACACACACACAGCCAGATGGGCTAGTTACAGTGACATCATGACAACAAAGGTCCTGCACATACCGTACAGTACAGTGCACACTGATAACATGATCAATTATGCAGCTGTGTTGCGTATGAATCATTATACCATATGGGGTTTAACCACTTAAAGGCCATATGGTTGAGCGCAGTCCCTCAGGGCTCTATGCTAGTGTCTTTTCTGTTGTTGTGGGGAAAGCTTTCATTGGAAATAGCAGATCGACAAGTTCACAAGGCTGGGGTTGAAGTGATTTGTAAGTGCTGTAGGTGCTCAGTTGCCACTGAGGCACAGCAATGCAACCAGTTGTGAGATTGTTGTAGATTTGTAGCTATAATATTTAAATGTTTTGATTATTATTATTACCATATTTTTACATTTGCTATTTTGGGAAACATTTACAGCATCTTAAATTGTGTAGTTTATAGTCAGATGTGCTGTTTCAAATCTTCAGGCTTCACTGCTCCTTTCCTGTAAATCTGTTATCTGTATTTTTTTCTTTCCCTGTTTTGCCTTTCAAATTTTTATGGAGAATGGAGCTTATTTTCGCAGAAACCCGCAAATGGCAAGAAACCACTCCATTCCATTTGAAAAGCAGGATCCACCTTAAACTTCAAAGTCAGAGAAGGTCATAAAAATAGATCTACAAGCTCAATGTTCTGCCAATCCACTGGAAATCTACTGCCTTTCCAATGGCAGGGCGTGAGAAGTTTTGCAATTGCACCTCTGTAAGTCACTGATGTCATAGATGACTGTTACCTGACTTTCGCCAGATGGTGGCAGCATTGCTTATGCATTGCTTTACCATCTGGGTTCACTTGCGGAGGAGGGGTTCCCTTCGGAATGTCCCTGGCCGGACCAATCAGCGGCAGCTATGGGCGGGCTCTGAGCGGCTCTGAGCCAATAGAGTCTGATTGCAGACCACGTGGAAACCCAGGAGGCGGATTCTGGGTGCAACGTCATGCAGACAGGCCAATATGAGTCGTTGGAGTTGGCACGGCCATATCCAATCACCTGCTTTAGAATTTTAAAAAATGGCCTGCCCCTTACATCGGTTGTGCTGGACCGAGTCCAGATGGTAGAAGCAGAGCGTTATGCAGGCATACGCAATGCTGCAAACCATCTGGCGATTGGAAGATGCAGTTGACCTGCCCCATAGCCTGGCATAGCTTCCACTGTTCCTAGGTTATTGTTAGTTAACCCAACAGGGTATAATGACAGGAACTTCATCCACTCTCCGGCTCATTATGCTAACATCCATAACAGAGGACAGGGATAATAGGGCTACATTTTAGCTAACTGCCAGTTTTTCAAATTAAATTAAATTTACCAGCCTCATCAAGTGCATCCTTTAGCCAATGACCATTAAAACAGAGTATGACATAATCGCTGAGTGCACTCCCTGGAAACAAAAGTTGAACAAATTAACTGATCAGAGAGCCATTAAAGGGGCAATGGAGAGTACTTGTGTTCACTTGTTCAACTTCAGACAGCCATTAACCACACAAACTCTAAAGTCGCCGTTCCAGCAGTGAATTAACATTCATCAAAAATTTGCCAATATGTCCATAAGTTGGTTTGTTCGATGAATCGATTTTTTTTAAATAAGAAAATCGTCAAATCGATTTTCACTTCAATTAGGGTAATTCTGGAATGGATCTCACTCATTAGAGCCTTGCAAGGGGCAAAAAGTCCACAGCCCGGTCCTCTTAACTCATTGCATGCCAGGCCCGATAGTCCAGAGATTATTTTAATGTCTTTCCCTGCCAGGCCCGATAGTCCCGAGAATTTCCGCCATTTTGAAAAAAAAAATAAAAAAAAATTCAAAAAAATTTTTTTTTCAAATTTTTTTTGGGACCCCAAAAAATGTAGTAGGCATGATAGAAATCGCGAAATTGCATGTTTAACCCCCATAGCAACCCCATCTATCAAACCCATCTATCAAACATGGCAGCCATCTTTGTTTACATTTTAGGAAAACATAATGGCTTGTATCTCATGAATGCCTGAACGGATTTCCATTCGGATTTTTTTGTTTGAAAGCTGTGAGCAATGTGGACACACGTGGTGCATTATCTAGGCATGGGTGTGCATGATCCGTGCACTATGAATTACATGGAAGTCTATGGAGACCAGAGGCACCATAGAGTACGAAGGTATTGTTAAATGGCGGGGAATGTGTTAAAGCAGGACGACAAGGTCCGACACCAAATGAATGTAATTTCTCTCTGATGTGTCCTTTCTTTGATGCGCAGCGCACAGACTGGGCAGCTCAGAGCTCACCTCCTTGATGTGCGCTCACTCGCGCTGGTACAGCAAACACAGAACAAACGCTGAGCTGGTAAACTTATTGTTGTAGTTTGAAAAAAGCTAATTATTGCTGTGTTACCCACCTACTGTAGGCCTACTGTCCCTGTCACTGTGAGCAGCGCTTCTTCTCCGTCTACAACATCAATCCACAACTCCGTAACTCACTTTTTTGCTCAGCTTGTAGATCTGCTATTTTTATTTTTTTATTTTTAATCAAGAAAATATTTGCAAATCTTTGAATATGTATTTTTCAAAGCATCTTCTGTAACTCAAATCTCTGCTTCTGGGGCGTCCCTGGAACACACCTTTTCATGTCCTTGACATGAAAAGGTGTGTACAAATGTTATTTTTTTTTTCCTAAAAAAGAGCACTCGGGTGCCGTGCTGTGAGCTCGTATATCTGCTATTTTTCAATAGTTGAAGCATAAAATAATGGTTAAAGTGGTTAAAATCTAAAACGACAAAGACGTGTTCCCGGCCTCAATGGGTTAATGTTCCGATAGGGGCAGAATCATAACTCATACCCCTCCTAGTCAACATGTGCCTTCCAGTAAAATGTTTTCTGTCTTGGGAGATGGGAGTGAGCATGCATTGTAAACCCATACAGCATGTTGTTGAGCGAGCTCTATACTAGTGTCTTTGCAGAAAATAGAAGATTGACGAGCTCACGACGTGTTGTGTTGCAACGCGCCATGAGCTTGTCGATCTGCTATTCTCTCAGAATACGGATCTTGGGGTTTAAGTGCATAACATTTCTACCGTGTTACTCCCCCCCCCCCCCCCCCTCCCCCCGGAAGTCTGCGAAGGAATCGTTGGAAAGTAACGTTTACCACTATGAAGCCTGTACTGTATCTCAGCCCTGAAGAATATCCTCTGTGACTCACAGAGTGGTGTGCACTTCAGAGATGATGACTAGGCTAGCATAGCGGAATCCTGTGGTCAGCGCACAGTCGCCGTCACGCGCTTCTGTCCTGGCCTAAAACAACACCAGACGCTCTCCTTGTTAAGAAAACCAAACCAACACACTACTCTGTACTGACATGAGAGAAACAAGAGAAGGATAAACAGTGCATGTGCTTGATGGAGAAGATGATGTCTTGGCAGTGGGGGAGGGGGAGGGGGGGGGGGGGGTGCAGTTGGACTGTAAACACAAGGGAAGAGAGAGAAATGGGTTTTCCAAAAACGGACGATAACTCTCAGACACCACATTTGGCGTTGAACAAATTATTTAAAACATTCATTCTCAACATTTCCCGTGTGTATTTCCAGGTTATTTATGCTAGTTGCACAGTCGAAACGTTGCATTTTGCAGCACGTTTAAGCCCAATGAGATCAGACCAAAGCACAGATTCCCCCCCTGCCCCCCAGAGAGTGTGTACGTGCGAGCGTGCGTGTGTGTGAGTGCGCGTGTGTGTGTGTGTGTCTGTGTGTGTGTGTGTGTGTGTGTGTGTGTGTGTGTGTGTGTGTGTGTGTGTGTGTGTGTGTGTGTGTGTGTGTGTGTGTGTGTGTGTGTGTGTGAGAGAGAGAGCGCATGCAGAATAGGAAACTGCAGATGGGAATTAGCATTGGTGTAAAGTAAAAATAGCTGATCTACAAGCTCACAACGCGTTGCGATGCGACATGTTGTGAGCTTGTAGATTTGCTATTTTCAAACATTTTGTACTTTTACTTTTGGTACATTAAGTACATTTTGATGCCAACACTTTCGTACTTTTACTCAAGTACGTTTTGAATTCTGGACTTTGCAGTATTGATACTTTTACTCAAGTAAAGAAATCGAGTACTTTTTCCACCACTGGGAATTAGAGAGATGGAGTTTCAAAGAGATGGATGGATGGATGGATGGATGGATAGATGGACAGATGGACAGATAGACAGAATAACTAATGCACATGTGATATACTGTATGTGGGGGGATGTAGGGTTGAAGCAGCCTTGGTAGAGACTGGGTAATGAAGAGAGGCAGGCAGAATACCTATAAACACATAGGAGGAGAGGAGATAGATAGATAGATACCTGTAGAGAGAGAGAGAGAGAGACAGAGAGACAGAGACAGAGAGAGAGACAGAGAGAGAGAGAGAGAAATTCTTCCCAAAAATTGAAATAATTCTCCCAGAATTCAGAAGTATGACAGAAAGGGAGAAATTGCCTCTCCTTTTGGGAGAACAGAAAGAAAGTGCAGTTTTAGCTGCAAAATATCTCAATTCCTGTCACAAGAAAAGGGACAACCAGGAAACATATACTGTATACCATATGTTTACTTTACCGCACCATCTCCTTTATGTACTGTAATTTAATTGAGTTATATTGTTATGTTGTTTGTTGTTTGTCATAATTGTATTTGTGCTTTGGCAACATTTGTAAAATGTCATGCCAATAAAGCCAATTGAATTGAAATTGAAAGAGAGATAGAGATAGAGAGAGAGACAGAGACACAGAGAGAGAGACAGAGAGAAAGAGAGAGACAGATATACAGTATGTTGGCCTGAAAACTTTGGTGATGACAAAGGCATACACAGTACAGAAAATAACTTATGCTCAGTGGAGAGAAATTGTCTGTGCACGCGTGCTTGTGTGTGTGTGTGTGTGTGTGTGTGTGTGTGTGTGTGTGTGTGTGTGTGTGTGTGTGTGTGTGTGTGTGTGTGTGTGTGTGTGTGTGTGTGTTTATGCAGGCTCATGGTGCAAGAGAATTCCCCTCTGACAAGCTTTAGAGGGGTTGAAAGAGCATGAGAGAGAAGGACAGAAGAGGAGAGACAGAGATAGAGGAGAGAGAGAGAGAGAGAGAGAGAGAGAGAGAGAGAGAGAGAGAGAGAGAGAGAGAGAGAGAGAGAGAGAGAGCCAGAATAACAGTGTGACCATGGGATGCATTCAGACCCTTAGAGAGTATCAGGTCTCATACCCAACCACAGTGTTAGCATCCTTCTGTCTGGACAACACACACACACACACACACACACACACACACACACACACACACACACACACACACACACACACACACACACACACACACACACACACACACACACGTGCACGCACGGACGGACACACAGTGCACGTACGGACACACACGCACTATATCGATCTCTGACTTGCACATACAAATAGATGCACATACATCTACGGACACAGCAGGAGGCTATATTCCCGAAGCGCGTGCGCACGCGCGCACGCACACACACGCACGCACGCACGCACGCACGCACGCACGCACGCACGCACGCACGCACGCACACACACACACACACACACACACACACACACACACAGCCAGAGCCAGTTTATCTCAATGCATTGTGTCCCCTGGACCACCCTTAGTGGGGAGGGCAGATAGCTGTCCCCACTAGACCCATGACCTATGGGTTCATGTGTGTATTTATAAACACAGCACGCACCACGCCACACACACACACACACACACACACACACACACACACACACACACACACACGCACACTATTTCGGGGCTCCAGATCGATCTGCGCTGTAACGAGATGCCATGACGACGGACCGGAGATCCGCTGAAAGTCCACTCACTGACAATATTCATCACCCATCACATTATACACTAGATACATGAGAGAGAGAGAGAGACCTTTATTTTACACCTTTAACTCAGCGGTTCTCAACCTGTGTGTCGGGACCCCCAGAGGGGTCCCCAGATTATTGTGGGGGGTCCCCAGATGATTAACTTAATAGTACAGTTAAGTTAATCATCTGTCATCACAGTAAAAGAGGGTATCTGCACGTTTCTAAAGTGACATTATAAGGACTTTTTAACACCTCAAAAATGACAAATTAAACATTGGCCAAATTGTCAAATAATAGAGTCAGAAATT
>NC_137814.1:25454718-25459718 GCF_963921795.1 Nannobrachium achirus | reverse complement strand
CAAAACCGTTTGTAGATATGCTATTTTTGAAAAATGTTGTGAAAATTTGCCTTTGTCTTTGAAGTCTTTGAATATTTTGACCCGATATTATAAATGTCTTGAATTTGGCCGTGGACCTCCATCTCAAAATATGTTGTTCCAGGGACCCCCAGAAGCAGAGATTTGAGTTACAAAAGTTTTGCTTTGAAAAAAAAACATATATATTCAAAGAAAAATAGCAGATCTACAAGCACACAAACCTTCGAGGTTTCTGTCCGACAGTGACGATATGGTGTGATATTTATATATATATATATATATATTTACACACACACTGTACATGATATGGGTGTTAGTGAAGGTGCAACAATAATAATAATAGTGCAGAAAGGGAGTCTACTGCGGCGCCTCAGCCTAAACCAAGGCAAGCCTCTTTTATTAAGGTGCAAAGCATAAAAGACCGCTGCTTCCAATGCTACAGCATCTTCCTCCGAGTCACGGACTCTGAGCGGCGAGGCGTCGGTCTTTTAGACTTTGCACCTTCATAAAAATAGGCTTCAATTGTACAAGCTGCTCCGGTGTGTTCTCCACGTTCAATAACATCAGTGTGTTGTACATGGGATTAAGGTGCAGAATGTCAGCGCGTGTCTGGGTTCCACCACACAGTCCTCCTCCACATAAAGATACACTTCACTCCGGCTGCCACCCATACCTCTCCTCTACCTCTCACAGTCTATACCAGTCGTCCTCAACCTGTGGGTGGCTGAATTTAAGGACTTCTAACAACTTTTTATTAACCCATTTTATGCTTTAGCTATTGAAAAATAGCAGATACTGTATACAAGCTCACAGCGCTTGTAGATCTGCTATTTATCTTCAAATATATATATATAGTTTTTTATAGTTTTTTCAAAGCAAAACTTTTGTAACTCAAATTTCTGCTTTTGGGGGTCCCTGGAACAACATATTTTGAGATGGGGGGGGGGTTTGGGGGGTCCGCGGCAAAATACATGTAATTTTGGGGGTCAGAAGAAAGGATTTTGAAGACATTTATAGAATCGGGTCAAAATATTCAAAGACCCATTCAAGGGATATTTCACTTTCAAAAAAACGTTTGGTAATTTTATCGTCTAATCAGGCTTTTATGAACACCCTGAACAGTTTTTAATTTTCTTGATTCAATATTTAGATATTTGATGTCAATGTTACCAGGCCCTCCAGGCCCAGGGCCTCTCCCCACACACACCCATTGTAACTTCAAACTTCATTTTAACCATGATAGATGCATTAAAAACACCCATTATTTTTTCTGGTGACTCATACTACCCTCCTAATATGTGAGCAGCAGGCCGTGTTTTTTTACACAACTTTTTTCATTTATTTTGAATAATTCTTTTTTGTATTTCATTTTTTTTCCATTTTCCCAAATAATTATTAAAAATACATTTTCACAACATTTTTATATAGCATATCAAGCTCGCCGCACGGCACTCGCTCCCCAATTTAGTTGTGCTAATGAATTCCTCCCCACACACATTTGTGTGTTGTCACTGCTGTTGTATCCTACTGACTCACCTGCCAGTGAGGAGCCCCCACCAGGAGGACGTAGGACATTCGTCCTACTCCTCCCGCGCAACACTCAGGTGTTGCCCCAGCCTGTAGGAGTACGTGCAATGACCAGTATCACCCTCCTCGCCCGGCTGACTCCCCCAAACACAACAAAGCCGGATTCGAACCACACCCTTTACCACTGCGCCACCTGAGCACTGGTCTTGTGAAATCTTAATCCAATGAAAGGGCTAAAACTGTCTGGGAATCTTATCAGGAATTAAATGAAATGAACAGCTGCACAGAACCAATGTAAAGATATGAGGGGTCTTCTCTGGAGTATGTTGGACATGCTGCCGTCACAGCTCTTTGCAACCAGAAGTGTCCATATTTGGACGAGAGAGGGTCCAACCTTCTCTCGTCTGGCGATACATAGCTCGCCTTTGTCCCTTTTGCTGTTTGTGAAAAAGTTATTTTCCCATTTCCTAGAATTGAACTGTGGAAGTCACCCCCTGCTAGTCATTAGACAGAATGCAGGTTTAAGACACTTTTGGCTTCATTTCTCAGGCCAGAAATAGCCTGATTTCAGACTCTACGCTGGAGCTTGAGTCTGAAGTTGTCCCTATTCTATTTGATTACAAAGGGGAGATTTGAAATTTGAAATTCCCAATCACAAGAGATCTGGTGGGAGGGGTTGTGTTTGACTTGTGTACACAAAACATTCCCTCCTCCCCCTCCCCTCTATGACATGCACCAAACAGGTCATTGTCTTTGATGTTTCATTGATTAGAGAGAATCACTAACGAGCTATCGACACTTGTAGTTGTAGCTCTTCTGAAGTTCAAAGGAGGCAATTAAGAACTCTGGTGAGCCACCCCTCCCTCCACTGTTTCTGTTGATTTTCAAAAGTTAGACGCACCCCTCCTCCGTCTTGCATTGATTTCATTGGTCGGTTAGCCAAGAAACCGATAGAAAGAGACGCGTCATATGACACCTCCAGACCAAGAGAAGCAGTCCACTCAGAGAGTGGGCGGGTCTATTGGCTGGAGCCAGGCAAGGCCAGAAAGGTCCCAAACAAAGAGCAGTGCAACCTCTAGGGGCCACTAGTGGGCCTCCAACTCCCACTTTCCCCAAGTGGGGGTCAGAGGAACCAAGTGGACCCTTTCAGATCTATAACTCATACTCACTGAGTTATGGGGGTGTGTGGCCTAATGCAGTGGTTCCCAAGCATTTTAGCTTGAGAACCAAATGAGTGAAAATAGCAGATCTGCAAGCTCACAACGTGCTGTCATGTTTTTAACACTGACAGCTGTCCGTCCGGTCCGTGTGGCAGAGAACACGTAGACTGAGCCGAGAATAGAGACTGCTTAAATGTACCGCCTGAGATGCACTGTGGGTAGCGGGGCAGGGACGTGCTGGCCATTGGGAAAAGTGGGAAAACTCCCGATCGGCCGGTTCATTCCCGGCCGGTCCAGGCCGGCCATTAGGAAATTCAAAATAAAATGTCGGCCTTCGTTCCATTTTGGGGGCTGGGCGGCCAACAAAGTAAATCGTCACTGTCGGGCAGAAACCTTGTATCTCCAAGTTTCAAATTTGTAATTCTTTTCGCAAAGCAAAGCCCTGCTTCATCATACAAGGCCGTCACACAAAAGTAGTGAAAACAGCAGATCTACAAGCACACAACGCCTCGCGGTGCGAGGCGTTGTGTGCTTGTAGATCGGCTGTTTTCACTAGTTTAAATCATTTTCAAAATGATAAATACAAAACAAACGGTTTTGGACATTCAAGGTTTCCACCCGACAACGACGAAATATAACTCATGTAATTGGCCCACTGGCTATGTCACTTGTCATGATCTGAAATGGCAAAGTAGCAGCAGCGCTATAGAGAGATCTCTCTCTATAGCACGCAATGAGGGCCTCTCCAACTCTTTTTCCCAGGCTGAATCAGAGGCTCAGCTTGTAGCGGGGCGTATACTTGTGAGCTTGTATCCAATGAGAATGAACGAGAAGTGACAGACAGCACTTGTGGGAGTATGAATGAATTAACTTGTTTGACGAATGAATGGAGGGGCGGTCCGGGGAAGATGATAACAACACATCCAGCCTTCCACGTATGAAAGAACTTCCGCAGGCTCAATTTCTTGGCCTCCCTATGATCCTAGATTACTATTCAATGCATGTGATGTATTCCCTTGTGTATGTTTACCTTGCTTACTGTAAATGGCTCTGGATTAGGAGCATCTGCTAAGTGGTTCCCAAACTTTTCAGGTCCAGACCCAAAAGAGACATTAGACGTTTGTCCGGGACCTGAACTAGTGAAAATAGCCGATCTACAAGCGCTCAACGGGTCGCTTGGCGCCGTGTTGCGAGCTTGTCGATCGGCTATTTTCACTATACTTACTTATTTATTATTATTTATTTATGGAATTTCTTAGATTTGTTTGTTTGTCTGTTTTAAAATCTATGCAATTATTTAAAAAATATATATATATTTTGAAATATATTTGTATTTTATTTTTTATGTAGGACAAGAAAATGGGATTTCCACTTGAGTCGTGACCCACAAAAATTGGTCCGTGACCCACAAATGGGTCCCGACCCAGTGTTTGGCAAGCACTGTCTAAATCGGGGGTCAGCAACATGCGGCTCTAGAGCCGCATGTGGCTCTTTAGCACCACCCTAGTGGCTCCCTGGAGCTTTTTCAAAAATGTATTAAGGGAAAAAAATATATATTTTATTTTAATATGGTTTCTGTAGGAGGACAAACATGACACAAACATTGTTAACGCTTTCCAATGCTGTAAAAATGTCTAGAATAAATATTAAATTTAATGCTCCTTATGTATTTGTAGCCTACTTAGTCATTTTGACAGTAGGCTAATATAGCTAATATAGACTTTTAATATATTGTCACTGTCAGGCAGAAACCTTGTATCTCCAAGTTTCAAATTTGTATGTTTTTTTTTTCTCGCAAAGTAAAGCCTTGCTTCATCATACAAGACTGACGCATAAAAGTAGTTCATTTTGTAAATGATAAATACAAAACGAAGTTTTGGACATACAAGGTTTCCACCCGACAACGACGATATATGAGGCTTTTATAATTTTTTGCGGCTCTGAACAGATTTGTTTTTAGTTTCTTTGGTCCAATATGGCTCTTTCAACATTTTGGGTTGCCGACCCCTGGTCTAAATGTAGTAAACAGTAAATTGTATATCATCAGAAACCTCGAATCTCCCAAGTTTCAAATTTGTACGTTTCTTCACAAAGCAAAGCCCTGCCTCATCACACAAGGCTGTCGCACAAATATAGTGAAAACAGCCGATCTACAAGCACACAGCGGCGCATGTCGTTGTGTGCTTGTAGATCGTCTGTTTTCACTAGTTTGAATATTTTTTTTAAATGATAAACACCAAACTTATGGTTTTGGACATAAGAAGTTTCCACCCCACAACAACGATATGTATCTAC
>NC_137814.1:25448878-25452018 GCF_963921795.1 Nannobrachium achirus | reverse complement strand
CAACCAGTTCCTTTCCCCTCCATCAGGCGCCCCAGCTGGCCAAGCTCAGCTCTATAGCAAGATAGATCTTATAGGTCTTAAAGTGTTCAAACACTTGTTAACTTGTTTTTAACAAGAGGCAGGAGCTCGTCGTTCTGCCAGCACCTCTAAACTAAAGCATCCATGTGGTCACGACCACTCTCGTTTTGCTGCGTCGAATAAGCTATCCAATAATCTGTTATTATGCCATTATTTATAAAAAAAACAAAAACAACAACAAATTGCGCTATAGGCAATTTTTTTGCGAGAGTAAGAGCTATCCATCATGGGTGACAAATGGTGGGCATCCGATTGGGTTTGAAACTGGGCCTGCTAATGCATTCAGAGAGCCACTTATTATGATGATGTGCCTCTGAATATTCATCTGTAGCGGGCTGGGGATACACGCAGGAAGGAGAGAGGAGAGAGAGGGAGAGAGAGAGAGAGAGAGAGAGAGAGAGAGAGAGAGAGATAGAGAGAGAGAGAGAGAGAGAGAGTCTGGAGGGTTTTGCGTAATGATGTGGAGCTTTGAAATTAGCGGCGAAACTGCTATTGATTCAAGCTGCCGAGGACATGAATATGAAAACATGGTGGGATATAGAAAGAGAGAGGGGGGAGAGAAGAGAGAGAGAGAGAGAGAGAGAGAGAGAGAGAGAGAGAGAGAGAGAGAGAGAGATGGATAGGGAGGGAGGGAGGGAGGGAGAGAGATGTCGGGTGGGTTGCAGAGGGGAGAAAGTGAGGGAGGGAGAGGGAGAGACGGATAGAGGGAAAGAGAGTGATAGGGAGAGTCAGAGAGAGGGAGACAGGGAGAGAGAGAGAGAGACAGACAGACAGGCAGAGAGAGAGCAAATGGGGGAGCAAAAGGAGAATATCAGTGAACTTGGAGAATGAAAGACAGAGAGAAAGGAGACTGGGGTGGCGGGGGTGGTGTGGTGGGGGGGGGGGGGGGGGCTGGGGGGGCTCAGTGAATGAAGGAAAACCAGATTATCAGCGAACGGCGGATTGAATTAAAAAGAGAGAAAGAGAGA
Organism: Nannobrachium achirus; assembly: GCF_963921795.1. Taxonomy (NCBI): domain Eukaryota; kingdom Metazoa; phylum Chordata; class Actinopteri; order Myctophiformes; family Myctophidae; genus Nannobrachium; species Nannobrachium achirus. The sequence continues at coordinate 25,450,972 of NC_137814.1, read as the reverse complement.
GAGAGAGAGAATGCAACAAGGAAAGAAAAGGAGATTATGTGGCACGGAAAAAGAATGGAGCGAAATAGACGGAGGAAGAAACAGAGAGAGAGAGAGAGAGAGAAAGAAAGTAAGAAAGAAATGAATAAAGAAAAGAGAGCGAATGGGGATGAAAGAAAGAGAAAGAATGAAAGAAAGAAAGGGAGAATGAATGAAAGAAAGAAAGAGCGTCGGAGCAAACAAACGAGAGCTGAGGAAAGCAAAGATTCCAAAGCAGCCACACAGAGAGCAAACGGACTCATCAGACCCACAACCAAACAATGAAACCAATGCAACAGAAGAAAAAGAAAAGAAAAGGGGGGGAAAAAGGCAGAACCGAGGATTCCCCTGAGGGGGCTGGGGCTGCAGGGTGGGCATGGGGGTGGGGGCAGTGCTAATCTGCCTGCCCCAGATGCGAGGGCATCGTTGTTGATGGGAGGACTAATTTGACAAAATGTCAAAGTTTACATTTCATTACCTTGGGCATTCATGGGTGGGGGGAGGAGCGGTACAAAAAGAGAGAGAGAGGGAGGGAGGGAGGGAGAGCCAGAGGAGAGAGGAGAGAAGAAGAGGAGGAGGAGGAGGGAGAGATGGAGGAAATGCCATGCATTCCATTAGTGGCCACAGAAAACCACAGACAGAGAGAGAGACAGAGAGAGAGAGAGAGAGAGAGAGAGAGATGGAGTGGGGGAGAGGAAACAGAGTGGGGACAAGGGCAGAGAGGAGAGCGAGAGAGAGAGAGAGAGAGAGAGAAAGAGAAACGACTGCATGAAAGAAAGAGTGAAACAGGAAAAGGATACATACACACAGGGGTGTCACAAAGGGGGGGAAAGTGGGACTGAGTTACTAGGGCCTTAATCATTTTATACTTTAGCTATTGTAAAATAGCAGATATACAAGCTCTCAGTGCGGCACAGAGTGCCGCACTGAGAGCTTGTAGATCCGCTATTTTGAAAAGCCGTGAAAATGTGAGCAAATCTTTTGAATATATGTATTTTTCAAGCAAACATTTGTAACTCAAATAGTTCCAGGGTCCCTGGAACTAAATATTTTGAGATGGGGGTCCGTGGTCAAATGCATATAATTTTGGGGGTCCATGAAAAGGTTTGAGCACCACTGACATATAGAAACACAGGTTTTTCAAAAAAACCTTTGAAGGATTTGAAATATTCAGACTCCGCACAAATGTTCACAATTTTTCAAAATAGAAGATAGCGCGGCACCTCAGTGCCGCGCTGCAAGCTTGTGAGCTGCTATTTTTCAATAGTTAAAGCACAAAATGTGAATGAATCCATATACCCAGGGCCCAGAATTTGGTGTGACACCCCTGCATACACATAACACACACGCGGGCGCGCATACAGGAGGCGGGGGCGGGGTGGTTAGTATGAAGGGATTAGCCTCTCGTTGCTACATCCACAGCACAAGGAAAAGAAGAGGGGTTTATAAGCTAAGGAATGAAGTGCTCGATTCATCACTGCCCCGAGCACCGGGCTCTGACCTTTTGAAAATGGAGTTAATGTTAGACACGGCGAGCACTTAACATTCTGCGCCGCCCCTTAACGTGTGTTCTTAACGTTGTCAAGGCGACGCCGGTGTGTGTGTTATAGTACCCCCCTAACCCGCAATGTTATTCCTGCAACTGTGACATTTTATATTGAGGGTTTGGGGGTGGCGGGGTGGTAATGGAATCCGACATAGCAGTGTTTCACATTAGACTATAGGCTGCTCACACACACACACACACACACACACACACACACACACACACACACACACACACACACACACACACACACACACACACACACACACACAATTCAATTCAAACACACGCACACACACCGTGTGCTTTGGCGCTCAGGATGTTTGGCATTCGGTCGGGACCTGATTCTCTTATGCGAGTTTGACTTTCAGTTGAGTTTAATAAGCTTAACTTCCCGGCTCTCTCTCTCTCTCTCTCTCTCTCTCTCTCTCTCCTCCTGCATTACAGTACGCGCCAAGTAAGGAATGTGTCTGCCAAGGCTAATAGCTCGCCAATAGATTGAACCAAATATTCCCTTTGTCCCTGGCTGC
>NC_137814.1:25436378-25443878 GCF_963921795.1 Nannobrachium achirus | reverse complement strand
GTAGGTAGGTAGTGTAGGTAGGTAGTGTAGGTAGGTAGGTAGGTAGGTAGTGTAGGTAGGTAGGTAGGTAGGTAGGTAGGTAGGTAGTGTAGGTAGGTAGGTAGGTAGGTAGGTAGGTAGGTAGTGTAGGTAGGTAGGTAGGTAGGTAGGTAGGTAGGTAGGTAGGTAGGTAGGTACAGTAGGTAGGTAGGTAGGTGGGTGGGTAGGTAGGTAGGTAGGTAGGTAGGTAGGTAGGTAGGTAGGTAGGTAGGTAGGTAGGTAGGTAGGTACAGTAGGTAGGTAGGTAGGTAGGTAGGTAGGTAGGTAGGTAGGTAGGTAGGTACAGTAGGTAGGTAGGTAGGTAGCTGTGTGTTTAAGCCCGTAGCCTAATCAGGGACCAGCATTTCCGGTGATGCCAGTGGTGATGTCACTGGCATCGCCCGTGGTGATGCCAATGGTGAGCGCACCTCATGGCGCACAAGTACCTACTTGTGCACAAGGAGCAAGTTGGCACCTCGACAGAGTGCAGTTGTAGTTATTAATTATAATAAAACAGTCGGTCTAGTTTTTGATTTTATTTCTGAGGTACCGTATATGGGATCGTTAAGAGGGAATCGTTGAGGGAACGGGAATGGTTAGAATCCTACAGGATCCCAACCCTCCAGCTCCAGCCTTCTTTAAACAGCGAGGCGGTTTGTCCACCGGCTGTGACTGAGAAAGAAACAGAAACAGGGGAAATCAATTGTGTTTGTCGCCACACGCATATTTTCATGTGGGGAAGGCAGTTGAGGAGACGGGTTTGTGCGTGTGCGTGTGTGTGTGTGTGTGTGTGCGTGTGTGTGTGTGTGTGTGTGTGCGTGTGTGTTCGTGTGTGCTGGTGTGTGTGCGTGTGTGTCATGCACCGTGTACAAATGCGGAGGAGCAGAGGTTGACTTCAGGCTACTAGCTAATTAAAGTTGTTCCACAGTGGAGGGATGGAGAGGGGGCTGGGGGGTGGGGGGGGGGGAGTCTGTGTAGGTTGTTGGCGAGAAAAACAGAGAGAGAATTACAAAAGGATAGAGGGGGGGAGAGAGAGAGAGAGAGAGAGAGAGCACGAAGGAGGGAGATATAGTGTTCAGGTATAAGGATGGATGATGGATAAAATGGAGAGAGAGAGAGAGAGCACACGAAATGAGAAAGATGGAACAAAGTAAGATCTATGAAAGAGAGCGAATATAAGGACAATGGACACAAGAAAGACTGACAGACATGAGCTAAAATAAAAGAGGAAAAGCAATGAGACGGGGCGGGGAGGGGGGGGCATGGAGAGACGAGAGAGAGGGACATACTGTACAGACAGAGACGGTGGGCGTGAGACAGACAAAATATATATAAAAACAAGAGAAAAGAGACAGCCTGCCAGACAGACAGCCTGCCAGACAGACGGGCAGGCAGACAGACGGATAGATGACCACACATCACATGGGAGTTGCTGTGAGTGGGGCTGGCAGTGAACTTGCGGTTCTTATGTGTGATGTGTGAACGTGTGAATGGTGTGAATGTGTGAATGGATGGATGGAGGCAAAATGTGTGGCGAGCTGGAGAGGTTGGGGAGTCAGGACAAAGAAAGAGAGAGAGAGAGAGAGAGCGCACATATCAGCCTCATGTTTTATGCATGCAGTTGCGATGTACAGCATCTCTATATATTTCATGCTTCACTTCAAGTATTTCACTGTCAACAAGCCAATTAAGGATATTGTGTGGGTCCCTGCAGTGTGTCCTACAGTCCATGTGCCACTGTGTGTGTGTGTTCTATTAGTCCCCAACACATAGACTCTATGTGTTGCAATGTGGCTTATAGTCTATAATTGCGACGAAGGTCGCAGTTTACTGATAAAATCGAACTATAAATTGACCGAATGTCTGTCCGTCTGTCTGGAACTAATCCTCTACATTTGTCTTGAAGATTGGTCAATCTTCACATGACATTTCGGCATTTCAACCAGTAACTATTAATCGCCCGGGTAAGGATCGATGAGTAAGGCCAGGTAAGGACTAGTAACTCAGAATGCTAGACTCACTCCCCAGCTTCCGTGGTCTGAAGACTCACCTCTTCAGACTCCATCTTAGCCCAGAGCACTTAATGTAGCCTACTCTCAATGGCCATACATGTGTTTTAGATAGCAATTTTTATTATACTGTTTTTATTGAAAACTGATTACTATTGCTGTGCATTTAATGTACTGATGTTGATGTATTAACCTTTCTTATTGTAAATCGCCCTGGATTAGGAGCGTCTGCTAAATGCCTAAATTGTAAATTGCAATTCTGGGAAATTGCAAGTGTGGTTGCCTATTTATATGCTATAGGTGATGTCACGTGATGTCACACCATACAGTACATGATGGCTATATCGGTATGTGATGTCAAGCTCCTCCATTGAACTCCATGGACTTTTGGGGTTTTGGGGTTACTCTATAAAGTTACTCTATAAAGTGTAAGTTGGGAGAGAAGTGTGTTGCCTATAGGCAAACCATACTAATAAAAATCACACCTCTTTGAAGTTGCTGCTGCTTTTACTGCTGCTGCTGCTGCTGATAGACCCACATGACGTCACAGGATAGGGACATACGACATCAGTATTTGATACAATGCAAAAAGACTTGGAAAAATCGCACCCGTGCGAAGTGAGCGGTGCAAATATATTTAGGGAGATACATTGTGGACAATTTTCAAGCCTTGTTTTTCTTTAAATAATCATATATGCTTTGTGTGTCTTCAATCAAATGGCCGTGATCAATCAATAGCTGTTCTAACCATGAATTAGCCGAATTCAACATGAGCAGTTTAGTATTCACAATCGCCAAGTCAGCATTTATCAGCATCGTCAAGCTAGCATTCACAATCACTAGGTTAATAATTAATATTCACAATATACATCATCAATATAAACCAATTCCATTCAATCATTTACATGATGTCATTTCTACATCACAATAGATGATATATAGGAAACATGATCAGACTTCCAACAATTAGGAAGTCTCCATAATAGGGTTAAGGTTAGGGTTAGGGTTAGGGTCAGAAGACAGTGTTGTTAAAGAGGTGGTGCCACAGTTTTGTACTAGTATAATACCTGATGATCGTATTTTAGGGGGAGTGAAATCATGGCACTTCATCTTTAAACCAGTATCGGTTTGAAATTTAGTGTACTGCTAACAGCCAGTTAGCCAGCAAGAGGAGCCTCGGGCAAAGTCTCTGCCAGAAAGAGACCAGAAGGCAGGGGATGGGATAGACAGTGCGTGGCCTGCCTGGCGGAGGACTGTCAGCTAGGTCCCGAGATCTAACTAGGAGCTTTTGAGGGGGGGCTATTGGTCCGTGCACGTGCACTGCTGGCTCACCTGCTCCAAGGAACCTGACCCACAAAAGGCCACCCTGGCAAAGTTGGTACATACGCCAAATAACGGTTCTGCTGAGCTCGTGGCTCTCCAGAGGGACCAGGGTGAGGATGGCGAGGAGATTCTGTCCTTTGAGTTTCAGAAGATCCGCTACGTCTTCGACCGAGAGGAGAAGAAATGTTTCCTCCCGGTGGCGTTCCCCATCAGCCACCCAATGAGCCACTTCCAGGTGTGGCGTGGCTACCAGGAGGAGACAGACCTGAGAGCGGCAGAGAAGCGATACGGCACCAACCGCGCTGAGATGATGGTGCCTGATTTCCTGGAGCTCTTCAGGGAGAGAGCCACCGCCCCCTTCTTTGTGTTCCAGGTGTTCTGTGTGGGGCTGTGGTGTCTGGATGAGTACTGGTACTACAGTGTGTTCACACTCTTCATGCTGGTGGTGTTTGAGGCCTCGCTGGTCCAGCAGCAAATGAGGAACATGTCTGAGATCCGCCGCATGGACCATAAGGACCATAAGCTGGACTTTGCCATGTCTACATACCGGTACCTAAAGATTATAATACATGAGGATAGTGCATTCTAATGACCCTGAAAGGTCATGTTCAGATACTTTGAAGACAAAGTCATTCGAAAAGACAAGTCTGGCATGTGGCAGAGTGTTATTTCTGTTGGGACGATATTTGATGTCTTCTTGCAAAATGATGGCTGAGAAGCCCAAGACCAAAGAGCATGAAGAGCAGCTGGAATGTCAAGCACAGTTTCTATTGCTTTACTTGACAATGACAAAAGGATCTGTAGAGTTGCAGACAAATACTGGACTTGTTTGGTCGAGACTTTCCCACATCTGCTGTGGAGTGGTTCTAGACATTCTAGACATCTTGCAAATCTCTGTCACTCAGTGCTGACATCCGCAAGGATCTGCCAAACATGACATTATTATAGGTATCACCTTCATGATCACTGTCCCAGTTTAGCCAGAAGGCCGGCAAGATGAGAGACCGATTGTACAAAATTCAACAGTAGTTGCAGATCCAAAGAGGAGAAGGAGGTTCTACTGTATTTTCGCTCCCATGAAGTGTCCAGGATATGGGGTTGGTTAGGCGTGGTAAAGCTCATACTTCGATCTACATGATAATCATAAGCTGTTTATTTATATTCTTTGAATTTCAAAATTGTCTTGAGCTGGATATCTCTATAATACATGAAAACAAACCACACTTTTAGACAGGGCCCTGTGATTAAAGCGCTCTGTCTAAAAGTGTGGTTTGTTTTCATGTATTATAGATAAATACATGACTCATACAATTGAGAAATTCAAAGAACGTCCTGACCTGACTCCTGTCCTGTCCTGATCTAATACAATTTTGAAATTCAAGGTTAGCACCGCTCAATAATTTTTTATGACGTATTTAGGCGGCCTAAACGCGTTCTAAATCAGAGTTAACCAATCGGGTGCCTATGTGACTATGACATCATGGACAGATCAACAGAATCGAAGTGTTTCATTGGTCTAGCGGACTCATGTCATCATCATTTGTGACATCATGGTTTTGGTAAAAAAACGGTCTATAGGAGCGGTTAGCACCGCTCAAAAAACACATGGACATACACACACAGTCACGTATTTGGAGCGGTTAGCACCGCTCAAAAAATATCTAAAATTTACAGTGTTTTTCTAAGTATCCAAAGACGCTTTACATGGGGGGCATGAGGAAAAACAACTTTATTAGGAGGGTCTTGGGGACCTCAAGGAGGTTAGGGTCTGGTGATGTAAAACCTCCCTAACTTTTTGTTTTTGTCTTTGTTTGACCGGGAACTATAGTGACGGTTGTGGAGGACTGGTGTTATTATGGGCAGCTGAGTTCTGGCCATGTTGAAGCTTATTGAGGATTTTGGAGGTGGTGCCATGGAGCATACTGCTGCAATAGTCGAGCCGAGATGTGTTGAAAGCATGCGTGAGTGTTTCTGCCGCAGAGAATGACAGAGAGGGCCAAGAATGTGACACAGGACTGATATCAACAGCGACCATCAAGCAGAAACTGTAAGGACAAGAGGTAAAGTAGAGTTATAATAGGAAACATCTTGACACAGCCAGAAGACCTCTACAAAGTGTTTGGATTGTGGAGCTGAGGAACTGCTTCAGTGCTCTGGCTTGACTCTACGGGAGAAGACCCAGATATTAAGCAGCAAAAATAGGAGACCATTAACAAGCGCTGTGTAGCTTCATGCAATCACCAAAGTCTTACCCATTTAGAACGGGTAGACATTATTGTGTATCATTATTTTATGCTTTAAAGGGGCACTCCACCACTTTTCAACCTATCTTCATATAATAGGTCCTCACTAATGTTCATGATAAAATATAACAAAAAATTCTACTCAGTTTGGGTCTCATAGGAGAGCTGTGGGTGGGTCAAATCCTTCTACCGGTGACATCATCAACGGGAAATGCAAGCTAATAGAAACTGCAGGCTTTCTATTCCTTAAAAAGTTGCAATGTTAAAGTGGAAGCCATTGTTCTCGTGATAATCTTTTTTCAAAAATATTATTATTATTTTTTTTTGTCAAACGATGATGTCACCGGTAGAAGGATTTGACAGCTCTCCTATGAGACCCAGACTGAATAGAAAAAAAATTGTGCTATTTTATTATGAACATTAGTGAGGACCTATTATATGAAGACAGGTTGAAAAGTGGTGAACTACTCCTTTTTTAACTATTGAAAAATAGCAGATACAAGCTCACAGTGCGGCACCGAGTGCCACGCTGCGAGCTTGTAGATCTGCTATTTTTGAAAAATCGTGAAAATTAGAATTTTGACCCGATTCTATAAGTGTCTTTTGAATCCTTCTAAGGTCTTTTGAAAAACCCATGTTTCTATGTCAGCAATCTGGCTAAACGTCGTCAAAGAAAAGGTCCTTTTCACTTAACTGGAGCTCAGTTAGTCTGTTCTTGAGAGACTACCATGTCAGTGGTTCTCAAACCCTTTCATGTGAAGGACCCCCAAAATGATATGTATTTGGCCACGGACCCGCATCTCAAAATATTTAGTTCCAGGGACCACCCAGAAGCAAGATTTGAGTTACAAACGTTCGCTTAAAAAATACATATATTCAAAGATTTTCACACATTTTCATGACTTTTCAAAAATAGCAGATATGCAAGCTTGCAGTGCGGCACTCGGTGCCGCGCTGTGAGCTTGTATATCTGCTATTTTTCACTGGTTAAAGCATTCAATATTCCTAGGTCTAGGTTTTAAACAGCAAATAGGAGACCATTAACAAGCGCTGTGTAGCTTCATGCAATCACCTAAGTCTTTAAGCTACAGAAAGCGTGACTGGAGCCTAAAATGTTGGGCACCAAATCACCCAGGCTTCAAGAGCGGGTTCAAGAGACAGACAGGTCAAGGAGAGTGACAAGAGTGACAAGAGGGCCTTTTGTAGAGGACAGGCAGATAACACTGAGCACTTTGCTGCAATGATGAGCACCATGTACATTACAAGATCACAAAGAAACTCAGGGGCAACAACACAAGCCACACCTGTCAAAGGCCAGTGTTGATTTCGTCAACTAGAACTACTAGTCCTTACCCGTTCAAAGATATGAGCTCCGAAATGATGTGCAGTGTGTGGGTTATGGGGTGTGCACTGTGCACACAGTATATGAGGGATGGAAAGTAACTTTAACTGGTGCTTGCATGATAATATGTAGGAGCATCAATGTAAGAAATACCCGTTTCGTTTAATGGCTACAGAGATACTGTGTACCGATCTGCATGATTTTTGGACAAAATCTGTAACAGGGCCAGACAACCGACCCCCAGCCCGCCACCCGCCTGCACGCACACACACACACACACACACACACACACACACACACACACACACACACACACACACACACACACACACACACGCACACACGCGCGCACACACACACACACACACACACACACACACACACACACACACACACACACACACACACACACACACACACACACACACAGCTGGTTAAACATGTTGCCTCATGCTAGATGCAGAATAGACATGCCTCAAGCTAGATGCAGAATAGATATAGATACACCATAAAAATGCTAATATACAGCATATGATTTGTGAAAGTGACAAACGGGCTTCACAGT